>NC_140089.1:23368342-23681826 GCF_964237585.1 Gallinula chloropus
ATTGTAAATTAGTTCCATCAACTAAATTATTTTTTTCCTTTTACCATCATATCAAACCAGTAAGACTTTAATGATAATTCAGTAATTTGAATCAGTCCATTCAGACTGTTGTTCTTTCTGTGTCAGTGGCTGATGACGATTGCTTAAAATCCTCAAAGTAACCAAAATTGGAGGAATTCCCTGTACTGAATTAAATATTATTTTGAGTGCTGGAGAGTAAAGTAAGATCTCAAACATTTTCATTTTCTTATTTTATTGATTGAGGCACACCTGTAAGAAAAGATAAGTTGCCTGAAGGACATAGTTCACTTTGACTTTGCCCAAGGACTTTTCCTACAAGATATAAATATTAGATTTTCTGTTCTGGTGACCTAGTCCTGTGGCTGCAAGATCTGTCAATAGACATGGGGTTGTGAAAGCTGGTTCTGCGTTTGCATGACAATGAATAGCTTTCTGCTCAGGCATTTGAGCATTTGTACTAGTTTAGTGCTTTCTGCTGAACAGACGTTCAGATTTCTAAAAGTGAGCAGCACGACATTCAGATTGCTAAAAGTGAGCAGCACTAGGGAAAAGGCAAGCCCTTCTTTATTCACTAGAAGATGGATGGAATGGTGGCAGCCAACAAAATTAGCTACCTCCCTGGAGGCTATGGAAAATAGTCTTCATTGTAGTTCAGAGCTGGACTTTCATGAGCATAGACAGACAATTGCATGAAATTGGGTTGAATTATGGGTAGATAGTTTAGTAAGATGGACTACTGCCCACTGGGGAGAATTTTGGAGCTATGAAAAAATGATCTCTGATAATGATAATGGATGTAAAGATAACAGTTTATATTTGATTGAGATGACTTTCTATGGTTTTGGCCTTGTTTCTTTTCCAGAGTATCAGGTTAATCTACATAGAACAAAAGGAGAAATGCAAATTAAACGGGGGGGAGGGGGGAAGAATGACATATACTTGCACTTTCACATAACACAAACAAGACAATTTTTTGTAATTTACCGTTTCTAACCTGAATGATGTTATTTAAAATATTTAGAATTTATAATGTTTATGTAGGAATCTAGGGGTAATAACACAACAAGTAATTCTAAATAATAGCCTAACATATAATTCAATTATAGCATACTTTAATATAATCAGTTTGTACAAAAACACATTAAAAGAGACAATCTGTCTCATTAAAATTCAACAGACATTTAGCTCAGCTGGAACAGGACTTATTTCAGCCTCATTCACACTGAATTTTCAGATAGATTACAGATACACAGGCTTAAACAGAATTAAATACAAAATACTTTAAGAGCACTGAAAATATTTGAGTGGCAGCATCTGTATATTTTTATGACATACTGTATCATTGCCTTTTCAAATCTGAGTAAATTACAGTTTTGCAAACCGTAATTATATTGGATCATATTTGATGGTTACACTTTGTAACGCTGAGCCAATATTAATCAAGTTTCTCTAAATTTATATATACTTTCTCCTCTCTCATGTTGATACTTAAATGCTTTCGGTAATTACAGTCATCTATAACTTTTATATGTGGTTGAGTGCCACTCCTATAAATCTATATATATGTTTGGGTTCAAAACTTTCACACTGTGGTTCTCATCACAGCTTTCTCAACTGCGAGATGCTTTTACTCATTTACCACCTCAGCATCAGATCAGGCTCTGTTAAAGGCAGGCATCTTCAGTTTAAAGTATTACAAAAGGAGGTGGAGATTATTTGCCAAGGCTGCTGCTCTGCTGAAGACTAAAGCACTAGGATTAATAATATTTGTGTTCAGAATAACAAACAACCTATAAGTAATTTTAGAACTTTAAGCATGTGTTTATTGCAGGTCTCAGCTAAGGTAGAGGACATCAGTCTCTGTGATAAGAAAAGCTGCCTTAGTAGTCTGAAACCTATCTATAGGAAATGTACATATGTGCCTGTGTCAGCTGCTCTCTGACCTCTACCCTGTGCAGCCTGCACCTTTTAACTTGGTTTTGAGCCATGAGGTGCTGTGCTGGCCATTTGAACCCCTGCACTGTGCTTGACTAGATTTCCTAATGACTTTCTCCCCATACCAACATTCTCTTGAACTTTGAACTGATTTCTTACTATGTTCATGCGAGCAAAGGACTGCATTTCTAATCATCTCTTACAGGTAAATATTGCAGTGACTGTTGAAAGTCCAGATCTTCCTGCACCACAGAGTTGTTTCCTATTTAAGTTAAGGACTTCTTTAAATGTATTTCACCATCTTCTTCTCTTGAACAAGTGGTAATTTTTTTTTCTACTTTTTTTGCTTAATATTTTGAGTTGTCTTTGTTTTGGAGATGAAAGAAAACAGTGAACTGAAATTCCCATGTTCTCTGTTACAGTAGAGAAACAGAACTAGGTTTGATTACCAGTCTTTCATTTCATCTAGTAATGCAGGTAGTTAAAATATACTTGTAGCATGCTGTCTGGCAGGCGAGAGCAGCCTGCATGTTGCCCCAGCATCTGTTGGCTCTCATGTGTTTTTCAACAGTAATGAGTGCCTGTGATGTCATTTTTATCCCTAGTCCTTCTGCTTTTTGCAGGAAAGCTTACTTCTAGCAGTGATCCTAGTACGTCTCTAAAATTTGTGACTTAGCTGTAGGACTTGATTGTCTCCTTTTCTGTTCTTTCCAAATACGGATTTAATGGTCCTAATTGGGATGTAACTTCTCCAGCCATATCCTATTATGCCAAATCAGCGAGGATCTTTGTCATTCAGCATCATTTCTGGTGCTGGTCTCATGTTTCTGGGAATTAATAGTTTTCTCATTCTTTCCTTCTCATTTCAGAGCTTTTCAATTTCTGCTTTTTGGGATGTGTTGAATGTAGGTGGGATTTGTATTAGGTGAGCAAGTTTTCATCATTTTCCTTTTACTCTTTACATTTCCTTTTCATTTATTTGCAAATATTGATGTTGAAATCTGGTCCCTGACCCTGTGTGTGGAAACTCATGACCTGCGAAGGAAACTATATACTTTGAATCCAATCTCTTGTCTGGTATATCTGGGGGAACTTTCCCAGCACCCACCATCACCTGTGGGTGTCCTTGAGATGAAAGGTGAGAAAGTTTTGCATGTACCTTAGCTTTGAGAGTCGAGTACTTCTGAATGGACCAAAATCTGCTGTAACCTGCAGCTCCAAGGAAAGGGTATGAATGCTGATAACCATGAAGAAGCAAAATACAAGGGGTCCCACACATTGGTTTGTGACAATTTACATGGCTTCCTGTCCTGGGAAACTGCCTCCTGGCTCTCTGAGGAGAAAACCCTGTTGAAAGAAGGACTGTAACCAAGACTTTGGGAGAGGAGTTCAGACCTGAGGTTGTTCAGTGAAGGAACTGTGCCACTGCCAGCAAAACCTTGTGCAGAAGAAGTAACGGGCTATATTTTCTATCCACAGAGTAAGTTTATTTTCCTCCATAGAAAGAAGGAATAACAGAGAAGTCTGTGTTTTTAAGATTTTTATTACAATTTTTATTTCTTACTATGCCCCACCTCCAAGTTATCATTGAATAATTTTATGTATACTCCTAATATGGGAACAATTTAGTTGACTAATTTAAGCGCTTTTCTATGAAAAGAGATGTTTATGGTTAATTGGTGTGCTCTTGGGAGAAAAAAGCAGATAATTGTTCTTATTCTTATTCTTCAAGAGTGTTCTTAGTGCTGGACTCATTCCTACCTTGGCTCTTGAGCTGCTTTTTTCTTTGCCAATACACTCCACCCTTGTTTTAAAGGGCTGACAACCTAGATGTCAGTGGTTGCAGCAGCTTTTGTCTGTCTGTTTGTTTGTTTGTTTGCTTTAACACAAGCCCCAGATATTACAGTAGGATTAAGGACCTGCAGTTCGTTGTTGTTGGAGTACTGCCTTTACTGGAGTTAAATTCAGCCAGACTATGCAACCACGTGACAATTATATAGCTTTAAAAAAATCTCTGAAATTCTAGGTTTTATTTTAAAGGCAAACAATTAATTGAATGAAGATACTTTGCCTAATCTGTAAAAAAAAATCAAACCAAGAGAAAGCACAATGTCCCACTTTTGATATTTTTTTTCTCATATTTCAGTGATGGACCATTCGTCTCAAGCTAAAAGGCACACCCAGGTTCATGTCATTTGCCTCACCCACAGGAGCTGCTTTGTCACACTGCTAGCATTGTATAGATCATTTGTACTGAAGAGGAAAGAACCAAGAAGCCAATGAATTGCAGCTACTCTTAAAAAGGAGCTGAAAATCAATAATAAATTATTGTTTTCTATAGCAGTTTAGGTTCCTCATGTGTCCCCTCTGACATGTGGATGTAGCTATAAATTAATTTAGTTTGAGGCTGTAAAGAACCTAACTTTCTCTGGACTGAGTAGCTGACATGCATTAGTGATATAAAAATAACACACCTTGGCAGGATAGCTTTCGAGGAGTGCCGAACACTGCAAGTTATTTTTATAGTTTAATGAGATATAGGCCCATACTTCCAGAGGGAGACACAGTGAGCAGAGCACTCTATAATTTACTGCTGTAAAATGATCAGGATTCATACTGTCTATAAAACATGAAAAACATTCTTCATTCCTTACCAATTAGATCATAGTTATAACTCTCAGCTCCTTTGAGCTTAAAAGAAAATTCTAACTGCTAGACATAAATGAATGCTGCGGTTAAATTAAACCCTTCAACAGCCCAAACAGGCTTGAAAGAAATGCCTTCTGGATGTTATTAACATGCATATTTAAGTGCTATTTTTAAAATTTAACTGCAAGCCATAGCAAGCGCAGTAGTTTATAATAGATATTTCAAAATTGAAGCATTACTTTGAAAAGCATTTTCATTGCTGCTAATTTCTTTCCAATAATTTTGTTTCAGGTTTTAACTATTGCTGAATTTATAATATTTTTTTTTCGCATGTGATGACACATAATTTGCACTGACGGTCCAAGATACATTTTTCCAGCCTTGAAATATGTCACATACCAACTCAAGGTTCAGTTCCTCAAACATGTCTGATTTGCTAAATAATCAATCCTATTTATTTCAGTGGGACCTCAATATGCAGAAGGCAGACACACATTTGCAGAGTCAGTGCTTTGGTCTCATGCTTCAGTTTACAGATGCATCTGCTCACAGCACAAAATTACCTGTGGCTTGTCCTGCAGTGTGGGGAGCAGGAGGCGAAAAAAAGGACAGATAGCAAAGGGTTTTGGTTTTCTGTCACGGGTTGCTGGTGTGGTTAATCTTCTCTGCTTCAGTACTCCACATTTTCAATTCTTTAGCAATTTGGTCACACTAGCAAGCCACAAACACTGCTCATTCCTTACAAGAAACCTTCATTGGTAGACAGAAATGAATTCAGGGATGGCTGCGAGGTGACCTTGCAAGACTTCAAAATATCAAAGTGTGTCATTCTGATATGCCTGATAAAAGTGTCATTTAAATATCCATGGAAACTGGCTTTCACATTCAGCTCAGGGACTTTGGTCATAAACAAAATACTGGACTGTGAAGGGATTTCAAAGATGTACCTGGTCCTTTTGATCTCTGCAGCTAATTCTTTTCCTCAACTGAGTCCTTAGGAAGGCTATTGAAGGTTCAGCTAAGCTAACCGTTCAGTGGGAGTGCTGTGATCTGTTTACTGCTTTGATGTTCTCTATAGGCTACTGCTTCCTGTGAACAAGGAGTGGGTGGCAAAACACATGTGAATACCCTCCTCTTTATTTAAAAATTAAAAATGTATTCATCTCTACACATGTCTATATTTGCCTGCGATAGGTGGGAAGCAAAGTAAAGCATCTTTTATTCAAAACCAGGCAGCCAGAATTAGTGTCCCATTTTTGCTGCAAGTTTGGAAATGTGTTTGGGTTCTGTGCTGTTCTCAGGATCCTTGCCAAACTATTAGTTATGTAAATAGTACTTAAGTATAGGTGTCCATTTAGCTAACACAGTGAATTATGTAACTGTTGATACAATAAGTGAATTAAAGGAGGTGAATTGTACATATTCGTTCTTTTCTGATTTTGCACCAGCTAAGTGGGACAGATAGTTTTCCAGACTGTGGACAAGGGTTACAGTTTCCTTTAGTTTTTGTCTTTTAAAGATCATCACTATAGAAGTGAGAGTTATCGTCTTATCACTTTAATATCTTGTTTAGCAAGCCTAAAACTACAGTTGGTTTTTCTCATCATCAATATAAAACATTTTTCCTGCCTTTTGAAATTTCACCAAAAGTTTTAGGGTATGGATTGATGTATTTTGATGTTTCTCTTAGCTCCATAATTATTGAGTAAATTAACATGCAAAAAAAACTGCAACAAAACCAAATCAGTGTTTATAAATTACTTCATATTGTTTGTTTATTGAATCTTAATCAGGAGTTTCAGGTTTTATAAAGCAATGATTCAACAATATCTTCCAAAATTTTTCATCTTTTTTCAATACTTCATTGATTTTATTTTTAGGTTTTATGCGTTCCATGACGTACAGGCCTTCAACAATTTTCTTCAGAATGTAAAAGTGACAGGATTCTTTTCACTAGCTGTTCTTTTATATTAAGTGCAAATATAAGAATAAGAATGTCCTTAAATTGGAATAACTGATTTGTAACAACTAATGAAGAACACTTACTTTTTTGTGAGAAGTTCAAAGCATTTTGGAGTGCAGGTTAATTGAGCCTATTCACAGTCTTTGGGGTGAAGAGTTAATTAATATTATCCCCTTCATCACAGCCCCCAGCTGTGAACAGTCCTGGGCATCTCCTGGACAGTAAAACTAAGCAATAAACAGATGTGTGTTTTGTGAGTAGATGGGTCTGATGCTTCCTTTGAAGATGTGAACCTGCTGACCTTACTAAAATCACAGTACAAGAAGCTACCTTGGAGCAGGTGAGAGAGTCCTTCGGAAGACAGCTCATGATAGACAACTGTATACAATTTCTGTTTACGAACAGACTCCTCTAGCACTTTGGTGAATTTTGTCATGTATACTTAAGTCAGTTCTCTCTGTGACAGGCTTGTCACTGCAGGTACAACAGTGCGAAGACCAGGACCACATGCTTCTGCTGCAGGTGCTTAGTCCTGGGTCACAGCCTCATCTTTGCAGGCACCATGTTTTTGCCAGTGTGTTGATCTAAGAACAGAAGTGGTCATAGCGTGGGCACAAATTCCCTTCTGCAGTAAATGAACTCTGTTGTAAGGACAAAAATGTCCAGTTTCCAAGATTTTCCATCTCTTGTCTTATTCCTGTCTACAACCACGAACATATGGAAGGAGGAAGGAGAAAAGATGGAAACTGACATTGTGCCACAATGGAGGTAAATATATTGCTACTGATTCAAGAGAGGAGAATAGAAAAGGTTTAGTTAAGAAAACAATCTAGTAATAAGCTGAAGTAGCAAAACATATAAATCCATTGTCTTTTACTTAGCTGATTTATTTCAATGTCTTTAAGGTGTAGGAGCTGAAGTGCAGTAATCTACAAAGAAATCACATAACATGGCCTGAATTTCATGGCAGCTGTGTGTAACTTTGGGTTTGACTTTGCTCTGTGTAAAGCAAAAAAAATCATGCCCCGACTCTTGGTGCAGAGGTGGGGGAGAATGATAACTGGCAAGTGTCCATAGAAGTTTGTGACACTAGGACTAATGGCAGCTGCAAATGAAAAAGCAAACTGACCACAAGTCTTTGAAAGATTTGATGTGCAGAAATGGTGGGTGGAATATGGGCGGGTTTTGCTTGTGCTCTAGCCCATTGGAGAATAGTCATGCTTCATGAAATGGTCTAAAGAAGTTTTTGCTCACTTTGGCTGTGTGGATAATTCCTTTGATCTCCCACTTACTCAAGCAACTTCCTACTGCTCTACTTCAAAGCGGAGTTTTTGGAACTCCGGGGCATTTTAATAAAGTCTCCTCAAAACTACTGTGCCTGTTGGCTATAGTGGTGGTGGAGGTTCACAAATCATCAGATGATTTAATACCACAGACACCAACAAGGTTATGCAAGAGTGGAAATGGAGTAATCTGAGGAGTAACTCTTGTAAATGCATGTGGTCAAATGTATATATATTATCACAGCTTGCTTTACACTAACTCTCTCCTTGGGGAAGGAAAAACAAATCAAAGTTGCCTGAAACAGTGCAAATTGTGTGTGTGGGAACAGGGCAGTGTGGGGAGGAATGTTAGTGATGTCCTAATCTAAAATAAATACATGGTGAAACAAGGGAAAAAAATAACCATGACGAGATAATCCAAACATTGGACAAAGGAGGTGTAAATTGATTGATTAGTTTCCTTTTAAAGGACACTGCAGGCACACATTAACAAAGTACAGTGCAGGGAAAATTTTGAAAGTAAAGGAAAGAAAGGGTTTTAGTGTTTCAGAACTCAGCAAGCTCAAATTAAAGATGATACTCTTTTTCTACTGACTAAGGCTGTAAGTGAGCTGCACAAATAGATCAGAGAGCCTGAGATATGAGGACTTTTCCATGTCACAGAAATAGGGTTTTATCACTTTTGAGAAGACCTTGTGGATTTGAAACAAGCCCAGTCCATCTCTCTAGTTAGCCAAGAGCCAAATCCTATCTGTGATTGAAAAATGGCTGAACCTGCTACATTTGTATTTACAAGGGAGCAATGCATGGGCATTTGGTCTTTTTTTGCATCCTGAAGTGGCCTTCCTGCATCTCTGGTGTGGTCTCAAAATGAAGGGTAGGTGTATGCCTGGTGTGTATGTAAAACTCAGCATGTAAGTATTTCATCTCTTTAGTGATCAGGGATAGAACCCAGGGGAACAGCATGAAGCTGTCACAGGGGAGGTTTAGGTTGGGTAAGAGGAAGAGGTTCTTTACTGAGAGGGTGGTTGGGCACTGGAACAGGCTCCCCAGGAAGTGGTCACAGCACTGAGCTTGACTGAATTCAAGAAACATCTGGACGATGCACTCAGTGACATGCTCTGATTTGTCTGGTCCTGAGTGGAGCCAGGAGTTGGACTCAAACATCCTTATCCTTCCAACTCAGGATATCCTGTGATTCTATGATTCCATGAATATATGGCTTCCCTTGTCAGAACTTTACTGTCTAGATGACTGGCAATGTAGTTTGGCATGAAGTCTGCATAGCTGTTAAAGCTGCAAGACTGTTGCCTTGAGGCTTGTGGAGCAATTGTTTCCTCTTTTTTTTTTTTTCCCACTCATAGATGACTGTCTTCAAGCCAGTGTAGTGTGGAGACCTAGAGCTTGATCAGAAAATTACAGGAATAAATTATCTATTATAAAGTTTCCAAGAGGCTGTCCCTTCTCTTTTACTTATGGTGAGCTTGACATGGCCTTCCCTGCTCATTCTGCTGCTCTTCTCACTGTCTCCTTCCCTGTCCTTTTCTGCTTGGTCCCTTTTCTACCAGTTTTATTTATTATTCTTCTACTACTGACATTCTCTTTCCTCTGCCTCTTTCTTCCCTACAGCTTTTTCTATTGCCTTCCTTTACCTTTCATACACAGATGTCTTTTTAATCTACTGTTTCTTTTTTTTTCATTCACATATCCTACCCTTTGAGCTTTTGCTTTCTATCTCTATTTAGTAACAATGGTTATATCTTTATGCTAGAGGATTGGAGATGTACAGTTAAAGGACATAATCTGTTACTCTCCTTTGAATGGTCTCCCCTTGCTTTATTCACTCAGCAACCTTTTTCCAGTCTTCTCTTCCTATTCTGATGTTGCACACCCTGAAGCTCTATCCTTTGCCATTTTTATCTAAGAGGTTATTGTGATCGATCACTGTTTACCATCTTCTGGGATGTCTTTTTTCTTCACTTTGCTTTCCTAGTTTCTTCTCTTATTTCCTCTCTCCCACTATTCTTCTTTACCTCTTACCCCCCTATTTTCTCCTGTTTCAGATGGTTTGCTTCACAAAGAGGGCAAGGATTGCAAAAGTTGGCTAACATGAATGGCCCTGTACACACCCTTTACACGCATTTAAACTAACTGCACAAACCCACAGAGAGTATAATGAGGTGAAAACCAGCAGGAATCCAGATTTCCCCTGGCTGGCTAGGAGTTCTTTGTTTGCCAGGACTCTGACTTCTGGTGAACAGGAGGTTTAATCTCTAAGTACAAGTTTATTTGCAATTCATGAATTTCTTTGTGAAATGGACATCTGAAATAGTCAATGGGGTTGGAGTACTGTAGCTGAAGTTCAGCATGGCCTTGGATCACTTCTGAATCATGAGTCTTCTTTGTCCAAAGGCTGCTTTTTTCCTGTGATTCTATTTCATACCTGTACTTCACCTTCTGTATTGCCTGTGAAACTAGGTGCTGAGGACCTTGATTATTTATATGGAAAACTGAAGAAGCTGGAGGGCAAGCAGTAGGTAAGACATTATTTTTTAACTCATAACCTGGATGATATTTTGTAAGTTTCTCTACTATTAATTTTTATGATAGTTTTTTATTTGTCTGGGTTTTGATTTTTTTGAGGGTTTTTTTTTTTTCTCGTTTTCCATTTTTTAAATGGACAATGCAAAATATTCTAGGAAGGTCAAAAGAGTGCCTGCAGTAACTTCAAGTGAATTACATTAATATCATAACTGAGTTGGAAACTCTACTAGTTAGAAAATTGTCCCTCTTTGGAATCACCAATAAATTAAGTTGTTCTTGTAGTATAGAAAAGAAGCAAATTGTAAAAGAGAAGGATGTCAAAAGGAGTAAAAACACAGATGCTGAAGTGGAGCTGTCTGCCACTGAAACTTTATTCTCAGTACTGACCTAGCAACATTTTTTTTATAAAGTGAATCTTTTAGCGACATCTTCAGAGCAACTATTAACCTAATAAGTCATGCTTTTATTCCCTTTCCCCCCCTACAGTTTAGTGGGAACAAAGTTCAACAGACAGTGCCTCCTTTCTTCTTTCTATCCCCATGCAGGAGAAAGGTGAAGAATTAATGGTCTTGGTCCCGTATCCCTGCAACTAAATGGACATGGGCAGTAGGACCTGTTTCCTCCTCAGTGCAATGCAGAGGCTGGGAATGATCCATTAGCTTAGCATTAGACCAGCATAAAATGCTACTCTTGACTATGGACAGATAAGCAAAGTCACCTTTCCTGTGCATGACATGTCAGGTAAACTCTTAATTGACTTCTCTCATGATGTCAAACTCAATGGCAAGCTGCTGCATATCAGCTGAACTGCAGTAGTTTGCTGTGTGCTTGCTTCTAGCTGTTGGCAAAGTAAGGTAAAAGACATTTTCCTAAACTTAAATAAAAGAGATTTCAATTACCTCACATTTGCAGTGGGCTGAGAGCCAACACATGGTTTATTACACTAGCATAGCGGGTAGGGAATTCTTCATGCTATTGCAACTTGATCATGTAACTGAGCCCTTCCATAATGTCTTACAGAGATAAGACACCTCATAATGAGATCTGATGTGAGCATTATCCAGGATATCCTTGTAAAAACACCTAAAAACTGAAGGTAGTTCATGGTGCAAACTGCAGCTTCAGTAATACATTTTCCCCACAGGTAAGGAAGGAATTTAGTCCCCATAAGAGGGAAATGAACTAGACTGCATTAGCAGAGACAAAGTCTGTTTTAGCTTCACTAGCAAAGTCCCAAACCAGCATTGATTGGTGTCATGATCACTCTTCAGCTTATACACCCCTGGTTACAACTCTGTATATGCATCCTTAAATCTTCCCTAAAAAACTGTCATGCTGCAGCTCATTACTTTCTAGGAGCAAGTTTTGGAGGACTCTCAAAATGATAAGATCCTTTTGCCATTCTCTGTTATTCATTCTGTTTAAATTGATCTGAGGCAGCACAGTTTTTAACATGAAGGAGTAATTTGAAAACAGTAAGGTTTTCAGGCATAAGTGTATTGCCTCAAGCTTGTGAAATGACTAGCAAATGTTGAAATTTGTCTGGTTTTTCTCCACCTTGGCTATCTTCCTCCTAGTGTTGGTGGGCGTTAGGCATGATGCTGCATTGGAATTCTCTTTGACACACACCATAATCAATGTCTCTAATCAGTGTCACTCTGTAGGCATCATGCATGGAACAGAGCAGAATGCCTGGTCAGCACAATGCAGAGACAGAAGGAAAACAATGAAGGGAGGGAAAGAGAGGCAGGAAACAAATTATAGAGTCAAGCTTGAAAAAGCAGAAAAAGCAATCTTCAGGTATTTGTTGCAATTCAACAGGAATGTGGTTAGATTGTGCACTTAACTTCATGCCTTCTGTCTCTGTGAGCACTGCATCATTCTTGTTTTATTGGCATCAGTGTCTGAAGTAGCATGCTTGAATTTGATGTGATCAACCATTCACTGGAAGTATAGTCTCAAGTAAACTAGCGATGCAGAGCGTAGTTAGCAAAGTAGCCACTCTTAGAAAACCACTTGAAATCTGGTACTATGTTCTGTACTGGAAGTTGATTTGTGACCACCATGCAATTTTCAGACTATCCTACCAGTGAAAATAATCACAATTTTCAAATAACAAAATTAGCCTGCAAAATTTATATTTTACTGAATAAAATTGTACCAGAAAAGATGTAGCTGAGTAACTGGACTAATCATAGGGGATTACATTGAGGGAGAGGGCAACTGAGCAGAAACACAGGAAAAAAAACCCCTACATATAAATAAGGAATCTGGAACTAGAAAATGTTGATAACAAACATTTGTCTTAAATTTATGTAACAAAGAAATACTTCAGCTACCATTACCCTTTACAAGCCTGGAAAAATATAGGTTCCTAAATGCTTGCTCTCTATGGACTGTAAGAGAGTTCATGGTGTGTCATGAAACAGGCCATTCTACCAGTCTTACCAGGACAAGTTTAATAACCAAACATGCTTCCTTTCTGATCTGCAGCTCAGTTCCTCAAATTTCTACCTCACGACTTCTGTCTGACATCTGCTATTCAGTGAAAACAAGCATAAAAAAAGGCCATTTGACACAAAGCTCCACATAAACTGTATTTTTTATTAGTCCTTCCCAGATCACATGTGGCATATTGCTATCCTGTTCCTATCGTTAGTCACATATTAATGTTTCTGGCTTGAATTTTATATTTGTACCCTTTTTCTTTTAGAAATGTGAAGCTTAATTATTGTTATTTTAGTAGTCATTGATTGATTTTGTGAACTATTGCCAGTTCACTGCAGTTACTTCAGCTCAGCAGCAAATGGGAGAAAGAGCCACTGTATTGATGCTATGTGCCAAGTAGATTATGCTTCTTTAAAAAGATACATTGTCTTGCTCTTGTGTGTGGAAGGATGATTCAAAATTATTTCATTATATATCAAAGGCTTTCCTCTGTCTTTAGATCTTTATCAAATACTTTTGTGAGACACTTTTAGAAGGTTCTGACTTAGGGAAGGTAATAAGATGGTTCTCTTTGAAGAAAATCTAAACCCACAAATGAAAGACTAGGTGCTTTTGAAATGCCATAAGAAGAGTTTTTGTAGTGATACAGAGGACTTTTCATGAAGAATAAGATCTGCTTAGAAGCAATTATCATTTAACAGTTTAAACAACAGCATTTACAGGACACATTTATAAAACAGCTATCTGTTTTACAGTTATAAGGTGTGACACTGCAGAAGTCTAACTTCTCAAAGTTCGAGACTATGCCTGAAGTAGTCAAATTATGTATGTTGAATGAAAGGCATTTCAATTGGGAAAATGAACTTTATCACAAAATACATTTTTCATTAGCTAAGCAATAATGCATAAAGAATTAACCCACTATTTTTCAGACATTGGATATGAGATTAAAAGAAAGGATAGCACTAGCTAGAATCTTTTCTTTGCACTTTTTCCAGGTTAGATTGGAAATAGTTTGGATTTGCCATGAGCCTCAGCTGAACTATGTACAGGGGTTGAAGTGACTGTGAAGATGTATAGTCCAGTGGTCTGTGCATGAGCTACAGCATAGGTTTTGAATGAGTGAACATACTCACCTTTTGTTCCCACTTGCAGCTTCTTTAGTCTCAAAAGATGTTGAATGAAGTGGAATATGGTCATTGTTATCTATTTGTTGTTCAGATTTCATGAATCTGTTTCAATTTTTGTTGAATATATATATTGTGTTTAAATACATTGTATTTTCCCATGGATCCTTAATTCTTTTTTAGGGTGTATCTGCATTATCAATGTGGTTTGGAGCAGCAGCATGATTTTGTAGCAATTTCTCTAATTTTTCCCCATTTGCTTCATGTATTGCGGGGTTTGTAAGTGTTTCCAAGACCACAAATTCAGATTTCATATGCACTGGGGACAGCAGGTCTCAGATCCATTAAATTCCTCCAAGGATGAGTGATGCATGTTCATCAATAGAAGACTCTCAAACTCTCCAGCTTCTATGAGAATGAATAGTTCCTGTATTATGTGGAGGACATGCTGTATCTGCTTTCCCATTTGCTGTTGACTACCAGAGATCTGCTGACTATTCACCAACAGATACACCTCTCTGCAGCCCCTTCCTCAGCTGCCTAGTTTCTGATATAAAGATGTTTCACTGCTTTGTGCATCCTACCTTTTTTTCCATCCAGCCTTGCTGCATCTTTTTCTTCCATTTTATTCCTGACCAATTTCATCTTAAAATGGATTGTGCCATTTTACTAGTTACTCCTTCCACACAACATAAAATTCAAAGAGAAGTTTAATGGGAGACCTCTATTGCTGTCTACAACAAACTCACTGCAAGCTACAAATAAGACAGAGTTGGAGTATTCTCAGAGATGTACAGTTGTAGTATGCAAGGCAACACATATGTATAGCAAGGACAATTCCACTGAGTTATCAAGGAAAAAATGGCATGGAGGCACTAAAACACTAGAGAGGGGTTCCCCAGAGATATAGCGAAGTTTCCACCATTGAAATCATTCAAAGATTGAGTGGTCAGAGTCCTGAGGAACCTGATGTTTACTGTCCCTGCCTTGTGTTGGGAAGTTGAACAAGGTGTCCTGCAGGTACCTTTATCATTTAATGAAAGATAAATTCCCCTCACTTTGAGCTTGGGTACACTTTTGACTGTTCTTGTACCAGATTTCTATTTGTTGCAGTCTGAGGCCTAACTAAAATTTACAGAGTAGCTAGTATCTGTTTTTAGCCCACCTGAAGCAGTGGTAGTGTGCCTTGAAACAAGACTGCGTTTTTATGTATTTAGTGTACAGTTGGCAGTATGTGAAAACAATCAATCAATCAATCAATCAAGAAACCAAACAAGCACACTGAAATAAACAAATTTAAAAAAACAAACAAAGAAACCATACCAAGCCTTTCCCCCAAAACAACATAAAAAACAACATAAAGAAACCTGTGCCCCTAAACTGCTACTTAGAAGTGAAGGATCCATGTGGAGCACAAAGACAAATTTACTCCAAAACTCCTTTAAAATTTTTAGTTTTCTTGGTCTTTAAATTTATGCAGACTTTCTGAGGACTTAAATTTAAGGAATTTCAAAGATTTGTAGGTTACATGAACTGCAGGTTTTAGATATGAAAATACAGGATATATATTTTCACTCTTAGCAGGAAAGTGTCTCAAAGACAGCTTCCTCAGAGATACCGTGGGAAGACAATTTGTTTGTAGAGTTTTTATTTTGTTTAAGCCAGTATTTGACATTTCTTTAAGCTGTACTGAAGTGAAAACATCCTTGAGAAAAATATGCCTATATAGAGATTTCCAGAAGTGTAAATAGATCTATTTAAGTATCCCATGTCGTGAAAACTTTGGTGTGTCCAGAAGAGTCATGGATCAGAGATTCAGCCACCAGATAAAAAGGCTGTTGTCTCAGATGGAGTCAAAGAGCAATGTAAAAACACAGATATGGGATACAGAATAATAAAATGCAACAGCATGTGAAAATGAGTTTATATACCTTCAAAAAATTAATGCCAGCAGGAACAACAAATTTGTTACTTTTCAAGTAGAATGGAAAATTTTTGCTAGTGACATTGAAATTGGGATCTACCTTGAAAGGATTATCCCAGCCAAGCTGTTAAGCATTTGTTTCACTTCAAATCAGTGAATAATAATTGCATTCAATTTTATGGAACAGGGCCAAAGAATAATCATGCTGAAATCATTATAAATGCAACAGATATTATGGCATAATTCCCACAATTGCACACACTGGAAATGATGAACTAGTTTTTTCCTTTGGTGATTTTTCCTCTTGATATGCTGCTGCTATAGTTTTGCTTTCATCTCACCTCCATTTTCTACAGTGTTAGTTATTTTGCTGCTTATTTTGTGACAAGTATGTTTTAAGATTGGGTCCCACACAATCATTTTTTGGTATTTTGTTTGGACTGATGTTGATATCTGTCTGAAAGCTTTACTTTGAAATGTGACATAAATGTACTTTGATTCCAGCATATTTGTTTCTCAAACCATTAGTACTTGTTGTTGCATTTTTTTTCCTTTTGATACTAGAAAAAGATGACTTGGAAGGTAAAACTTCTCAAATCCTAAAGGCATAAAATATTTTTAGGATCTCACCACATGTGTATATAAATTACATTTTCATAGATATTCATAAATACTTCTATTGCAAATAAAATAATTGCAAAAATTTCAGGTTTATGAGTAGTTCTCAGGGATCACACTTTATGAAATGCCTTATATATGTATAAAAAAATAAAAAATATGCTTTAATTAATTCAGGAACTTAACCATCTGTGCTATGAGACAGATACTTTAATTTCGCTTAGTTATTCCTGTGATTCACAAGTTATTACCTTTTTCGGTGACAAAACCAAATGCCAGCTCTTTCAAGACCAAAATCTGTCCAGTGGAAATACAGAACCTGCACAGTGGTATTAAAGCAACCAGTGTCCCTAAATGAGAACAGCAGAGGCACCAGTGGCAAATATACTCCATTCAGTTTGACAGTTGGAGTGGTTTGGTTACATACAGTAGTGTATAAATATCACTGTAATTAAGGAGGAATACCATGAACAGTTTAGATGTTAATAACAACGAAGTCACAGAAGTAAAAAGCCATCATAAAAGGTGTTGTATGTTTTTTGGGGGTAATGTGCTGCAGACTATCTGTCAGATGCTTGAAGAGGGATGGTGCCCCTCTTTAGGAGTGTCAGGAGGAGCATTAAGAATGGAGCATCCATTAAAAAAATCTTTTATTTAGGAAAGACAGCTGTGGACAGTGGAAGAGCTGCCCAAGGCACACAGCAGATCAAAGCATGTGAGGCTGAATAGGTGCTGGTTCATGCAGTGAAACACGTGGGTTTTTCTTCCCACACAGCAGCAGCAGCAGAAGGCCATTGTGGGTAGCAAATGCATTTGAATCTCTCAATCAGTTTTTTATTTACACAAAGCAGGTTCCCCTAAGAGCAGGTTTCTAATACTGAAACTGGAAGGAGTCTGCCCAGGCTGAGAGGGCACCTGTCCTAAGCAGCAGGTGCAGGTCTAGTCCTGCAACAGCCTAGGATTTGCTCTACTGTGTGAAAACCCAGCAGTGATATAGGGGTGTTTAGGACATCTCTTTCCTTCCTAATGTAGGTGTACCCACCAATTTTCTCATACTGAAGCAAGACTGAGCGCATTCTTCCATCTATAGGGCACTGCCAGAAGACAGCGGAGGAAACGTGCAAACACCCCATAACGTTCTGCTGGTGCCAAGGAAGAACTCTGCTATAGCAGCAGCACAGAGAGACAAAGCTGAGAAAAGCTAAGAGCAGGCTTATGCCCTGCCAGGGACTGGACTTCAGGAAGAGGCTTGTGCCAGTCTCCAGGGCACTTGCTTCCTGGTGTCTTGTCACAGGAGCTGTTACTCAGCTTTCCTGTTCCTGCTCCATCCTCTTTCCAAACTAACACCTCTCACACTCCATTGTACCTGCTTCCTGTTCCTGTCCAGCTTCTGGTTAGATGTTTCTGTTTTCCAGCATATGCATCCCTGCCCGTGGAGTGGGAAGGTCACTGGGGAGGTGGATGCAGAGGAGGGACTCAAAGGGAGGTGCAACTCTGCCCTAACAGAGGAGCTTCACATGTATAACTGCATCAAAACTGGGCAACTCAGCCACCAGGAAAATCTGTTCATTTGGCCAGAGCTTCTGACTTGGGTTTATGCAATTGGGCTCTCGAGTTATTTCAGATCTCTTAGAAATGCCCCTGTACTTGGCATTGGTGAGGCCTCACCTCAAGTGCAGTGTCCAGTTCTGGGCTCCTCACTACAAGAAGGACATCAAGGTCCTTGAGCATATGCAAAGAAGGGCAACCAGGCTGGTGAAGGGGCTGGAGGGCAAATCCTATGAGGAGCGACTGAGGGAGCTGGGGATGTGTTGCAGTTTTGTGAGGCTGTGCTGCTGAGATGGTTTCTGTAAGCAGCAGTTACAGTTTTCTGCCAGCTTCAAAGTGTAAACTTCAGGCAATTCAAGGCAGAGAGATAGTCACAGCACCTCTGAGAATCACATGTAGGAGAAAAAACCCAGATGCAGCTGCAGTTTGCCACCGGAGAAAGGAGTGAGAAGATGTAACGAGCTGTGCAGACACCAAGGCCGGGAAAGGGAGGGGGAGGAGGCGGCCCAGGTGCTGGAGAGAAAGATGCCCCTGCAGCCCATGGAGAAACCCATGAAAAAGGCCGAGACCCCACCTGCAGCCTGTGGAGGGGCTCCACGCTGGATGGAGCAGGTGGAGACATAGAGAAGATGCTGTGACTCTATGTTGGGATAAGCCCCTGCCAGGACTTGCAGCCATGAGGAGAATCAGAGACACAGAGATGGGCAAGAGAGAGTTTTGTGTTGGAACAGGTTTGCTGGGGGAGGCTTAAACCGTGTGGAGGACTTGGACTGAGAGACATCGTGATAAAGACACCTGTGGGAAAGGATTCACATTGGAGAAGTTCATGACGGACTGTCTCCTGTGGGTGAGACCCCACAGTGAAGCAGGGGGAGGGTGTGGAATGAATGCCCCCCACCCCTGGCCGAGAAGGAAACCACCCTGCAAGGGGCTGACCAAGGCCCCCATCTCCCAGTCCCTGCCCCCCTGTGTTGCTATTGGGGGAAGAAGGGAGTGAAACCATGACTACAGTGAAGTCTGCTAAGAAGGGAGTGGGGGGCGGGGGGGAGGTAGAGGTGTCTTAAGATCTGGAAAACAGCTCATGAAGAAGTAACTGAGAACCCCATTTTCTCCCAGTCCCTGCCCCCCTGTACTGCAAGCAGGGGGAAGAAGGGAGCAAGATCATGGCTAAAGGGAAGTTTGTTTAGAATAGAGGGGTGAACAGGGGGGAAGAAGGGAACAAAATTCTGACTAAAGTCTGGTAAGAAGGGAGTGGTGGGGGGAAAGTGTTTTAAGATATGGCTGTGTTTGTTTTAAGATTTGGTTGCTTTTGTTTTAAGATCTGGTCGTGCTCCCAACTCTGGTTTTCACTGTTCTTCATAGCTGTAGTGTAATAAATTAGATAGTTTTCTCTTCTTCACTCTGTGTTGAGTCTGTTTTGCCTATGTCGTCGATGACAGAATGATCTCTCCCTCTCCTTATGTTGACTCCTGAGCCTCTTAATATATATTTTCTCCCCGGTCCAACTAAGAAGGGGAGTAATAGACTGACTTTGGTGGACATCTGGCTGAAGGCTAGCTCACACTGGAGCCTGGCTAGTTCAGTTGGTAGAGCATGACTTTTGATCCCATGGTCATGGGTTTGAGCCTCATGTTGGGTGTCGTAAAGGACTGTGGTGGTTTAGCCCTTATACTATGTTATCCTTAATTAGGCTCTTGGGCTGTTTTCTTCAGAACATAGAGGTTTAGCTTGCAAAACTATAGTTTCCGTGACACCTTTGTTCCAGTTTCAAAGAGAAGTCCTTAATTAATAATTTTCCAATTTCTGTGAATACTCACTGTTTCTGTGGATGCAGAACATACTGTATCCTTGCCAGTGTTGCCATTGCTTAATGATGTTCTTTTATGAAATTTCAAGTGACTTAATTTTCTCAAATTTGTTAGGAATTTTCCTCTCTATAATTTAAATGTTTTTTGGGGCAAGATTCCCTAACTTATCCTGTGGTTTGAGGTTAGGGATTTCCTTATTTTTCATGGTAAAATGGGGGCTATGGGCATGAGCAATTCTATTTCTGATTTTAAATTCTGCTTTAATACATGTTTCTACTTGTCATTGCTAGTGGCTTTAAAACTTTATCTTTTCAAATGCCTATCTAGAAACTTTTACTTTTATATGATTCCCTTTTAGCTTGATTTCTACTTTTTCATTCCTTTATCATAATTTTTCAGGTCCAATATGTAATCCTAATGTTATCAGTAGTGAAAAAATACAATAAATTCTTCCTGGCATTTGAGTCAAGTTCACAGAGTAGCATTTAAACAATCTCTTTTATATGGCTATTTTTTAATTAATTCTTTTTATATGGCTATTTTAAAGTTTTAGGCCAACTCATGCAAAAGAAGACCCCCATCTCCACACCTAAACTGATGACTACACATTACTATGTCTAGTTTGGAGATTTACCACATCGTTTTTTACCAGATATACATCTTTGACTCTTTACCAAGGTTTCTTATCATTTTTCCTAAAAGGAAGATTAAAGAAATTTTCTAAAGTACTGAAATGTCAGTTTGCATGTTCAGGCCCCAAAACTTAAGATTGCATCCTAAATAATTTAATATGTCATTCAAATGTATTAGAGCTATGATAGAGGTACATTCATTTGAAGTTTCCTTTGAAAGTAAGACGAAAGCCCAGCATTCTTGTCATTCTTCTGCAGCACTTTTTTCTTGCCCATGATATATAATTTGAACTCTGTCATCTGCTGCCCTTTAATCCTCCATTCTTTTTCTTAAGAAGCCTTTTTTCTTCATCACTATGATCTCAAAATAAAAGGCCTCAAAAGGTTTTCTTAGTTTTGACTTAGAAAAATATCTTAGCTTCTATTTTTGAGGAAAAAAAATGCATGAAATTTATTTTTAAAGTTTGTGTCATTTTAGGAAATCAAGACATATTCATTTTGATCATTTTCCTGTGTAATGACAGCTCTAAAACAAGCTTATTCAATGTAGTCTAAATCTAGCAATTTTTTATGTGTATGCAGTACAAAAATATCATTGTGGTTGCTCAAAATATTTGAATGTCTTTGAGAAGCAAACTTCCCTTGGGTTTAAGGACCTAGAATTTAGAACAGGAGTGCATAGTATTTTTAAAGTTTAGTATTTTTATCAATGATCTGGATGAGGTTGATCAAATGCACCCACAGGTAAGTTCACAGATGACACCAAGTTAGATGGGAGTGTTGAACTGCATGAGGGCAGGAAGGCTTTGCAGATGGATCTGGACTGGCAGCTGGGTTGATAGGCCAAGGCCAGCTGTATCAGGTTCAATAGGTCTCGGTGCTGGATCCTGCACTTGCATCACAACGCCGTGCAATGCCACAGGCTTGGGAAAGAGTGGCGGAAAAACTCCCAGACAGAAAAGGGCCTGGGTGTGCTGGTTGACAGCTGGCTGAGTAAAAGTCAGCACTGTGCCCAGGTGGCCAAGAAGAGCAACAGCATCCTTACTGGAGCAGAAACAGTGTTCCCAGAAGGACTAGGGAAGCGATCGTCTCCCTCTACTTGGCACATTGAGTCCTGTGTTTGCTTTCGGGCTCCTCACTACAAGAAAAAACTTGAGTTGCTGGAGCGTGTCTAAAGACAAGCAACGGAGCTGGTGAAAGATCTAGAGAGCAAGTCTGATGAAGAGCAGCTGGTGGAACTGGAGTCATTCAGTCTGGAGAAAAGGAGGTTGAGGAGAGACCTAATCACTCTCTACAGCAACCTGAAAGGTGGTTGCAGCAAGGTGGGTATTAGTCTCTTCTCCCAAGGAACAAGCAATAGGACAAGAAGTAACAGCCTCAAGTTGCACCAGAAGAGGTTCAGATTGGATACAGGGAAAGATTTCTTCACCAAAACGGTTGTCAAGTGCTGAAGAGGCTGCTCAGGGAAGTGCTTGGGTGATTGTCCCTGAAGGTATTTAACAGATGTATAGATGGTGCTTAGGGACAGAGTTTAGTAGTGCACTGGGCAGTGCTAGATTAATGGTTAGACTTGATCTTAAAAGCCTTTTCCAAACCAAATGATTCATTCACCTATGGTTCTCCATGATTAAAACAAACTATGAATTGTGATAATGCCATTAAGTGTATCTTCAGACTGTTGTGCAATTTAGCATCTGGGAAGGTTTCTGAAGGAGACTTCTATTGGACAATATAACATCAAAATATTTAATGCCTCAAAAGAGATGAGATTAAAAAAATCAAACCCAGTTAGAATGTTTGGATCTTTTGCAATAATTTCCATGCTTTACTACAGCTCACTTAAGCTGGCCTGATTAGTAGCTGATGCAGCAGTTCACACAGGAAATTTAAGGAGCAACTTACTTTTGTGTGGGAGCAGTACAGAGTGGTTTTCACAGAAGGATTTTAAAATGATTAAATGAACTCCTTTCTCCTCCTTTGCTAGCTGATGAGGAAGAGGACAAGCTATACTTTTCACTTTGGTGCCTTTGAAAAGGGAAATGCATGCTTCTGTACATGGAGTCACCCTGGGGAGGGTCTGATGAGATTGTTATTCACTGTAAGCACAAATGAAAACCAGCAGCTTCTGTCTGCAAGTCTTTATTTTCTAAAAAACCCTGCCCTAAAGCTAATTATTGTTATCGTTACTATTATTGTATAGTATTTTCTTTTCAAGGCACATCAAGATGGTACCAGTTCTGCTAGATTTGGGGGATGAAACAAATGTCAGATAAAAGGATGAAATATGATGTGGGATAGGAAAACTCAAGTCATAAATCTGCAAACTCAAGTCATAAATCTGCCCACATTCTATCCGGAGGGAAATTTGTGCTTTAAGAATAAGCTATGAAAAGCTAGAAACAAATGCCAGGACTATGATCAGTCCACGAATCATCTCAGAATCTTTGTTATGTACCACCTACTTATTACCTAGCATGGTGTATAATTAGAAATCTGGATGTCCTACAGAATAGAGGTCTTACCGTGATTTTAGAAATATCCATTTCCAATCTGATTTAATTTACTGGTACTCACTTTGTTCCAACTATCTGGTCTGGAGATGAATTGCCCATTGGCCTCATTGTCAGAATGACAACATGAAAAAGGAAGCATGTGGCTTGTAATAATAATGTGGTACATGTGTAGAAGGTCAGAGAAGCAACAGATTAACATTCCAGCAGATGATTTCCCTAGGGACAATTCCTGAAAGTATCAAAGGCCAAAGATCATGACACTGATAATGTGTGTAATGTTGTTGGCAAAATAGTTGTTTGAATTTGTCAGTTGTGGGGGTAATGTATTTTCTCTTTTTTCAATTAGATAGTGAAACCTGCTGTGAACACTGAAAAATTAGTCCCATAAATATTAGTCTAATTATATAGTAGTATTGGTGTGTAAATCAACCAATTATCCAGTCTCCATTGTGTCACATATTAAGATGAAGGAGGGTAAAACTAAAGGATTAAATGAAAAAGTTTTATTTGTGACCTGAAGTTCTGGCATGGAGAAATTCAGAAAAGGCGTGAAACCTTTTTTATTGCAAGCAGTGCACAATGGGTGTGAAGCTTCATTTCCATCAAAGGAAGTGTAGAAGATGGGAGGCCTGTGTGGATGAACACATGTACATCTAGTCAACTCAAACACAAAAGTAAGCATAAAGAGGGTGGAAACAAAGATGAGTACCATGCGAGGAATTCAAAACCATTGTCTGAGCATTCTGGAAAGAAGTCAGGAAAGATGAAGCCCAAGTGCAATTTAATTTGACTAAGTACATCCAAGACAACAAGAAGTGCTTCTGTAAGTATATAAAAAATAGGAAAAATAGGAAATATGTGATCTCCTTGCTCAATGAGACAATGGACCTGGTTATACAGGACATGACAAAGGCTGAGGAGCTGAATACCTTCTTCATCTCAGTCTTAACTAGCAAGACCAACCTTCAGGAATCCCAGGTCCCAGAGATTGGGGGAAAAGTCTGCAGCAAGGAAGACATACCCTTGGTGGAAAAGGATCAGGTCAGGGAATGCTTCAGCAAACTGGGCATACGTAAGTCCATGAGTCCTGATGGCACGCACTCCTGAATCCTGAGGGTGGTGACAGAAGTTATTGTGAAATGTCATTATAATTTTCTCAATTTTTGACTGATGATAGAAAGTGGGAGAAGTATCTGAAGACTAGAGGAAAGCATCATACACATCTTTAAGAATGGCAAGAAGAAAGATCCAGGTAACTGCAGAATAGTCAGCCTCACCTTAGTCCCAGGAAGGTGGTGGATCAACTAATACTGAAAATCATTTGCAGGCACATGAAGGACAAGTAGTCAGCACAGCTTCACCAAGGGGAAGAAGGGCCACAAAAAAGATGAAGAGACTGGAGAACCTTTTACATATGAAGAAAGGCTGAGAGAGTCAAGATTATTCAAGAAAGGGTCAGGGGGATCACAGCAATATGTACAAAAATATGAAAGGTGGGTGTAAGGAGAATGGGGTCAAACCCTTTTCAGTGGTGTCTAATGACAGGACCAGAGGAAAAGGACACAAAACCAAAACATAGGAGGCTTCCTCTGAATATCAGAAAACACTTTTTCACTGCAAGGGTGACCAAGTAATGGCACAGATGGTCCAGTTATGTTTTGGACTCTTCATCCTTGGAGTTATTCAAAAATCATCTGAACATGATCCTGGGCAACTGCCTGTAGATGTCCCTGCTTGAGTCTGGGACCTCCAGAGGTCCCTGACAACCTTGACCATTCTGTGATACTATGAAATTGCAGTATTTGAGCAAAACTGCATTTTAAAGGTACTCTAGTGCCAACGGTCACTGGAATAAAGAAAAAAAATCCTTTTGGTCTTCAAGTTATGTACTTCTTGTTGGTAAGTAAAATGACATTTACTCTATCTGCCAGCCTTGCCAAAACCAAGAGGCGGTCTGAAATTCAAGATAAATGCTTAAGTAGTGAAAAAGGTGTTTGAAAATGATTGAGACAAGAAACTGCTAATAGACACTTTTAATTAGCTTAGGGTACTAAGATGAAAGAGTCAGTCCTTTCCACACTCCCGGCTGTTTTCACTGTGTGTGGCATTTCCTTCCCCCATGGATGGGGCATAGGTGTGCCTAACCAACACTTCATTATACAGGAACAGAAAAACTGATTCTCGCTTCATTTCAATATATGACATATGGGCTGGAGTGAACAGCACTAATGTGCTCAAATAGCCTGAAGCAAGTAGTTTAATAGATTCCATGACTACTTGATGAGTCTGAACACAAAAGAGGGGCCAGGAGGACTCTGGCAAGAAGTAGCAAGAGGGAAATGAAGCAGGGACATACAATGAACCAAAGGTTTTCTCCTGTTTCTTAAAATATTGGTATGTCTGCTCTGCTGAATGTACAGTTTCTTTTAAAAGCTTCTGGAAATACTCTTACAAAAATTCAAAACACAGCCACAAATCATTTATAGGAGACAAAAAAACAATAAGTAATGTCAGCACAGAGGGATATATTTTACTTGGCTGTGCCAGAAGGAATTATGGTGGGCTGTGATGAGTGGAATATAAAGTAACATAAGTTGCCTGTTGACAACAGGGTTTGAAATTATAAAATGTAAAACCAATATATTTCCCCTCACAGTATCAAACAGCTGGGATTTTTTATATCTAGTAGCAGAATACCATGTCATTTTTCAGAGCCCCATAATTCTGTAAGCATGTTTAAGTACATGCTGTTATTTATTTTGTTTGTTTATTTGGTTTCAAATATTACATAGATTGTGATGCACTGAGGTGTAAATACAACAATAGTGGTCAACATTTTGTTGAAAGCTGTTATCATAGATGATTTTCTGGCCTTCACTTTGGGTTTGGTCATTAAGAGGATTGAATTTAATATACTAAAATAGCTAGCAACAGTACCATCCTCTTATGAATCATCACTGAGCTAAAAAATCCTACAGGAATCTTATTTTTCATGCTATTTAAAAATCTAATTATAAAAATAAGTCTTTATGAGGAACTGACAGCAGCCGAGTTCAAATTAGTGCTTTTCGAGTGACAGATGGTAATAAGCAAGTCAGACAGTTAGATGATGGTTTATGTGCTAGACATTATAGGTGTTGTAACTATTGACCCATGCTAATGCGGTTACTCTGGCAAAGAAAATGCAGGAAACAAAGCTACCTTGAACGACTCTTATCCTGGCTGCTGATTAGCAGAATAACTGTCAGTCTGCAGCAATATTGGGTCAGTTGCCAGATCCTACACCCTTACCACCTTGTCTTTTCCTTGTTGGTGCCTCATTTACCTGCTTTGCCATTCCTATTGCTGTTCTCAATAGGCCTGTTTATTACCACTTCTGTGTTTTTGGTAGGGAACCTGATTCTGATGAGTAGAGCTATTAGGATGAAGAGAAAGAGGAGGTGGTAAGGAAGGTGTTTATCTCCTCCTGCAAGAGTCTTTTGTCGACAAGGCGCTCTAAATGCCTTGTACAGAGCTGTGACAAAAGAAAAGGAGGTGTACTGCTGGGAAAGGAAGCAGGGACAGTTGCGGGGCTTCATACTTTTGAGTTTAGCCCATCACTCATAACTGTAACAGTGGGGGATGTCCACTAATCTGTAGTCTGGAAACTTGTGATTCAAGTGCAGAGGAAATATGTAGGAATGGCAAATATGTCTGAAAAAATCAAGCTTGGTTTGTTGAATATTTAGCTTCACAAATAGTTTAAAAAGAGAACATTTTTTCCACCTTTTGCAGTAATTGCTTTTGGATGTGCAGTTAAGATGGAGCCATTACTGTGGTTCTACACACTATTGCTTTCTGCCATGTTGTTTTGTGCTGAATAAAGTTGGCATGGCTTTTGGGTTGTTGCCAGGTGGGGGAAGTATGCCTTCACTGGAGAAATGGGTTGTTAGTAAGTGAACCAGCAGGATTACAGCATTTCCTCAGTAATTATGATGGGGTGATTATGATGCTCTCTGGCTACATCTCTCCTAGTTAATTTGTGTTATTCTTAAAACCAGACTGTAGAAATGGCAGTCCCAGTGTTTCCGGGAGAGAAAGTCAATGCCTGTCAAAGTTGTGCTTTTTAAATAACTAGAAGCCTTTGTGGGATCAGGGAGTTGTAGGTTAGATGATGGTGTGGTGAAGATGTCGATGGTGTTGCAAGGCGTACATCCGCGTCAAAGAGCCTTGAGCAGATTCAACACTCGTGCTGCCCCACAGGTGACTGAGCTGTTAATGGATGACGTGTACCCATTGCAAATACCAGGTACTGCTTGGGTCTGTGGCACTGATTATGATATCATATAACATGTTCAGGTACAAGTTTGTAATTTCATTTTCAGTCCTTTGGATTCCCTCAAAACCAGAAGAACATAACTTATCCTCTCCTTCTTACCATAATGATACATCCCCCTCATTTTGCCCCCTCCCCCACTGCTGATTGCCCTTGCTGCACATGACTTTTGACATACTTTCTAGAACCATTCCGATGTTTAACAAAGATAAGAAACTGAGTCAGCTGCAGTCACACAAGATTCAGTGTGAAGATACATAATCTGCTTTTTTGGGGATTGAAATCAAGCTGGTGAAGCATGTTGTTCTCAACAGCAATTCAGTGACATTTGTGGTGCTTGTAATTGCTGCTACTGCTTTTCCATGAAGTAAAATTAATTTTTAAAAGTGAACTCCATAGTGCATACTGAACTAGCAACACTGTTTTCTCTTGTAGCCTAGGCTGTGATGAACTGTTGTATAAAGCATGATCCTTAGCTCACTTGCTGTTAAACAAGAAAGTTCCTTCCATAGATGGGAAAAATCAAATATATAGCTATATTCCATACAGAAATCCTACCCATTTCAAAGTAGCCACCAGCTACTAGAGCCCTCATTTACAACACTGTGCTTGAATGCCTAGTTGAGAGGGGACAAAACTTCAAATCCATAGTGGGGATAATATAATATAACAAGAGTTGGTTGTTAAGGTATGGGGAAATGTGTTGAGAAGGCTATTTTAGCAGAATATTTTTCCTTTCAGGACAGTTGGAGTAAGTGTCTTGCTGGGAAAGGCACTTGGCTTTGTCATCAAACTGTGGGAAGGAAAAAAGAAGTCATACCACCACATGTTTAATTCAGTGTCCAGACCATTTACACAGCTGTGGTATATTTGGCCTGGGGACAAAGTAATAGCAAGGTCACCTGGCTCCTAGGTGAGGGCTCTCATTGCTGAATTAGTGGTTGTTTTGGACTAAATGAAGTTTTCGTGGACATGATGTATACACATATATACTCATATCTGAAAGATACTGGTTTCATCGTTATGTGAAACAGGTTAGCGTCCCATGGGATGGAAAACAACTTCCTGCGAATAATACTTAGCTGCAACCTTCTCTCTCTGTTATTTTCCCTGCTTGCCTATTAAGTTCAGGTAGATTTGGGCAGAATGAAGCTCACTGAACTCAGCACTCCCACTCCACCTGAGAAAGCTGCGGGCAAAAAGAGAGGAGGAAGATGTGTTAACGTATATCAAACCTAGTGGAATATGGAGGAAATGAAATCAGATTGGAGGAAGAAGAACACATGCTCTTCTCCATCTGTTGAGGAAAAAGGAGGACATCTAGGAGCACAGAAAATAAAGGCAGTTGCTCCTAGGGGGAGGTTGCATCCAACTGTGCTAAGTCTGGCAGAGCTGTTACGTGTCTGCTGCCCAGTCTCCACTGCAGCAAAACATGGAACTCACCCGCACATGCAGCAATAAATGGTAGGTATCTGGCATACTGACCCCTCTGTTCCTCTTTCTTTACTAATCTTGCTGGAATATCACAGAATTACATAAGGGTTTGTGTTGGAAGGCACCTTGAAGACTGTCTAGTTCTAACTCCCCCCTACCAAGAGCACGGACACCGTCCACTAGATGTCCTTGTGTTATGCTTTGATTTTGCCCATCTAGCTGTTTATCCATCCTTCTGAGCCTTGCTGATTGAGCACATGTTCTCAGATCAAACCACTCAAAACCAAAATTGTTTCATAGTTTCCTGTAGTGTCACAGAAGGTGACCAAGTACAAAGGATGTACCTCAAAAAACAGGTTCCTATGTCAGATCTGCTGTTAGTCTTACCTGGGATGTGTGCATAAGACACAGTTACCTCTGAAGTAGACAACTTGGATGTTCTGCAGTTTTTCATAAAGTCATTCACCTGTGCCAAGATTACATGTGCTTCATGCCCTGAGTTCCTTATTAACTGTAGTCTGGTTCATACCCCACTGGTAGCTCAAATACCTAGTTTCCTAATACTCATTCCTGAGTGCTGATACTGCTAGAACTGGCTTTCTTTGCCTCACTACAATATTGCCAGTGCGTATGTGCCAGCTGGCAATACGCATTTAGGAGCAGACACAGGCTAAGGATTGATGCAGACAGAGGCTAATTGCTTTTAATGGGAAACATGGCACTTTCTGGGACCTGGGACTTCACTGGGTCCTGTGGAAAGAGGAGGCACCATTTTTAGTGGTGAGAGCCTGCAGCCGGCAGACTTGACAGGCCATCTAAATAGTAACTGGAGGATCATAGTGGAAAGTCTGTTTGTACCATGTGAGCTATTATGTCAACAACAGTTGCCATTATTGGCTGAGTGCCAGAAAAGGCTGGCAGTGTGGAGGGCTTTTTTCTGAAAGCACGTCTGAACTATTAAGATGATGTTTTACTGCTCAGACGTTCAAGGAGTTTGCAGAGTGCTTGGAGTCTGGCCAAAGAAATACATTCATTAAATCAACCAATGGACAATGTAATGTTTTAGTAATATGCTACGTTTCCCTGGCAAACCTCAAAAATACAGGACTCACATCTCTCCTCAACACACTCTCTTTCAAAAAGGGCTTTCTTTTCTTCTCTATCAGTAGCATTGAGTGCTAGATGTTGGCAATCAGTAATAGACTGCAAAGAAAACAAAAGAGAGCTAGTCAAAGACAGAGACAAGACCTGAGGACACTTGCTTTGCATATAGCCCTGGTGAATAAAGCCATTGGATGTAGATACAGAAAGAAGCCGTATCAATTAAGTTAGTTTTTCTTTTCTCCAGCTTGGACACCTGGTAGAAGGATCTTGCCTAATTTTCTCAGGATGAAAAGCAATCAATTATACCCTTCAAATACAGTACCTGACTAAGCAAGGAAGCACTAGCATAAAACATGGTATGATTTCCATCTGTGTGGTGCAGTTTTGCTTCTTGTTGACATTCCCTGGAAGTGTGTTTCCTTCTTGTCACAGGAGAATCATCATCCCATTATTTAGAAACTCAGATATAGATTTACACGCCAACACACAAGGATTCATTGTTGAAATATTTGTTTGCGAAACTGAGATTGTGAAACAAATGCAAGTAAAGTGTTCTGTTTGGATGTACTTGGCTCAATTCAGTTTCACATGTTAAGCTTTTTAACTAATCTTCTACTTTTATCTAGGTGCAATGTGCCAGTAACATAAAATTGATTCAGTATCAAGGAAAGGAGGTGAAAGTTAATAGAAGTTTACATGGAACTGGGGAGCAGAGTGAAGGGGGAAAGGGGTTTAACTACTGGGTAGTGAATGGCCTTGAAGTGAATAAAAAAATCACATTGAAATGAAGCAGATTCCCTTGAGACAAAAGATACTGAACTAACCTGAAAACAAATTCTGTGCCTCAAGCTGTGGTACCTTTCTTTTTCTTTTTTTGCCTTAGGAAATTGGTAAGGATAAGCACTGCTTGCCAAATAGTGGATTGTTAGCTGTCAGCAGCACCTGGAAGTGACAAAACCAAAACCCAGGTTTTTGCGGATTCTCGGTAGTGGGCAGTTGTTGAGTTGAAAAGAGAGGAATCATCAGATGTTGCTTATCAAACAAAGACATAGTTCTCATGCTCAGCAGCTCAAAGAAAACTTAGGTTTCCCATTCTTAGGACTCAAAAAAAGACCTTTGTTCCTTTGAAGTAATAGCAGGCAATGTGAAAGGAATTTTAATCATGACCTGCCAATATCTATCAGTGCACAGCATTTCATATCACAGATAGGGAGAGTCTGGAGAAAATGACAGACTGGAGAAAGTAAAATCTGGAGGCAAAGCACAGAGTTTCCAGTATCCGGGTCAGATAAGGGCACTGAATGTCTTTTGAGTATCAGCAGTGCCTTCCTCCAAAAGATAAAAACAAACAACTCTTTTTATACCTATCATTAAAATGATATTGTTTATTGATTTATTTTTTTTTTAGTCATTAAAACCCAAATGGAATTGAAGTGTTTACAAAAGAAACACAAATTTAAGGAAAAAAGTGTTTAACTTAGAAATACAAGAACCAGTTGCATGAATAAATAATTTTCAATGCAGAAACAGTTAAAAGTCAGGCTAATAGGAGAGATGGATTGAAGAAATAAGTGGTGGTTCTGTTATGCTTGTTTTGCTCATATTCTGGTGTTTTGCCTTACTGTTTATGTTCTGTAACATGAAGTTGCAATTAATCTAGTAGGCAGGCGTGATTATTTTTAAAGGTAAATAGATGAAGTAAGAATGGCCCAGAGATTACTATTGTTAGCTCTTCTGGATGTAGCACAAACTGGAGCATGAATCTCAATTACGTATATAAAGACTTTAAATATGCTTCTAACACAGTTTTGGGAAAAATAACCAAGCAGTGGTACTGAACTCTATAAAAAATAATGACAGACATGATAAAACAGGTAAGATATGTTAGAGCTTTTATTACTTCATCACCAGTCTTCTGGGACCACTGAATCATAGAATGGCAAAGTTTCCAGGAGGATCTGCTCCATGATCTTGCCAGGCACAGAGAGCTGAAGTCTCTTACTTCATCTTTTCAGAAATAAGGCCAAGCTTTCTGTTTATTTAACTTCAGGACATAAGCCAGTCTTCCTAAGATTTTTTGGGGATATCTTGTCGAAGTGTTTTTCACCTTTATTTCTCTGAAGCATCTCTCCTAGCCATTGTATTAGCTGCAACTTGAGTCCAACCATTAAAGAGACTTCTCTGTTCCCAAATTCTTCCAGGAGTATCAGGGATACTCTCATTTAGCAAAATCAGCCTTGTTGCCCGGCTTCATAGTGCTGGTCATCATAGTGATGAAAATAATGGTGAAAAAATGTAAGCAGAATTAGATGTGTGAAAAAACTTCAAATATAATGACTAAAGGGCAGAAACAGATGTGCCAAAGAGGATGTTACCATCTTCAGATGCCAATGCACCCTCTCCTTGCATGCATGCTGCTCACAGGATGACCAATGTTTACAGACAGATATTTCTACATATGTAGGGCCATGGGTAGTGTTGACCCACATGTCACAGCACTCGGGCAGAGCATGGCTGGAGCTGCAAAGAGGCAACAAATTCTCTCATCTGTTCCAGATGGACCTTTTCATTTTGACATCATCCTCAGATTTTAAGCAAGATTTGTAAGATTTCTTTCCTGCCTTTTGCCCTTTTCTCCTTCTTTCCTTGTGTCATTTCCCTTGTCACTTTCCCTACTGAAAAAATAAAAAGTTAGACTAGTGGGTACAGCTCTTGTTAAACTGCTGCAGGGACAGACGTGTCTAGATCAAGATTCTCATCCTTGGAGCTAAATCCATACAGAGCTAAAATGAGCGCATGCAACACCTACAGTCATACACTTAGAGAGACAAATAGAAAAATATTCAGAGCTGAAAACAAACATCACTGACACTGAGCAACAACTTACCCCAGGCTTGTGTTTCTATCTGGGGAAAAGAATGCTAGAAAAGAAAAGGGCATTGTCCTGTGACCTTCTCACAACACATCAGGATTTTCTATGTACCATAAGGATCTGTTGGTTGCTTGGTTGGCGGGGTGTGTGTGTGTGTGTGCTGCTTTTTTTTGTTTGTTTTGGTTTTTTTTTTTTGTTTTGTTTTTTTGTTTTGTGGTTTGGGGTTTTTTTTCTGGAAAAACTCAGAAATATTTTGCAGATGTCTTATCAGATGCTGCTAAATGCAAAGTGGGTATTCACCATCCAGTTTGGAATGAAACAACTAGACACTCTCAGGACATTGTATCTATATGATATGCTTCAAAGCCCTCGATGGTAAAAGCAAAACAAATATTTATCCCTCAAATATGAAATAATACTTTAATTGGCATGGAAAACGCCAATTTCACACCTGCCAACATACTGCTGCTCAAATACTGTCATAACCATCACATTCCCCAGAAATTCACATTGCAACTCTTGCTGAACACAGCAAATCTAAAATGCAGGCATGGCTAGAATACTGTAATGTGCTTGAAGGGAATCTGAAAAATAACCTATGTTATTGTGGAGAGTTTATAAGCACCAAGGATGTCTCTTGAATCAGCCAAGGAAAAGGCATGCCGTCTGCAAAAAAACACTAAGGAGCTGGACAGATTTACTCCTCGCTGAGGGATGCACATCATCGTTACTGTAAAAATCTCATGAAATTCATCATGCTTCTGTTCAAATGAACTGTACAACTTTAACATCCTAAATTACTCTGTCACAGCTCCGATCCCTTCCTGCTTTTATTTTTTTTACTAGTAGCAAGCCAGAAAAACTACTGAAACAAAACTGAACAGAAGAACTCCCTCTTTAAACATCTGTTCAGCTGTCCACATGTATATTCTTGGTATTTCTACAGTGATCATCTCCTTATAACTTCAGTTCTGAGGGCTAGAGACTAAGAGGATTTGAGGCAGCAATGGCTGATGATATCAGAAGTGGATTGCAGAGATTCCTGCCTCCTGAAGTGCAAAAAAAAGTTACTCTGAAATTTGCTACTGCAGTTGTGCTCTGTAATAATAAAAGCCTGCACTGCAAACCTTGTCCAGTTACCACAGCTGCAGAGGTGACCATAGCTGAGAGATTGTGATGACACTTCTGATTTCACAGTACTGATTCCTGATTATGACTACACTTCCAGGATTTATTATGATATCATAGTAAAGTAATACAACACATTAAATCCCAAGATTACTTCTAGATGCATTCTGGCTGGGAAGGTTGGGGTTTTTTTTGTGGACATAGAAGGTCTTAGATCAAATTATGCTGTGAGAAGTAAAAAAGAAATATTCTGGGTTTATTTGTGTAGGCTTACCAAATTAAATGACAGAGGTCAAGTTTGAATAAGGCAAAAACATGACAAAAGTAATTTTGCATCTTTGCAGCAGCCAGTTCCAATTTTCTCCAAATGTTTTTTGGTTTGGTTGAGGTTTTTTTGTGGGGTTTGTTTTTTTTATCGGGGGGGGGGGGGTTGGTTTCATTTGGTTTGGTTCATTTTGGTTTGGTTTGATGGGGTTTTATTTCTGCTCTGGTCCAGACTTTCTTACTTGTCTGAAAGATGAGGGTGGAACAAAATGTGTTTTGCTTCATTGATGTTTCTCACTGTTTTTCCATTAGGAAGGCTGGTGCGTGTAGAGACTGAGTGATGCCTTCAGGATCAATACAGATAGAGTCTGAATCAGCTTTGGCTTTGTATTTCTAGGATACAAACTTGTCTAAGGTACAGCTCAGTTGAAGTGGTGTTGCTGTTGCTTCCCAGGAGCAAGAGTTTTCGTGTTCTGTCCTCCAAAGAGAGGTGAGAAGGGGGCATTTCCCCACTGAAAAGATGGAAACAGGAGGGAAAACTATTCTGTTTACCAGGGAAGAAAAGGATTGTATTTATCTTTCTCACTCCACTAGGAAGTTCACAAAAAGTCTGTGTTTGCGCTGCTGGGGTCCATGCTGTAATAACATGGGAAAAAAAGACCCAAAAATCTGAATTTTGTTTAACACTTTGACACACCATTTGCAGTTTTCGAAATACTCCAGTAAAAAAAATCATTATCTTCCTTGTATTCCCAGGCCATTTATTCTCCATTTCAACATTTCAGCATTTCTCAGCAGATGAAGAAATCTTTGATGCTTTTTTCAGTACAGCATTCCCTAAATCTAAAGTAGGAGTGCAACCTTTTCACACATCCCCAGCCCACAGCCTTTTCTATGTCTGAACAGCTTTTTCACATCTCTCTACACACTTCCCTTCTGAGCTGCCCTCTCACTGTGAGCCACAAATCCGCACAGCATCCCTGACTTCTTATTAAGCTCTGAGAATGTGTTCAGTAACATAAAGATATCAACCAAAGGCAGTGGCTGCTCGGGAGAACTTAATTGAAAATGTATAAGGGAGAAGGACACAGCACTGTGAAACTGAGGGGAAAAAATATCTTTCATATACCAGTGTGTGTATTTGTGAATGTAGCATGATTTTCCTTGCTGCCTGCATGCTTTCCACTCTATTTTCATAGTGGCCTCAGAAGCAGCCATACGTATAAGGCACATAACTGCCTATATCAGTGAATGTAGAACTCAGGGTCTTATTTTGAAAAGTTTTTAAAAAATCTACATTTTTTTCATGACTGGATTTGACAGATGGGAGGTTTGTGCACATACACACACAAAGGAGATTTTTTTTTTTATTGAGAGCACAAGCAAGTTCTTTTGAAAAAATTACTCACCTCTCCCCTGTTCCCTCTTCCTCCATCATGTGCTTGTTTTCAGTAGATATTTATGTTTACCACAGTTTTTCAGTGCTGTTGTGACTGACAATTTACTTTTCAACCCAGTAGATAATTTGTTTTTTAATTAAAAAAAAAGAAGATTGAGCAAAAATTCACAGTTCCAGGCACCGTCTCTTCAGCCTTAGTATTTAAATGAGTGCATTAATAGAGTGTGCATACTCTATTAGCCAGCCTTCCATTTCCAGGTCTTCCCCTCATTGTAAGTCCTCATTTTAGTCCTCAGGCATTCTTTTCTCCATGAGCTCTCTTTCTGCATTTATGCAAGAAAAATGTAAAATGGATAATAAAAGAAACTGGAAGCTGTTCATGGAATCCATAAGCCTCTGGTAATACAGCAAGGAACATGCCTGCATAGCATACTAGAATAGCCAGTGAGAGAAATAAAATAAGAAAAGATCTACATTCTCAAAGCTCGTGGGTACAATAGAAATACAGGGGCATTTCTTTATATGGACCTTCAGGTGATGCTCAACATATAGAATCAGACTCCTCATGTAGTAGCAATTGATAAGGAGCCAGCTGAGCCCGAGTGATGAAATATTCATTTTCAAGGTTAACAGTGGACTCTCCAAAGGCTTTCCAATCCTTACTGAGTTAAATTTCCAAAACAACATTTGGCAAATGTGGCTGGACCTGCTCGCTGTCTGACATGAAAGTGTGCGGGTGAGAACTGAAGGATCTCCACTTCCACTGTTACAAAGCTGCTCGTAAAAATGTCTTCTATGCCCTAATAACAATCCTGTCATAAGCCAACATTATTCTCATCTTCTACATACCCTAAGGATGATTGAGACAGCTGAACAATGTCAACTGGGGACAGTTAGGGACGTTTGGTGGGACAGTTGTTTGCAGGAACTTGGGTTCTCTGCTCCTGGTGTTGATGGGTTTGGGTAGCCACAGGATCTTACAGGCATTAATGACTCATAAACCCTTCACCTTATTTGAGGAGGAAGGTGAGGTAGAGTTCATCCGAAAGCCTGCAGCTTCAGAAAGCCTAATGCATGGATTGGGCTATTTAACCAAACAAAATGTCATAGCAAGATTGTATGTTAAGCCCTGGAAACTTGGAGGAATTCTCTGGGTGGGGCAAAAGCACCTTGTTAGGAAGGAGAGAGCTGAGAAGGCAGCATATCACTGCTATTTTCTTCTCACCTCATGTGTCAAAGCAAATCTGACCCCATTGCTTTCACACATTCATTCCCTGATGCTCACCTTGAGTGAGCTGGAGAGAAAGTTGTAGTGTGAGTAGACAAGCATCAGCAGTTCTTCATTTCTGATTTTTCATCAGATGAATGTACATCTATTTCATGCACCAAATGATACTGACAGGGTTTGCTTTCCTGTGTAAATTGAGTATTAGTGCTGACTTTAATTCTTAAGGTTTGACTTGTGATTTCATGGCTTCCACAAGCCTATAATTTCTAACAGTGTGCAAGCTAAACAATTTATTGCAAATGAGGTATTCATTGATTGTAGTTCATCTTTCTGTTTGCATGCTGTTAACAGCGTGCAGATGGATTAAAATGCATTTTTTTCTTCACTTTTTAAAATTGTTCAAGCACTTTATCAATTTAAGGGGGAAATACATCAGAATAGTAAAAAAGATTGTCAGAAAATGTAAGTATTTTATATGTATAATGTGTGACTGGTTACCTTTGTCATGCAGTACCGTTCCTGTTTCATGGTTTTGTGACTGTAGCTTTTCTAAGCACCAGGAGAAAAGTCAGAAATTTCAGAATGGTCATGGGAACATTTTTTAATAAAAGACTCCTATTAGCCCATGCACTGTGACAGACCAATGAAAGAAATGGTTAGCAGATTGTACCAAAGAATGACTGATTCCTGGGCACAGTAACAAATGATCTCTTTCTCTGGGATTACATTATCCTACAGACTTTGTTGTACTTTAAAACCTGGTGCTGTCTTTTCACGTGGAAGTGTAACATTGTTCTGTGAAGGAGCTTGTTTGTGCATGTCTGTATTCATTATGCAAAAAAAAAAAGGGATTATTTTTGGGTTTTTTTTTTCTGAATTGATGTAAAAAGTAAATTGTTTGGTGAAATGGTTTATGTGTGCCCCGAGGGTATCTCAGTTATACATGTTTTCATATAGGCAGAAGAATAAAAATATCCATTAGACCGGGTGTAGTTGTAATTGCCCACTAAAAAAAAAAGCCAACCCAAAGCATCTCATCATCTTTTATACAGCCTTTATAACTTACAAACACTCTTGTATTATCATTTGCTGTAAATTCAGTTTTGGTAGTGACTTGGATTCATCATAAATATCTGTATTCACTTTGTATACACCTGTTAACATTCACAGAAATTACTTCAGATTCCTTACAAAATGCATGTATTGATCTGTGCTTGCATAGATAAATAGATCAATACTGAGAAGCCAGCCCCTAGACAGAGCTGAACATCAAGTACAAATGCAAAAGCGCAGTAAAGCATCAACATAAAAATGTATGACACACAGTAGAAACTGCAAACTGAATATGTCCAGAAACAGCATTATAATCCTCATTCTGGATTCTCCAGGTTCTCTTTGTGTCAGGGATGAAGAGTAACAGAACTTTAATATTTTCTATTTGTCATGCTTACCTCTGAGGTGTGTTGCAAAAACAACAGCATCCTAATTGCATCATAAAAAGGGAATTATTTATAAAACAGAATGCTATACCCTATGGGCTGTGAACCATTCACATACTAACTATAAACCAAATTAAATTAATCTAAAAATTCCAAAGGGACCTATATAGTTTAACCAAAGTAGAAGAAAAGAAGCCCACAACCATTTGGTAGAAAATATGCAGCACCATGTTAAGCAAATGGTTTCCTACTGAACAACAGTTTATATGGGAATGAACTAGTGTAGTAATTAGACACTAAATTAATTACTTATATGTTGCCAGAATCTGAGAATAACTTGGTATCTTGATATGTTTTTCTCTTTTCTACCAGCTCACTCAGAAACAATCTCAACTGATCTTGTTCTATTCTAAAATAAGACAGAATTAGTCCCAGATTTCTTTCTGGAATTAAAATAATTAGATAGCGCTATATCTACAGAAGTAAGACTTTTTTTTTCTTTATAAAAATACATTTTCCCCAAAATTCTTATACTGAAAGATGATTCTGTATTCGGCTACCCCAGTTTATAGCCATGTGATTTTTACTGTACTCTGAGAAGTTGTGCCCGATTCACACCAGTGAGAGAGGACAATTAATGGCCTTGTTTTCATTTTACTTCTTCGTTGCTATCAGTAGCAAGCATGAGAGAAGCAAGGCTCATTTAACCCATCCAAACTTCCTTGCTCTTGCTAGAGCACAGCCCATTCACTGTCTATAACCCAGTAACTCTGGCACATCCCCAAACCAGTAAGGCAGGAGGCATGGTGCAACTCTGTCAGTCACCTGTAGAGGGGCAGTGGTAGCAGGCAGCAGAATTTTGCTAGTTTCTGCTCAGCTGCTCTCCTGTGAATAACAGAAAACTCCTCCAGCAGAAGCGAACTGGGCAGAATGGGTTACAGTGGAGCACTCTAGAGGAGGGAAAAGCAGTGTGTTCTCTTTCATCTCCCTTGGAGCAAGCCCTACCTATGGGTGATGTAACCTTCCAGAAACTGGGTTCTGACCAACTGTCCAAATTCAGCCATAACTGCTGGGTGTTGAGTATGAGTTCTAAATATTTTTATTTTTACTTTTGTTTGTTTGTTTGTTTCTTGCAATGAGCATCTTTCACCTGGGATGAGATTAAAGTCTGCTGTAGTTACTGTTGTAGATTCACAGAATCACAAGCTGTCTGAGTTCAGAAGGGACTTCTGGAGATTATCTGCCCCATGTGCCATGCTGAAGCAGACGCTGATCCTCAGACAGGGTCCATGCACATAGAAACCAAAACCTTGTTGCTCACACAAACTCCACAAAGAGTTGTTGACATTCATTATCACTGACCTCCTCCTTTCTCCATGCTGGTAGGACTGAGGAGAACACCATCTGAGTCCCCATGCCCCTGAATATCACCCCTAGAATTCTGTAATCACCTTTGATACTCTTCATGTTGCACCACTGGTACACACATGTAAGAACATCAAGGGGTACCAGTTAGAGAGACAGATGAGCCTTGGCAGTCTCCCCATAATACCCTGGATCCGGGTTCCCAGCAAGCAGAAAACTTCTGCAGAACACCAGTCAGGTTGGCAGGTGGGTGCCTCTGTTCCCTGCAGCAGGGAGTCACCCACAGCTGTCACCCACTGCTTCCTCATGGTGGTCTTGCCACTTATCTTGAAAGCACAACCAGATCCTCCTCTGCCTTGAGACCAGTGTTATGTTGTATCCTCTGCCCTGGCAGGGACACCTACTTCAACACCTTATTAAAGCTTCTCCATAGCACCAGCTAAAAGGGTGCTTGACCCTCCCTTGTTATGGAGTGCCTGCCACAAAGGATCACAGCAGCCTAAGTTAAGTGGAACTGGCCAAGGTTTGAGGCTCCACTCCCTGTATCTGCTGCCCCAGAAAGATAGCTGTCTTCTTAAGTGAGCATTCTTATTTATTTGAGGCCTTTAAATCTCATTTTAGCCTTAAAGTTCTGCAAATTGTAGTACTGTCAGAGATGAGATCTCTGTGTTACTGATTAGTCTCCTTCCTGAAACCCTTAGGAGACTAATTGTTGCTCACTGCTTTCTGTATGTTCTTCCATGTGCTCACCCCAGATGGCCAATTGATCTAATTTGATGTCCAAGGCACCCGCAGCTTCTTGTGGCCTGGCAGATATTGATGTTTTGCAGCAGTGTGATTACAGATCCTTCCCTTCTGGATTGCATTTCAGCTTCAGGGGAAGGCAGACAGATCCTGCTGCCCAGCCCAAGGTGAAGAATGATCTGTGTGACCACTGACAGCAGGCACTTTGTCTGCAAGGCAGGGGAAACCGTGATGCTTTTCGCTGCTGCTGTAATCTGGATCTTTAAACAAATACTTAGATTTAAAAACCTGCTACTTGTGATTGAAACCTAGGTTATGATTAAACAAATTTTACATCAACTTTGAAGTTTTCAATGGCTATCTACAATGAATCCCAGTCAAGTGCTAATGAAGCATCTGAATTATGATGTTTGATTTTTCTAAAGACTACTCAGATTAGGTAAAATATTTAAGTAAAAATTCACAGATGTTGCTTTCACAAAAGGAAAAACAGTCTTCTATTTGTGAAAACAGAAATTATAACTAGTTTTTTATATTACTATGTAAAAAAATTTGCTTCTTTTGCTAGAAATATTTCTCTTCCAAAGAGCAAATTTCCCAAAAATGCCACTACAGGTAATGTTCATATCTCTTTTCTTTAATCACTGCTTTAAGCATGGCAACTGCATTGGACAGAACCCAAATGTTCTTTGAAACTGATTAAAATTTAATTGTAGAGGGAAGAATAGATTTAATAAATGCCCAGCTGTGTTTCTTGATTTCTTTTCTGGTTTATAGTTAGTAGAAGATAAAAAAGGCAATCACTCTTTAACCATGTAATTAATTTAAATATTGGAATAACTTAGCATTCATGATTGCATTTCTGTTTTATCTCCTCATTTTATATCTTTGTGTATCTTACCATAAATGTGCAAAATCTGTTGATTTCATCTATGTCCAGGCCTGTCTACAAAGGAAGGGAAATAATTTATTTTTTGCTCTTAGTAAAATTAATATACTGACATTTGTATGCTGGCCTTTTCTTTTGTGGATGAAGGCATTCTGATTTTTAAGGAAAATATCATTCACTAATGATATCTGACCAGTTTGATTTACACTAGTGATGATGTCTTCATTAGTCAGAACAAATGATTAATTTCTCCTTGTCACAGCGGTTGTTGCAGTTTCTCAACCAGCCATTTTAATTTTCAGGTTGACAACCAGTCAGAAAGAATCCATTATGGATGATCAAAGCTCACACAAGATAGTTTCTGCCCCCAAGATGACAAGTGGATCTGGAATTTGTGCTACACTTTGCAGGTTTTGGTGCTGCCCACTTGGCACTCTGTGCGCTGACACCTACCCAGACCTTCCCTGTGCTGGTGAACTTTATTCTATCCATTTTGTCAAGGTGATCAGGAGAACAAGGAGGAAACATGTCCAACAAACCTGGGGTGGGTTAGAGGAAGGTCCGTTGGGTCCCTTCCTTGGGCAGGTGCTGTCCTGTGGTCCTCAATGTAGTTTTGGTCCACCCACAAATCCTAAACATGGTTCAGACATTACAGAGGGTCAAGTGACGTTCCCAACCAGCAGTTTGAATCTTCCTGGGCAGTGATCACGGTATGCTTCTGTTTAGTGGTGTAGGCACAGCCTTTGGTATTTCATCCTGCTGGATATGGCAGGATACGTGGGACCCAAACCCCTCGATTGGCTACACACAAGTCTGTGTCTTATCTGAAACTAGTGGAGATTAATCAGTACTGATAATTACCAATAAATTATTCTGTGATGTAAAGTTAAACCCAGTCTGGAACTGTAGCACAGTAATATTTTGCAAATTCACAGTGTTCCTGTGTGGTGTGATTAGGAATTAGAGCAACTCTACTGATCCAGGAGTTGGATCGAGCAGAGGTAGGGAGGTAGAGTTTCACAGCCACTCCATGAATTAAAGATGTTGATGCATGGGTTTGACCTGGGGTTTTAACTAGCTTGGGGCTCTTCACACATAGTCTGCGTGTCATTCTAACTCATCTTGGAAAAAGCTGAGAAGTTTTATTACCTTCAGTTGAGGCTTTTAAAGACACAAAATCTTAAAACTCTTTAGGATGAAACTCATCTGTGCATATACATACATACAAACATACTCATACCTCTGGTTTTTTATACATATGTATACATATCTATATACATGTATACGTATATATATATATATATACACATTTTTGTTTTGTTTTACCTTAGGAAAAAAGACATCTTTTCAGTGGCCTATTGGTTAGGTTAGATTGTTCAAATTGAAAGAAAAAGTCCAACTCCCTGCCCTGAACCAGACAGAGTTTCCATGAGGTAATAATTTTACATTCTCACAAATTCACAGCTTTTCTTACAAAGTAAGAACTGGAGCAGGTCATCAAGGAAGCCATGGAAACTTCTCGTGTGCACAGCATGCATGCAGAGTAAACACTGCTCTTCTCTCAGCGCTTCAGTATTGCCCTTGTTCGTTCTGATTTCCTACATGTAAAGAAAGAATATTGTTTTCTTTTCAAATGTACAGTTACAGTCAAGTTTCAAGACTTTGGAGTACCTCACGGTGTCATTATTAAATGATGTAAAGATTTTTTTTCATAAAACAAATTTAATTTTTTTTTTACGGTAATGCTACATATTCTTTTTTAACAAGGACAGTATAATTCCTGAGCAAAAAGAAAATTTGAAACTTTTTATTAGCAGGCTAGATGCTATATGTGACTTTTTATCGTGGCAGGAAATTTATAGTTTTCTGTTGCATCATTTTTATGGTGTTCTGCTCTGTGGGAAATTATTTGCAAAATTGCTTTTGTAGTTTCTGTACTTCAGTAAATTATGGTAAGAAACACAGAAAACTATGTATTTGTGGGAATTCCTCCATTCTCAAACTCTGATGTTCCCCTCCTCCTCAAAAAAACCCAAAAAACAACCCCAACAATGAAAAGAGGTATTCTTACTTTACACTACCAGTTTTTATGTTTCCTCAAAGTGTAAAGTTTCCTCATGCTAATGGAAAAAAAAAAAAAGAAAAATTGCTGTCCAGCGTGCAGGTTCAGGATTTCCTTTTTTACTTTGAAAATAAATATTTTGTGTTCACTTCTGTCCACCTACTTTTGTTTCAGGTATTCTGCCATTTCTCAAGTTCTGAGTGGACTTTTAGCAGGAGGTCCTTAGCACAGACAGACATAAGCGGTTAATTTGTAAGGAAATTGTACCCTCCAACTTGGATCTGTTTCTTCAACTAAAAAAATTTCTTCGCCTCTGAGGCACTCAAATCTGTAACACCTGATCGCTAAACACCCAGTACACAAAAGCTTCATAAATGGAGCAGGGTGTCAAGACATTTGTCTTCTGAATAACTAACATACTCTTTAGCAAATTTTTTTTTTGTGTGTAATTGTAATTGCTTAGTGTAGCAATTCCACTTAGCTGCTCTGGTAGTTTCAGCAAGCCATAGAATTTGCAATCTACAGACCAGAGTTTTGCAGTCTCTGGGTGTTAAATGCTTCTTCAGACAAAAAAAAAAAAGTCACTGGAAATGCCTGTGCATTAACACCACGCGGTCCACCCTGGTGTTGGACATAGGTGAGAGAAGGTGGTACAGCTGGTGAAGGCTCTTTTTCTCCAAGCTAAATCAGAAAAGGAAGTTTGACAAAAACTTTGCCTTTTTGGAAAAACTGAGTCTCACTCTCCTCATGTTTTTGGCCTTTCTTCAAATGAAAGCATTTTCCTGTACCACTGACTGCCCTTGCCACAGACTGCTGGACAAGAGCACGTATGTGGCCAGGGTGTGCCACACCCTGAGAGATATGCTCTGGACGTGAGTCTTGTCCTGCAATACACAGTAGGACTATAACCTAAATTGTTAATTCTTCCTATAGCAATCCTCTGTAAGAATTGGAAACTTTTGGGGGTGCTGGAACTATCTGCTGTCCTGCTGAAGAACTGTGTGAAAGACTTGTTCATAGAGGCACCATTCAGACAAGATTTATGCAAGGTTGTGCTGAATTCTGAAAGGAGCTGTTGCCTGCCTGCATACCAACCCTGGAGGTATTTAACAGACTTGTAGATGTGGTGCTTAGGGACCTGGCTTAGTGGTGGACTTGACAGTGCCAGGGAAGTGATTCAAGACAGTCGGCATGGCTTCACCAGGGTCAGGTCCTGCCTGACCAACCTGGTGGCTTTTTGTGATGGAAAGACCACATCATTGGACACAGGAAGGGTGATGGATGTGATCTATCTGGCCTTTGTCTCCCACAACATCCTTCACTCTAAAGTGGAGAGATGGATTTGATGAGTGGACTGTTTGGTGGATAAGGGATTGGTTTGATGGTCACCTGCAGAGAGTAGTCGTCAATGTCTCAATGTCCAGATGGAGATCTGTGACAAGTGGTGTCCCTCAGGGGTCTGTACTGGAACCAGTATTATTTAATATTTTCATCAATGACCCATGTGAACCTCGTGAAGTTCAGCAATTGAGAGGTCCTGCACCTGGGTCAGGACAATCCTTATTACTGATACAGGCTGGGAGATGATGTACTAGAGAGCAGCCTTGCAGAGGAGTACTTGGGGCTGCTGGTGGATGAGAAGCTAGACGTGAGCTGCCAGTGTGCACTTGCAGCCCAGAAGGCCACCCATATCCTGGGCTGCATCAAAAGGAGTGTGGCCAGCAGTCTGAGGGATGTGATTCTGCCCCTCTATTCCACTCTTGTGAGACCCCACCTTAAGTACTGTGTCCAGTTCTGGAGTTCTCAACACAGGAAGGACTTGGAGCTGTTGGAGAAAGTCCAGAGAAGGGCCACAAAGATGATTAGAAGGCTGGAGCACCTCTCCTATGAAGAGAGTTGTGGTTTAACCTAAAGAAGAGAAGATCTGGAGAGATCTTATAGTAGGCTTCCAGTATCTGAAGAGGACCTACAAGAAATCTAGGGAGGGACATTTTTGAAGGGCATGTACCAATAGAACAAGAGGGAATGGGTTTAAATTAGAAGGGGGTAGGTTTAGACTGGATGTTAGAAAAAAATCTTCACAATGATAGTGGTATGGCACAGGAACATGTTGCCCAGGAAGGTAGTAGTCTCTGGAGGTGTTCAAGGTCATGCTGGGTGGGACCTTGAGCAGTCTGCTCCAGTGAGAGATGTCCCTGCCCGTGGCAGGGGGGTTGAAACTTGATGATCCTTAAGGTCCCTTCCAACCCAAAACATTCTACGATTCTATGATTCTGTGAAATATATTTAAAGTTGTCTTTGTGCCAGGTCGGTGGTATAAAATAATATTTTATCTAGTTTCATTTTATTATTTGGAAATTATGTTATTTTAAGATACTAATATCTGAAAATGGAAGCATTCATGCATTAAAAATGCAGTGGGATAAAGTTTTGAAGACCCTTGCAGCTATAAGTAGTAAGAGGAATTTTGTTTTATTTATTTGTGATCAAAGATGTTCAGAAGAACAGATGAAAATGTGCTAACATTATTTGGTTTATGAAAAAAGAGAATTTCTTTCTATCACCAAAAGAAAGGAAGCAGTCAGTCAGCATACACAATTTACAAGGGGAAAAGGGTGTGTGCTCTGAAAGAAAAAAGAAATGTGGAGGCCGTTCATTGCAAATACATTTTTATCTCTGTGAAAAGAATAAACATTTGCTGATACCCAACTAATGGTGTAACTGTAAAAGCAAATCCAGTGGATTTGCAGCCCTCTTTTTGTTCACATTCACAGGAGAATATTTCTGGTAAGTGCTTCCAAAAAGAACTAACTTGAAAACAGAGAAAATCAAATGAGATTTTCTTCTAAGGGTCCTCAAAGCTTGATTACACTGCTGTGACCAATCTGCTATAAAGCTATTGACTGTTAAGGGGTTTGCTATTTTTATTTTTATGTTCTATTGTGGCATTTCTATTTAATTATATGTTTTCTGCCTGTGTCTGGGCTCTCTGCTGAAACTGACAAATCCAAAATATCTTTTCTGGGCAAAACTTGACAGGGTAGTCTTGGGCAGTCTTACTCTTTTTATATGATATTTGGTTTTTTAAATTTTCATTACATTTGACCAACTCAGACCTGCTGGCACAGTTTAAGAGACTCTGAGTTGATGTAAAATACATGTCAGGAAGGCAAACTTCAGTGGTTCTAATTTCTTATACACATTTTTGTTCTGGCAAGGCCAGACTTAACCTTGGTGATGACTGAGTTTCTTAATACCTACTGTTGAATCCCTTGAAATATGACTAATGGTACCACTGACACTGTGGGATCCAATAAAACAAAGAAAGGTTGGAAGGATGAAGATCTACAATGAAAGGCTCACAGACTTTTTGTTTCCTCTGCCTATATTGTTGTGTAATGCTATACCCCAGAAAAAAAAGTGCATTTTGGTAGTGTATATGGACTACTGAATGGCATCTGTCATTATTGTGTTGCTATAGTTCTAAAAAACTTGGTGGTGGATTTGAACCCCCTCAGGCCAGGCATTTTACAGCTTCAGAACAGAGGTGCTGATTCTCAGCAAAGATACATTCTAGGTGTGCTTTCTCTTAGGCAGAAGGCATTAACATAAGTAATGTTATCTAGTATTATTAGCACTAACACTGCCATTTTCATAAACTTCAACAAAGATCTCCTCATGGCTCAGCATTCTGAGAGCTTCCTTCTAAGTTGCATTGATCCTTTGAAAGTATGTTTTTCAGAAACTTTACTATAGCTAAAAGAAGCTATGTTCCTCCTTTTCATAAAAGATTTCATTGTTTAGGCAAATAAAAGCTGAAGATCTGAACTAAGGTTGTAGCACTTCATAAAAGAGGTGAAGTACAAAGTGTTTTGCCTTGTCAACAAGATCACTTTCTTCTAAAGATTGTGAAACTGCCATTGTGTATATTAAATAACTGCTTAATTAAGGCCTGAATTTGGCTGTCTCAAAATTCTGTTTTATAAGTGGCTGAAAAAATGGACTCTAATTTATATTTTGGTAATTTTTCATAATGTGTTAAAAGATTTTCTGTAATAATAAATTGTTTTCTTTATTGACTTTCTCAGTAGGTACTACTGATAGATGTAACAGCTCATTTTGTCCTGCATTACAGAGAACTGGAAGAACTCTGAGCTTCTAGTCCAGTGCATTGTGTACTGTGATGTGCTTTGTGCTCCTGTAACCACATTCAAAACATAGCAAACAATATTTTTAGACCTGTTTCCATTTCTTACATGTACATAAACGTAGAGCAATGGTGACAAATGGTCTTCCTAAAAGGCTTTCTAGTGGAAGAAACTTCCATTCAAAACACTGTTTTGGTCTGATTTCAGCAACCAAGTTTGTGGAAAACATCTGTTGATTTCATTATTTTGTTTTTGCTACTTTATTATGAGATGTTGAGCTTTGTGTATTTCAACTGTAATGAAATTCTTTCAACTTTGTTGATCCAGAAACAACGATAAACACTAAAAATGGCACATAGAGAATAGGGTGCCATAGTAAAACTGTGGGGTGGTGCTTCTTCCCGTGTTATTCTGTTGAATTATTTCTACATTCCCTCCTTTCATTCAGCACTGATTTGACCAATACTTATTAAATCACCTCTGACCTAACTGAATTTTCCCAGTTGGGAAGCAGGTCTCAGTGCTACATCTGATGTTCTGATAAGTAGCATTGGGACATTTTTGTGAGCAGTTGCAGAAAATCTTTCCGTATTGGAAAAAGAAAAAAAATTTAGGAAAATTAATTATTTCTAGATTAAAATACTTACCTGAAAAAAAAACGACTTTTCAGTATTTCTACTAGAAATTAGAATTTCTCGTAGAAAATAAAATGAACAATTTTCTGGGTTTTTTAAAATACATATTTTTTTAACTGTTTTAGACAAGATTGGGTAGAATTATACACTTGCTGAATTTTGTTACTCAGGCTGCTGTAGCTTGACAGGACAGATGAACTACCACTACACTTTTAACAAGTAAAATCCTATTATCTATGTTTTTAGCAATTTCTTGTCTTCAGTTCTTTTTATTTCTTCAGTAAACCAGCAACCTTTGGACAAATGAACTTGCATTTAATTGATCACAGTTTAACAATAAACTAGCCATATAACCCAAATTCTGCTGTGCAGAATAGAGATATGCTATTTTTTTATCTCCAGAGGTATTGTGAGTGTGTATTCATTATATCTTCAAAATCTCTCAGCTTGCCACAGTAGGAGACCTACGAATGTTGAAAATGAGGGAGGGAAAAAGAGGGAATAATCACTAGAGCAATATTTGCATGGGATTACTTGTAGAGATAATGAAGTCCATTGATTCCTGATGAAAAGCTTCCAGGCAGCGAAAGTACCTCCTTGGTTTCTGTAGATTGTACTAAGGTGAGCTCATTGCCAGAAGTCCAGCTTGAAGTATAAACACACTAGATCATTATAGATTGCTATCCCTGGCAAATTTATGCCACATTACCTAATTACTCACTTTCTTCTGTACACAAGGAATGTGTAACCCCACAATATTTAAAATAAAAATTAAAAAAACAACTTCTATGTGCAGGCAATTATTATACCATAATTGCTTATATAGTACCTTGCCAGAAAATACTGGGTTTACTTTCCTTTCAATCTTTTTACTGTTGCCTTGTGGTAACATGTGCAAACCTCAGTTATCAGTCTTCCATCCTGAAGCTACTATTCTGAAAGTGCACAACAGTAAGCTGGTCATTGCTTTAAAATTGTTAGAGTTTAAGTGGAGATCAATGACAGCCGATAGTTTTTATGACAGCCAACCACACTTTAATATAATGTTGTATTTAGGAGAATAAACAGTCATCAAAGTTATTCAGCATTTTGAAAATCGTATTGCAGGAAGATCAGCCTGTCAGTTTTTAAATGTGAGGTTCAGCAGTAAATCCTTACACTTAGGTGATCTTTGACTGCTGTGATCAGTTTAAAAACTTATGTGACTTTGATCAGTAGGAGAGGGTACAGTGTAAAAGATATTTCATCCCATCCATACTGAATACAACAAAAGGAACTACACAATGCAGATTCTGGGTTAACTCCATGTGTGTTAGAAAGAGAAGGAATACACTTCATGTGGGTATAAATCATACGATATTAAAAGCATAGAGAAAATTAAGTGTTATTTTATAGCTAAGTAAGAGGAAATATTGAAGGAAATGTCAGGGCATGTTGCTTTTCAAAATTTTTCTTAGCTTCAGACATGCAAAACTTCATTCAAAACTGCAGTGCCAAGAGATAAATACTTTTGATATGTCATCTAGCAAGTTTCCTGTTCCAAGTTTACCAGTTGCTATTAGTTCCATAGTTGAAATAATGCCGTGAACTATGAAATATTTATCTGACAATTTAAAACTTAGGACAATGCCAGCTGACTCTATTTACAATATCAGCTGCATCTCCAGAGCCAAAGACCACTGCTTGCTTCTAGAAGATAAATTGTTCTTGATTGTTTATGGAGTCTGATGCAAATTATAAGGTGCTAAAATAAGGCTACAGTCAAAAAGAAACAAAAAGCTTGCAGTGGACGGTAGGCATGACTATTTGAGGCTGGTTTTACCAGACTAACAACAATGTCTAAAAAGGAGACACATTAACAGACTAAAACTTCCATCAGTTGTGGTAAGAAGCAAGATAAGCGGATAGAGATGACATGTATTTTAGTCATGCGGGTACTGCTTATGTTCCCAAGCCTGAGCAATGAATGAAAACATCTGTTCATATCTTCGTGTACAGTCAAGAGGGAGCAATTTTCTAGGAGGTTTGGCTTTTTGTGGTCCATGGTCAAATGTGATGTCTGAGATTGAACTTGTCAGACCACATTAAAAAAAAAAAAAATTATTTCATGGATCTATTTCACACACTTTGTTTATAAGTTCTTTCCTAGATGTCCTGCCATATAATGAGTAAGCTTCAGTAAATGGAATTACTTCGGGGTTAATTTCAGCCACTTGTTCTTCATGTTTGTTCACTGAAGAAAAAATGAGGTAGAAACTAGAGATGCAGAATTTCTTCCTAAAATCCAAACACTGAACTTGTGCAGGCACCTTGAGGGCAGGTTTTGTAAACAGTGGGATTTCATTAGCCCCACAGGAAACCTAACTTAAGTGGCAGAAAAAACTCAACAAAATAATGGGACGAATTTTCCAATAAACTTTTGTGCCCCTGGTCTACCAAAGTGGAGTAAAATGGGGCAAATATTAGGAATATGATCTTACCAGAGATACTACTTAGAATGGTACTTTTCTGAGACAAATTATTTGCATGCAGCAGTAATATATATCTCTAAAAGCTTACTGCATTTTCATTTATATCTGGGACAGATTTATTCATTAGTTTGTGCATTACAGTTTAAAGACACAGGTGAATCAGTTAATGAAATTGATAATGCTTCTATAGCAGGAAAAAACAAAAGCAGGCTTGTAATTCAAAATAAAGATTTATTTCTGGGTTAAATTTCTAGGCATATTGTTATATGATAAGAAAGTCCTAGCTAGAATATGCCATACTCTCCAACTCATGGAATAAGTAGCTTTTCCAGGCATTTCCAAGAAAATTGCTGCGTTTGGAACACTTGAAAGAAGTGAGCACAACAAAATTAAGAAATTGTTTTAATTTAGATTCTCAAGACTGTGACACTGTTCTAGACACTGTCCTGGAAATGTGCGTGCTTTCATTGTGTGGAACTGATATGGTTGCCGAGCCGCTCTCCATCATATTGGAAAAGTCGTGGCTGTCGGGTGAGGTCCCTGGGGACTGGAAAAAGGTCACATCACTCCCATTTATAAGAAAGGGAGCAAGGAAGACCCAGGGAATTACAGGCCGGTGAGCCTCACCTCTGTGCCTGGGAAGATCATGGAACAGATCCTCCTGGATGACATGTCAGAGCACATGAGGGAAGAGTGTGTGATCCAGGACAGCCAGCACGGCTTCACCAAGGGAAGGTCGTGCCTCACCAATCTGGTGACCTTCTATGATGGAGTGACAGCATCGGTAGATAAAGGGAAGGCAACCAATATCATCTACCTGGACTTGTGCAAGGCCTTTGACACAGTACCCCACCACATCCTTATCTCTAAATTGGAGAGATGTGGATTTGATGGGTGGACCTTCCAGTGGATAAGAAACTGGTTGACAGACCGTAGCCAAAGGGTGGTGGTCAATGAGTCTATGTCCAGGTGGAGGCCGGTGACAAGCGGTGTCCCCCAGGGGTCTGTCTTGGGACCGGTGCTCTTTAACATCTTTATCAATGACATTGATGATGGAGTTGAGTGCACCCTCAGCAGGTTTGTGGATGACACCAAGCTGAGTGGTGTGGTTGACACAACAGAAGGAAAGGAAGCCATCCAGAGGGATCTTGACAGGCTGGAAAGGTGGGACTGGGTGAACCTAGTGAGGTTCAACACTGCCAAGTGTAAGGTGCTGCACTTGGGCCGGAAGAATCCCAGACACAGATACAAACTGGGAGAAGAACTCCTTGAGAGTAGCCCTGCTGAGAAGGACTTGGGGATTCTGGTAGATGAGCAACTTAACCTGAGCCAGCAGTGTGCTCTTGCAGCTCGCAAGGCCAATGGTATTCTGGGCTCCATCAGAAGAGGGGTGGCCAGCAGGGACAGGGAGGTGATTGTCCCTCTCTGCTCTGCCCTCGTGAGGCCCCATCTGGAGTACTGTGTCCAGGTCTGGGGCCCCCAATACAAGAAAGATGTGGAACTGTTGGAGAGGGTTCAGAGCTATACCGTACTGGAAGCACACTGGATCCAGCTTGACTGAGGGAGGTTTTAGAAGTGCAGCAGGCTCTTGTATTGTGTATCAGTTTAACTTAACCACAACAATGTCCCTCTATCTGTGGGATTTTGACAGACATTTGCATTTCTCTGCTGGGCCCACAAGCACTGATTTAAGTTTTGGATCAACACAGCATCTCAAATGTGAATTCCTTACAATAGCAGTTTTTATCACAAGATTTCTGTTATTTTGGGCTGCATCTAGATCATCTGGATCAAATCTAGAAATAGAAAATTCTGGTTTTGACCCTGAACCAAATTTTAGCTTTCTGACTGAGAATCCTTCATCTTGACATGTGTATTGCAGTTGGATTTGAGTTCCCAGCACCCATCTGACATAAGCATAGAACTTTGCACTGACAGAGTTGTTGCACTAAATAATAAATAGTTGAAAAAGCACCTTTTCCCAATCAGTTTTTCATGCCAGATTCAAGTTGAAAGTCATGCAAAGAAACATGATTTCTAGAGTTAGGTTTTTTGCTGCAATCTATCTAGTTTTTGAGACATTTCCAATGAAGTGCAAGCTATGATACGTGCAACCCTCAAACCTCTGCCTTTTATTTATGGGAAAAGTACTTTAATGCACAGGCATAAACACTGGCTTCACTTTTCATGGGACATATGAAAGTTTATCCCAGACAAAGGTCAATGTACAAAGTATGATAAAAATTCTGACCCTTTTTTCTCCCTGATGAGCTCCTTTTGGTGGGAGTTTTTTTTTGGTATGGAATACCGGAAAAAAAACTTTCCAGTCAACATGAAGCTGTGCTGAAGCTGTGCTAAATCTGTGTACTCAAGGCAGTTCTGCTTTTCACTTTTCAACCTATCTGTTCTGTTCCTAACTTTGCCACTTGCTGACTTTATGATCTCAAGGAAATATCTTCTTCCCTCTTTTCCTTTCCTTTCCCTCTTTCCCAATCCCAATTTTCTAAATAGATACTAAATTCTCCATGTACTGAGGTCTACTGATGAAAGTATTACACTGACCTATTTGTACATATTTATAACCAAAATTCTTTGGATTTACTAATCTCCTGCAGAAATACAAGTAGAAAAGGTACTGAAAAGAACCTATTATCTTGGTCAGATAGTGATAGTAATTGAAAAATCTCACAGAACTGTCCAGGAAAATCTATTTTGATTTGAATAGCAATACCCGAGGAATATTCATCCCAGTTGTGCTTCCTGTGAAAGAGAAGCTCAAATTAAATCTCTGTTCCCTTTATGCTGTGACTAAATGTAGAAATACTTTATGGGGTTAGTGTAGGGTATGCACTAAATTCTTATAGAAATAAAAATTCCATCTATCTCAAACCGCACTGATTAAAACTAAGAAAAATAACTATCAATTAGATATTTATTTGATTTTTAAAAGCAAGGTTTTTCTGTATCAAGATCAAGTTATGGTGCACTGGGAACTTCTTTTGGACCTGTTGTGTCACTACATGTTAAAATATTCTCCTGTAAATTGTAAATTTACGTTTGTCAACATTACAAAATCAATACACATTTCAACACGTTTAGTATTATATGGCCACTAGAGTCCTCGGGCTAAAATGACATCAGCAGCAGAGTTCAGGGTTGGCAGATTTCCTTTCTATACTATATGAGACTCTTGGCAGTAAAATTTTCATTCACATCCATAAGTGCTCGAAATTGTCAGATTCTGCTCAAGAAATTAAGTGAGGAACGTGTATTAGTGCTTTCTAGAGGAGAGTAATATCTCTGAGCTATTGAAAAGAATTTGAGTAACTACTAAATTTTTTATAGGGAATGAAAGATATACAACTCCTAGCAATGTCATAGAACCAAAATGCATGCTTTGAATCAGAAAGTGCAGCAGGTTAATTTCAGAGGTACATTTTTATCTTCGCAGCAAATAGCCTTTAAGTCTATACCAGGCATTTATAAATGTATTGAAATTGGGTCAGTGCTAAACTGTAGATCACAGCAGCTGAGCAGCTTTGACACTGACTGGTAGCAGGAAGAAAAAGAACAGGATGAGAGCTGATGATATAGTGAGTCTTGTAAGTTCAGCAGGTAGCATAGCAACTGGAGAAACGCTAGAGAAAAATCCCCTTGTTGACTTCATAGAACTGGAAATGTATTTAGTCTACAACACAGCTTTTATGCCCAGCTTGCAGAATTGCAGGATTTTTCAATTTGATGTTGCTCCAGGTTAAAAAACATACCAGCTGAAAAATGTGAATTGGAATCATTTGCCATCAGTTCTTAATATAATGACTGATTTCCCACTCTGTATTCAGCAAGCTGCAGGCAACGGGTTTGAACTGAATCCAGGTGGAAGTAGGCCAGACACGTTAAATTTAAGACCTCTATTTCACAACTCCCTACAGAAATTGTGCAAATAATGTAGCTGAAGTGCTTTCTACATACTGTGTAACCCAGCTCTTTTGGCATTCTCATTAATTCCTTGCCCTTTTCTGCTGTATGCACTGTTAAGAAGTACACTAAGAGGAGGAAGGAATCGTAATAGGATCTGTCAAGCATTAGATGTAAAATGTGCTTGTATTCATTTTAAATTTAGATATAAACAGCAGGATGAAGAAGTTCATATATTGATGTGGTAAGTAGTCAGGCTTTTCAACTTAATTGTTATTTCCACACCTATTGTCTGGCTAATGCTGCCAGCAATGAAAACATATAGCATTTCCAGTTCCCAGAGTTTAGGTACGATCTTCTGTTTACCTTGAAGTCCAGATTTAATGCATATACTTCCTTTCCTAAATCCTTTTTTCCTCTTTCTGAATATTATGCAGTGGTAAGGATTGGACTTTTAAAAAACATAAATAATGAAATGATTCTCATCCAATTATTTAGCCCCTTGTAGTACATTTTACTGCAGTGGAGGCTTCCAATGACACAGTGCCAAGACTGGCAAGCTAAATTCTCTGCGTGCCAATAGAAACCTCATCCTTGCCAGATGGAACTAACGCATTAATGTAGATCATTTTATTTCAAATGAAAACATTTTAATGACCGTTTCTGTGCTGTCTTCCTGTTTAGATTTTATTAAAAATTTGCACTCGAATGGCCAAGAGTGTAGAAGATCTTGCTAATGAATGCTAACATCATTATTTGGAAGCCAAATCTAAAATGTTACCAAAAAAAATTAAAAAAATAAAACAAGCCCAGATAGAGAGAACTAAGTGTACACTGAATCCTTGGAAGAACTCATGGGTGGAGCTAGGGATTTGGTAAAGACAAAAAAGGTCTTTGGATCAAGATTCAACAGAAGTTCAAAATATGAAATAGAAATGGGTCAGTCCCAAAATTTTAGTATCTGAAAATCCCACAGACTCTGAAATGAATTGCTTTTGTTCCAGCTGAGTAGCCAGCCCTATGTGCATTTGACAGCTGTCTGTTACGAATAGGAATATGTATGATGAGGTAAAAGGATGGAGTTGGTTTCTGCGTGTATTAAACAGAGGAGAATCTAGCATATCTGCCTGGTGTGAGCACACAAGCAGAGGTACAGTTGTGTGACTGCAATAAGTCAGTGTAGATTCTTGTTCACCTTGGATTTACGAGCCCTCTTCCTTCCTGTTTCTGTGGTTAAACTATGTTTCCTACTATAAAATTTATGCTCTTAAAAAAAGTTCTTAAAATAATAACATGAGTCCAAGAGGAAAGAGAGACCATTTTTGGTGGGTTTTAACATTTTTTTTGAGCATGTGCACAGTTGCTTTTGTGTTCTGTGACTGAGGAAAAATATTTAGGAAAAAGCAAAAACTCTAAAAATTGCATTTAAAAGACTGCGAATTAAATTAACATAAATTAATACTAATATTAACATTAACATCAATTCATGCTCATAAACTGAAAAATAGAAGTAATCCTATTCGATCTGACACTTGTGTTTAGTGGAAATGTTGAATATTTGTTCCAAATAAACAGAGAAGTAGTACAAAGGTATATAAACTTGTACACTGAATGCATTCAAGTACATTAGGACTACTTAGGTATTGCCTCAGTACCAAAGGACTCCTTTCAATACGTAAGTTATTTTGTGCAAACGGCTTGTCAAATTTCTGCCACATTAATAGTAACTTAGTTTAATAACCAGAAGGGTAATACAAAGCATACAGAAGAAATGCTGAATCTTTTCCCTGCATTCCTCCTTTTTGTGCATTTGAGGTTTACTTTGCTTTCTCCAGCAGCCAGTGGAGCTGGTGATTACGTAACCTGGTCAGTGAACCATGAGTAAGAAGGAGAATAGTACCACTGGCAGCAATAGAAACCTGGGCACTGAGACAGAGATACATACGCTGATGCTTTTGTTTATTTGTTGTTTGCTTTCCTTTGTTTTGTTTTGTGGTTATTTTTAACAAACCATAATAGATTGCAGTGAAAAGGCAATTGTATTTCTTCTGGCTAGCCCCTCAGGTTAAAATGTAAAAATGCTTTACTTACTTTCTTGAATTTCTCTACCATAATTCTTTCCCTCTTTTTCACATTTAAACTTTTATTGTGGATATCAGATTATTTCTTATTTCTATTATTTTCTTTGTTCTTATTCAGAGATATTTTCTACTTAAATTTGTAAATTCTAAAATATTCAAGTTTGCAGTTCCTGTATCCTTTATTTTCATGGTTTCTTCCCCAGTCTTTACATTTCCTACCCATCTCAGAGGGGTGCCTGCTGTTCTGTTAAATAATGTCAGCTCAGAAACCAGTGTTCCTTACTCCACTGTTACTTGTCTAGAAACCAGCAAAAACAGTGCTGCAGGTGTAAGCTGGCACCCTGCCCACTCCAGTCCTGATAGCTTCATAAATCTTGACCCTGCCATAGTCCCACAATTACATTTCATGATACAAAGCCAAGCAGTGTTATTCACCCAATGCCCTAATTTACATTTCCCAAGACAAAAGAACATATAGATAGTGTTTCAGAGCTCTCTTTGCTTTTACATTTGTCTAAAGGTTACTTTCAGGTCAAGTACAAGAAACCTGGCAAAGGGAACGGTGGTGATTAAAATTTAAAACAAATTAAAACTAAATAAAGATTAAGGAAAATGCAAGACTAAGCTCTCATTGTTCTTGTGCCAGCTGAAACTATAGATCAGTGTATATTTTAATATCAGGAACGAGCAGCTGCTATTTCTTTTGTGGAACAGTAAATAACTATTATGTTCCTTTTGCTATGTCTGACGAGCCAAACTTCCTCTGTATGTAAGTCCTTCATATGAGTTTTGCGCTTAAAACACCTCAAAGAAAGAAAGACACAACTTGAAAGGCTGTGAGAAAAGTATGCTGCCTTGTGCCTCCAGATGTTAAGAGTAGGACTGGAATTTACATCACCTTACTTCAGATGTCTGCACTGCATACATGTGTTTCCGCACCGCAACTCCACCATTTTTGCCCTTCTGTAGAAGGAAATAAGCACAATGAGGCCATGACTCACATCTGTCATGGATGTCTGTTTAGGATGAGACTAGTTGTTCCTGGAAGTGTTTGTTCTCCTAGTCTCCACACGTGAGGAAATCTAGGCAATAATTGCAGACGGAGATGTCCACACTGGAGATGTCTAATGGAAGGTGACCTGAACACCACCCTATTCTACTGAGGCCAAATGTAATAGGGTTTCCAGTGAGAAAGCTCATTGCTGTAAGAAATACCTCCAAAGTATTCAAGATACTGGTTTTGATTCAGAAGAGTTTATGGTTGTCATGTTGTGTATTATAACTAGTATTTCATAGATTTGTGTTACCACAGATTCCAGGGGCCTACACATGAGCTGAAATTTCCCTCTGCTGAGCCCTTCATAAAGATACAAAGCACAAATTTGGTCTCTGGCCAGCTTACCATCTGGTCTACACAGGAGATGGGGAGCAAAAGGCAAGAAGGAAGTGACACGGATAAAAATAGCAGCTAATGGATTGGATGCATCAATGGGCTGTTATCCAGCTTCTGTTAGAGAAAGGGTACTCATAGGAACTGTTTGAAAGATTATAAGGTAGTTAGTTCTGTGGGTTTTGCTAGGAATCTCTCTCAAGCATAAAGAGGATCTTGATTGTAAGCCTGAAGCTGCATGTTTGAACATTTGCCACATGAATTATGGGGGAAATAATCCCAAACTGGAGGCGGGCTTTAAACTCTTGAAGCCGAATGAGATAGTAGTTAAATAGAGCAAGGAAAAGCTATGAACAGCTACAAAAAGTCCCTTTTTCAAGCAGCAGTATTTCGAACATGCCAACACACTGAGGTTCTTTTTGTCAATTCCAAACAAAATGAAGTTGCAATAATGAAGACATTAAATGATCACCTGGATAAAAATTTTAGTTGTGTGAACATGTGGAAGGACACATTTGGAGGTGCTGTACAGTGGGAGTCTGAAAAACCTTAGGCATATTCTTGACATTTGAAAACAAGAAGCAATCCAAGTTAAAGATGACATCTTTGTGATATGAATATATATGATACCATTGTCCACAGTAATTGAGTAAGAAAGTAGCAGAAATGCCTCAGGAAGAAGACGTAACCATTTTGAGCTTAATTTGACAGTTATCCACAGGAGGTCAAAGAGACATGCTGAGAGTTTAGTTTGGAAGAGAGTTAGGTCTGGAATAAAAGGGTAGTTCATACAGTGGGCGTAAGGGTCAGAGAGATAAGAGGTTGGAGCTTTAGGGAACCCCAAAATAAAATTAGGATGATTAGGGTGATTAGGAGAACCTTTGAAATGCCAGTATAGAAGAAATGGAGGGAGAACCCCACCCATGCACAAGAGAAAATGGCATGTCTGCCATCTATTTATGATGCCTCTATGGAAAAAAAAAAAAGCCAGCAAAAAAACCACCACAAAAAATACCAACCATGAAAAATAATCAAATTGTCAGATTGCACACATTTTGAAAATAACCCACACCATAAAATTTCTGATTGGCCTCACAGTATCTACCATAACTGAAAACAAGCTTAAAAAAAAAAATTAAAAGGGATCATCAGGTTCCTACAAAAAGGAACGTTCTGAATATGAGGAAGAATGACCAGTTGCCAAAGGGTGTGCTTATAAATGTCTGCAATGAGGGGGCTCACGATCCTTAATCCAGGTCTTTTCAGGTCCTATAGACTTTATCAGCATGTTGGAAAGCGTGCTACTGTCATTTCAGGTAATGAAGTACTTAAAGAGGAAAATTGTATTTTCTATAGAACTGACCTCTTTTTTTTTTCATTCTTAACAGTTGTCTATCTATCTGATGAAGATTGGCTTTGAAATACATCCCAACTCCAACTGGAGAGAATATGGACACGACAAGAGTTGTCCAGCGATAAAATAAGATAAATGTCTATTTGAGTGAGTATCCTCAAGTGTTTGGAATGCAGAGTATACCATGAGAAACAAATAAAGCCATTACACTCATTGTTAACAGAATTAGGCATCACAGATGTTTCAGTAATGCACAGATTGCTGCTATCTCAAAGAAGATTTTCAGCTGTCCTTGCAATTTTAAGAGTAAAGTATTCTATTAAAGGAACAAGTGAAAATAAATGAAACATATCATTACTTTTACAATGGGCAAATCGTCGATTTGTCAAACCACAGAGACAGGAGTTCTAAGTTATAATTCTCTTTCCCATTTAAAAATGTGTTTAAAGAAATAATTAGAAAAATACAAGCCATCCCCCTCTCTCAATGCATTCTTGAAGCTACCTTTACAGACATATTTTACTACTTTTTCGTTAATTTTTTTTAAATCCTCCAATGCTTTATCATAGGGATCATTTGCAGTTGAAAAAGAACACTTAAGGGGTTTTAGTTTAACAGTTCTCTTGAAAGTGAGGACATGGGTTTGTTCAAATTTCCTGCAGCTTGGACGTGCCAGACTTTTACAGCTGCGTTCTTCTTTATCAACCTATCAAAACCCTTTAGTGCTATCTTTCAGCAAAGCTGTGAATTATTTATCCCTTTGGATTTGGACGTTTTTACAAATGTCAATGTAGCTGCAGTGTGCAACGAAGCCAATCATTTAGCTGCCCCCTCCATTATGTGAAATAATAGTGCATCTTTTGTGTGGACACTATTGATACAGAAGTGAATGAGCCATGAAATCAAGGTGTGAATCACTGTAGGACTGTCTGCCTCCCTTCCCCCTTCCCTTCTTAGAAATTTTCTTGGAACCAGATTCTTGGTAAAAAATCTTTTAATGCTTGCACAATCTCACAACTTGTTTCCCAGTATTTTATTACCCCTTAGTTATGAGAGATCGAGTTTATGTCTATCTTAGACACTATAGAAGGCAACCTTGACCCAAACTGAAGAGTGATAAATGGCACTTCTAAGCTCATATTACATGTGCTCTCACTCTCTGTCATTTTGAATTGTTTAACAAAAATAATAAGCAAGTTTAGTAACTTAAAATTCTATTTTGTAGCCATTGCCTTTGTAGGAAACTAGAAACAAGAAAAAAAATACCAGAAATTTACTTTCTGACTTTTTTTTGTTTTGGTTTGTAGTGTTTGTTTTTTTTTTCTGTGACAGAAGAGTTTTAGGTTTTCCTCACCAAGGTTGTGTTTTTGTGGGGATAGGGGATTGAGGGGGGGAGGAGGAGGAGGGAGAAGTAGCCTACTACCTGTCAAGACTACTTTTGAAAACAAAGAAAAAAGACCTGTGTAATGATGATAAACTCCAGAGTAGTTCTGGGTAAAAAATGTTCTGACAAACCTTTTCTCCTTTTTCTAAGATCTTAGTGCAAATGTAGACCTCATTTGTAGAAATATCCTGCATTTCCTGCCAGTGGCAAATAAAATTCTTTACAATTTTCTTACTGAACTAATCTGTTCTTGCATCTTCATGGATTCTAGTCACTGGCTAATGCCATAAAAACTGGGCTTTCAGTGTGAATTGTAAAGCTGCCCTCCACTACACCCACTGCAGTGTGAAATGCATTGCAAAAGTACCATTTGTGCTGGAAAAAAAATTTAAACTACTCTCTAGTTGTGCAACTATAGGGCTTCCAGTAAATCCAGACAAACACTAGTACTGCTTTTGTCCTCCCAAGTTGTGTGGTGTAGCTTGCCACAGGATGGATGAGGAATATATACACCTGCCTTAGGGCAGGGTGATCTGCTCATGTTCCACCAGCCTGACACCAGTATGATTGCATAGGATTCACTGTTAACATTTTCTTTCATCATAATGTGGTTCCCAGTGTTCTGCTTTTTCTCTTTTTTAATAAATACATTTTAGCTAGCAGTGCTGCAACAAACCACATACTGGGAGGCAGCAAGAGGAGCAGCACCACTTTCTTTTGAAGAAAACTATCATTTTCATTGTACTGATAGTAATTTAGTCTTTCTGGGTGGCTGCAGAAGGAGTGCTGTTCTTCCACTCTACTTTCAGAGAATGGCTGGTGAAATATATGCCAGAAATATATGCAACAGGATCCATAACTCTGACTAAAGAGTTCAGTATCTTATTCCTTAGCTTAGCAAATATCACATTTAGGTTAGCTGTGCCTCACTGATGGAGTACAGGTTCTAGCTGGCCCACTTCTTGTTACTCTCTTCTGTTGTGGCGATTATTGAGAAGCTGCCTTCTGACCTCATTGAATAAATTAGATTTTAATTTCCTTTTTATTTCTACCTGTACCTGCAAATGGTCTGCCAAATCTCTTTACACCCTCCTGTTGCTGGCAGTGTTCAAGTTAAGGTAGAGGTGGTTGGTTGACTGCTGCAGTTCATAGTGATGAAGTGCCATGAAGGACTTCATACTAGCTATAGAAATCACTGTCAGACAAAGAAAAGGATACTTGCAGTGTCTAAGCTTACCCACCTCACCTTCTCAAAATACTTCCTTTCTCCTCTGGAAGTTCACTGGCAGTCATATATTAAATAAGCAGTTTTGCCATGTCATTTGGTAAACACTTCTTCTGGCAGCTGTCAGTTGTTCTGAGGTGGGTCCACATCCCTGTGCTGGCATGAGTGCATCACTTAGTGAACCTGGTTGGAGAGCTGATCTGGATTTAAAATAACCTTGCAAAAAGTCACCTGGTCCAGTTCTCCAGACTGGTCTGCAATGTGATCATTCTGCATTTTGCATAAATAACTGGCTTTGCCACTGAAAAAAGTATTCAATAAATTATGCAGTCAACACACTTACAGGACCCCCTTTCCATGTTGGGACAGAGCTTAATGTATGAAAATCTGGATTAATTTACACAGAACACTTCCACTTTTTCCCTTCCTACCTCTTTCTTTGGCCACATGGTGCAAAGGGACAACTGTGTAAAATGCTAGTGAACAACAGCTGGATGAATGTATTAAGGTCCCCATTGCTACTACTGTCTTGTAGTATTTTCATTGCTTTTGTACCATTGGAAAGATTGAGGCTATCAATTAACCATTATTTATTTTGCTCTAAGGATCTTGTCTGTTATTTCTTTACTTGGTGTAAAATATGACACATTTTAAATAACAACAAAAAAAGCCCCCTACAGTTGTAGGCTTTGAAGTATGTACTTATTTGGCCCATTTTTCCAAGCTAACAGTACTGGTTTTGCTCATAGGTCCTTCAGAGTGAATGACAAGGTTAACATTGATTTGACTAGGAGCCAGGCTTTTAGTCCTTCCTCAAAAGCAGAGCGCTGCCATAAAGATTTACAGATTTGCAACTAACTCCCTTGAGTACAGACCTGATTTAATTAAAGAAATCTATGTGTGATTCAACATGTCTCTGTTTATGCTTAACAGCGCTTGTGCTCAGAGCAGGAAGAACACAGATAATTCCTACCATTAGCATCATGATGAAAAATTGTCCCAGTGTGTTCGATGTCAGTATTTTCCTATGGGCTTTTGCAATTTTTCCACTTTCATAGTTCCCACTTAGAAGACAGGTTCTTTCTCTATGACATAAACTTTTTTTCACAAGTTTAGATACTTCTCTTTCTCAAAACTTTTCCCAAAGCATTCCATTTGTTTTTTTGCCAAGTTTTCACTAAAAACCCACCACCAAACCTCTTTAACCTTCATGCCTGTGTAGAAACTGTATGTACTTTTCTTAGAACAGAAGTCTTTTAAGTACAGGAATATATCAGCAAACTGTAAAGCATTTGACCTATCATAGTGAAATAGTGCTTGCAAACATGTCCAAATGCTCCAAACAAGAAAACGTACCTGACGAAAAGTCCCATAAGCCTTTGAACTGAAGACTTTCTTTTGGAAACTTCTGTGTCTGAACATGAAAGAGGAGATCAGACGGTCTGTCTGTCTGTCTGTCTGTATGTGTAACTCATAAAACATTGACTCCCCAAAATGTTACTTAAGACCTATCTCTTCATATAGAAAAATAAGTACAGAGTTTAATGGAAATATTCTTGGAAAGTCTAGTCCCTGTACATAGATAATACGTCATAGTTTCAGACATAAACCACATATCATTTGCCAGCAGGTCAAAGGAGGTGATCCTCCCCCTCTACTCTGCTCTGGTCAGGCCCCACCTGGAGTATTGTGGCCACTTCTGGGCTCCTTGGTTTAAAAAGGACAGGGATCTCCTGGAGAGAGTCCAAAGAAGGGCCACGGAGATGATTAGGGGCCTGGAACATCTCCCCTATGAGGAGAGGCTGAGTAAACTGGGACTCTTCAGCCTTGAGAAGAGAAGACTAAGGGGGGACCTATTTAAAGCTTATAATTATCTTAAGCAGCCAGCCCCTTTTCAGTGGTCTGTGGGGATAGGACAAGGGGCAATGGCTGCAAGTTGGAACATAAGAAGTTCCGCACCAACATGCGGAAGAACTTTTTCCCAGTGAGGGTGACAGAGCCCTGGAATAGGCTGCCCAGGGAAGTGGTGGTCTCTCCATCTCTGGAGATATTCAAGACCCGTCTGGACGTCTATCTGAGTGATATTTCCTAGGGAGCTGCTTTGGCAGGGGGGTTGGACCCGATGATCTCTTGAGGTCCCTTCCAACCCCTACAATTCTATGATTCTATGATTCTATGATCATTTAGACACCAAATTCATTATGAGAAAATGGGTATTAGAATTTCTTTTCCTGTGGCAAATGGTATACAGGCCTAAGGAAAAGATGGTTGTATTGCTCTATCAGCAATGAAGACTATTGTGAAATTATCTACAACTGTTCCAAGATTTTACTCCGACATATTTAGCTATGACCAAGTAGCGTCACTCAGTACCTCTCATAAAGAAAATGGTAAAAGGTGGATAGTTTTAACTGGAGTACTTAATTGCATTATAAATGGAGTTTTTAAATTCAGCTTCTTGGCCAACAGAAGCAGCACCATTTTTTTCTCTAGCTATGGCAGAATCAGACTTTTCACTTTCTGTAGCCTGTAGACTTTTGCAGTTCCAATTAAACCTCAGCAAAGTTCTCTGCCCTGTTCATAGCACCCTGTCACACTCAGCTCATCCAAGGCTACTGGAAGTTCCACGTGGCCAAGTCTCATGAGACAGGGTCAGTCTGTGGTGCCAGGCTGCTGCTGTGGGGACCTTGCAAAAATGGAGCGGTGAAGCTCTGCAGCCCTTCTGCAAAATGTGCCAGATACGGCGCATCACCACCAGAACCAAGCATGCTCGTGAGGTGGGGCAGAGAGGCTTTTGCTGAGCTGAACCTCTGAGGTATAGGAGCTGGGAAGACTGTACAAAAATAAAGGTGTTGCAGGTAGAAGAAGGAGCAGCAATATAGGATCTTTCTAGCTAATGACTGGGAAATCAAGGCAAATGTTACCAAAGTGTGTTGAGGATTTAAAATTATTTTTTTCCTCTTCTCTTTGTGCTGGCTACTTTTACTTAGAGCTTCACAGATGCAGCTTAACAGTTTGTTACTGCTTTATATTCCACCTAGCCCAAGTCACAGGCAATACACCATGTTTTTAAATAAGAGTTGAACTTTACATAATAAGCTCTGAATTCACAGTCGCTGTTTTGCAAAATCGTGCCTAGACATTTCCTGTGTAACTCTGGAAATACCTGTATCTCTGTAGTGAAGCTGGGAAAATCTTCAACAAAAATTATAAATGTAGAGGAATCTGGTAGTTTGAGCCCAAAGCTCTCAAGTTTTAGCCTGTTGCTCTGACAGGGCAATCCACAGAAACCTGATCTCACACTACACAGAGGCAACATGGTGAGAACTGCCTTCCCCAGTGCCCTTGATCCATTAACCTTAAGTACGGGTTTGAGGTCGTATTATCAACAGTGAAGACGTGTCTCACCAGAAAGCCTCAACCTCACACTTAAAGGACCCAACAGATGCATTTTGCAGGAGACAGGAATGAATCAAAACAAGGATGTGAGACTGAAGAGCTAAGGACTGGGAATATTAAGCAGAGGAATGAAAACAGGAAAAGAGAAAAAGGAATATTTTGCTTTTACAAACAGCCCTGGTTGTGAAACTAGAAGTTTAATGAGAAGAGCCAACACGGTGAGTTCCTCTTCCTACATGTACACTTGCTTGTTTCTGAGGAACAGACAGGAGTATCTAGCTTCAATGACAACAAAAAATTAATACCAAAAGGTTCATAGAAAGGAGGACATTTTGTCTTTAGTTCACTGGTCTAAGAAGTTTCATTTATTGGGTTGTTTTTTTTTTTTGCCCCCCTTTCAATGCACAGTTATTCTACTAATAGCTGAAACCATCCAGAAGCCTTTTATTAACATTGCCAAAAGGGGCTTGTGAAACACATACATGAATAAAGAGAATTGTTTCAGCTACAAACCTGTGGCTTGCAAATTGAAAACAAACTGGTGAGGGATTTGATAGTTACGTGCAAATCCTCCGGGTTACTTAATCTTAGTGCTTTAGAGTAGTCAATTTCAGATTTGTCAGTTCAGAAGAAAAGTGTTATAGAAAAACTTACCTGCCTACCATCAAAAGGGAACTACTGTATTTCCAGAAATACTGCTAAGGATAAGACCCCACAACGGTAAGGAAGCATATTAGAACATGGTGGTTTGTTTTCAGCCAATATTCTGTTCTTACCAGGAAATACTATATATTTGATAGGATTTACTTAAAGACCACAAAATGGTGCTCATTCAGCTGCTGATGAAAATACTTTTGAGAGCATACAGAAGGTCATTCAAGGATTGAGAAGTCCATGAGAAAATCTTGAGGCATTTGATACTGCCTTCAAATGAATGGGGACACAGAAGGACCATTAAGGCTCATTGCAAGTCCCAAAACTGTCCAGACCAAATCAAGCAAAAAATTATGTTGTTACTAGTCCAGGAAATACATATGTCTAAAACAGATAAGCATGAATTTGTTTACAGAAGGAAAGCTCTCTACTCATTATAGTCAGGAGCATCCAAACATATTTTATGAGATTGGCTATTTAATGTGTTTCCATCCAGGAGGGAAGGTGGCATGCCACAGCCCTTCCGGCATTTCCTGGAGGTGATGAATTTGACTACTGACATCCCAGGTTCCAAGATGCACATATCAAGAAGCACTGGACCTACTTTTCAGTTCAGTCTTTCTATCTAGTAGCAGTAAATTTAGTATTTTCAGGAAAGGATTAATTTTCTTATTGTGGATTCACTGATTTATGTGCAACATGAACAGTGTTTATGCAATAGATTCATTTGGACATGTGCAATGCTGTAGTAAGGGAATCATCTAAAATGTGTAGAGAGATGATGGTGGCTAAGACCAGTTTATTGCCATTTCTCAAAATTCTCCATCCTTCTAGGAAAGACAACAGTAATAGTAGTTTTTGTGAGTGGCAGAATTGTCTGTGAAATCAAATGCATTAAGCATATTGGTGTACTCTGAAACAATAATCCTACAGCAAATTTTACTGACCTCTCAAGTAATTTGTCTTTTAAACATGGCATGTACAACATATTATTTTCTGACAGTGGGCTCTTGTCCTGGTTTCAGATAGGAGAGAGTTAATTTCTTTCTAGCAGTCAGTGTGGTGCCATGTTTGGGAGTTAGGATGGGAACAGTGCTGATAACACACTGATGTTTTTAGCTGTTGCCAAGCAGTCAGGGACTTTTCAGTTGTTCATATTGCCCTGCTAATGAGAAGGCAGGGACCACCCATGAAGCTGGGAGGGGACACAGCTGGGACAGGTAACCCAAACTGTCCAAAGAGGGTATTCTATGCCAGTTATGTCCTGCTCAGCATATAGGACTGCTGGTGGGGGGAGGAGCACAAACGTGGAGGGTCCAGTTTCAGGGTGGTTCTGGGCTGTATTGTCTGAGTTGTTCAGTTTTGTGAGAAACTGCCTTGTGTATCACCAGGTTTGTGTATTTTGCTATAATGCCCTATTATTCTTACATCTCTATTTCTCTCATGTCCCAGTATATTGTCCTTATCCCAACCCATGAGGTTTGGGAGTTTTTTTGTTCCTTTTGTCTCCCCTCCCTGCTCCCCTCCCCCAACACACACACATACACACACACACACACACAAACCCTCTTAGAGAGCAAGCGGCTGCGTGGTGCTTGGCTCTCAGCTGAGGCAAACCCATGACAGTCCTATCTTAATCAATTAAAATGATTTAAACCGGAGTAGGAGTTTGGCTGTACAGCCATTCCTTCTTCCAATCCAAAAAAATGGTAGAAAATGGTGTTGAAAGTGCCTACAGAAAATGCCTGATGATTCAGACCCTAACCCAAGATACAAGATACAGCTATTAGCTTATTATGAGCACTTTTTGTGTTACAACAATATCATTTTTAAAAATCAATATTAAACTTTGCCTTGGGGAGGAAAGACAATGAGGAGTAAACGGGGGAGGAAAGCAAGGTGGCCATGGGGCCGTAAGAGCCAGTGCTGTGGGTGGAGTGGAGGCAGGCACTGAGTAAAACTGTAAGCTTGGTCACTGAACAATCATCATACACTACAGATGCATCTGGCACCCCCACATATGTCAGCCTTCCCACTGCAGAGTCCAGGGAGAGGAGTTGCTGTTTGCTCTCCTTAAAGTATCTGCTCATGCTGTTTTATCTCTCCTCCTTTTTCTCTTAAGGCCACATTATATTTCTCTTTGCCAGTGGCATCCAGGGGAGTAAAACAAAGATGAAACAGGAGATACAGGATATGTATGCACATTACTTAGTGACAAATTAACAAAAGAAGTATTTATATGTGTGTGTATAGATACAGATATAATTATTTAGATAAGCCAGATAAATCTGTTTTTTCCTTATCTGGAGATCAAGGTAGTAGCACTGTTAGACATTCACAAAGGTTGTGTGGAAAAAAAGGCTGGTTTACACTATGATTGAGTACACTTACAGTCCCTAAGCCTGAAGGCTGTCAGAGTGTTTTCCTCGTCATCTGGTTAGTGTTTATCTAAATACTGATTTACATTTAATAAAAAGGATTCCCTTTCTGTCCCAAGGGGAAGGACGGCCAACAGATGGATCACAAGAAATGTCATTAACCACTTAGGATGTTTTGACATCTTGCTGAAGATTGCTTCATTATCAGTGAAATGAAATTGCTCTTCTCCTTCTCTAGCATCTAATATTATTTACAGAAAGCTATTACTATGATAAAGATACTATGAAATGCATATTTGAGCTACTGAGATTTAGATGTTCTTGAGATGCTTTTGGTGATGGTATTAGAAAATATGCACCTTTTGCATTTCCTTCTTATGTACAATTTGTGTGGATATTTTTATTCTAAGACTAAATCTTCAGATTTTCAGTTCAAAGATTGATTTCATATTAAAAATAGAAGCTTCACCAGGTAGGTCAGATGGAATCCGTTTAGACATCTTGCTCAGTTTTTCTTTTGCTTTGGTTTTCTTTTGCCATAAACCATAAACTTTTAGTTTTCAAAAGGTATGGCAAAGCAGAAAGGATTTGATCAACTTCTTAAATCACACTTTTATTTGATAAGGCAACTGGCAAATCTTTGAAAATTATAAGATATATGGATGTCGTGGTTTAGCCCTGGCTGGAGGCCAGATGCCCACCAAATTCAGTCTATTACTCCCCTTCTTAGTTGGACAGGGGAGAAAATATATATTAAGAGGCTCAGGCTCAGTGAAGAAGAGAGAAACTACTCTACTTTATTACACTACAACTACAAAGAACAGTGAAGAAAAAACGGATTTGTGAGCGTGACCAGATCTTAAAACAAATGTAACCAGATTTTAAAACACTTTCCCCCCACCACTCCCTTCTTAGCAGACTTTAGTCAGGATTTTGGTCCTTTCTTCCCCCTGATCGCAGTACAGGGGGGCAGGGACTGGGAGATGGGGGCTTTGGTCAGTTCCTTGCAAGCTGGTTTCCTTCTTGGCCGGCAGGGGTGGTGGGGGGGGGTGCATTCATTCCACACCCTCCCCCTGCTGCACCGTAGGGTCTCACCCACAGGAGATAGTCCTCCATGAACTTCTCCAAATGAATCCTTTCCCCAGGGCTTTATCTATTCACCAGCTGCCCTGGCGTGGGTCACGGCTATGGTGGGCAGTCAGAAATCACAATGTCTCTCAGTCCCAGTCCTCTGTGGGGTCACCAGCCTCCCCCAAGCAAACCTGTTCCGGTGCAAATCTCTCTCTCACTCGTCTCTGTGTCTCTGTTTCTCTCCATGGCTGCAAGTGCTGGCAGGGGGTTGTTCCAATGTAGGGTCACATCCATCCAGCGTGGAGCCCCTCCATGGGCTGCAGGTGGGGTCTCGGCCTTTTCCATGGGTTTCTCCACGGGCTGCAGGGGCGTCTTTCCCTCTGGCACCTGGGCTGCTTCCTCCCCCGCCCTGTTCCGGCCTTGGTGTCTGCACAGCTCATTACATCTTCTCACTCCCTTCTCCGGTGGCAAAATGCAGCTGCTTCTGGGTTGTTTTCTCCTACATGTGATTCTCAGAGGTGCTCGCTACCTCTTGGGCAGGCTGGCATAAAACTGTAACTGCTGCCTAAAGAAACCGTCTCAGCAGCACAGCCTCACAAAACTGCAACAATGGAAAAACTGGGTTTGTTTTCTACCCTTGCCTAAATAACATCAACAGTAAGCATCCACCCCCAGCAAGCAAGGTGTAAATTCATCACAAAATGACAGCTGGAAAACAGAAATAAAATAAATATAAAATTAAAAAAACCCTAAAAAATAACTTTTAAGGTGTTAAAGAAGTAACAGTTGTACAAATTAATCACCGAGGCTCAACCATAATGTCTTACATAGACAACCAGGTACACAGATAATCACTTCACATCAGTTTTCGTTCTGTACTCAACATGTAACATAAAGTTCAATTAATTCCTTGTGTTAATTATTTTGTTTCCTAAACTAACATAGTATTAAGTTCAGATATCTACAGTGGAGTAGTATGTATTAATCCTTTTGCAGAAGCTGGGAGGTCACATTAGACTGGCTGGAAAACAAGAATTCTGAGATAATATTTGGGTATGTCTAGGTATGCTTCCTTTGAGCATGTGAGGGAAACCAAGTAAAATTTTCCTAAAATGTTCTTGAAAAGTTATGTCAGAGCCCTAAAACAGTTCACAAACAGGGGGGGTTGTCCTGTGTCCTTCCTGAGTGCCCTAACCACCAACTGATAGACTGCCTTAGAACAGCTGGGACTCTGTCGACCCCCCTCTTCTTTCACCCAGAATTTGCAAAAGAGACACTACCTGAAAACTGCCATCCAGCTCTAACAAATACTGATACCCAAACATTTCAAATAAAGCCTGTCAAAAGCTGAGTAAAATGCACTACCTGAGAATCACCTCTTAAAAAAACTGAATCTCCAAGCTTACATCTTCCAGGCACAAAGTCGGGGACTGTATATTTCCTTGCTAATACACTGTAACAGTGAGATCTTTATTACAGTCTCTAACCACAGTTTTTGGAAGACACATGTGGTACTGCAGGAGAACTAAAGCATATGTGTCAGCTCCTGCTGCCAAACAAAGTTGTTCTTGGCATCAAGTCACTTCCCTGCAAACTGTGATTGAAGCTGCTGTCCAAAGTCAGTGGCCTAAGATCAAATGGAAATTGCTGAAAAGCTAAAGAGCTAAACTGATGGATCTTGACTTTGTGAAGGACTAGTAGTGTGTCAGAACCTTTGGAAATACCACTTTCTATGCTTTATGTGAAATTCCTAATGCCTTCTGGTGAATGAATTTCAGTTCACTGCTTCTCCGGCCTGAGAGAGGAAATCACCTATGCAAATTGCCACCACTTTGTAGTTTTCCAGCTCTGGCCTTATTTTTTAACTGCTTTCAGTTTTTCAAAGGCCTTTGCTTGTGTAATCTGCAAATGAATCTGCCAAACAGAAGTATTACTATTTTTAATTGTTTTTTTTAAAGTAAACATATTGAGATTTCACTTCCTCACAAAGCATCCATTATAAATATCACACAGCAAAACAAGGTTTATTATCATGGTATTTATTTATTGTGGCTATTTACTCTACCTGAAGGATCTCAAGGCATTGTACAAGTTTTGACCCAAGACTTGTGTACCTAGGCATAGATCCAGTTTAATTATGCGTCTTGAATATATATGTGAACATGCTCAGGTCAATTAGTAAACAGATTCGAAGGTTAAAGCACTACTGGAATGGAGCTAACGGTAGTATATCTTCAGTTTCCATCCTACTTTGGCAAGGGGGTTGGACTTGACGACCTTTTGAGGTCCCTTCCAACCCCTACAATTCTGTGATTATGCTACAGAAAAGGAATGAAGAGAAAATCATTGGCCAAGCTGAAAACAGCAAAGGCTGGCTCTTTAAAAAAACAAAAAACGTAAAATATATCAACCAAAAAACCATCCCAAAATGCCGAAGCCCCAAATCTCCAAAATTATATCTGCAAAATTCTTCCCTCAAGAGATCTAGAGACCATAAATTCTGGTTTGCTTCTGCTGACTGAAGTGTTCAGTAAGGCTCTCCTCAGGTACCATGGACCACTGTGCTTTTATATCAGTGACTGCAAAAAGACGTCCTCCTTACTGGAGACAAGTTACAGAATTTCTTCATTGAGCCTATGGAGATACCAATGTCATATCTAGCTACATCCAAAAATTACATCATGATGTCCCTTGAACAATATGAACTGGACTGAGGATCATCATTACCACATTCTGCATGTGAATGATGAACGCTCAGTGCTGTTCCTTTCACTGAATTTAAAAAATTTTCTGTGACTTAAGAAAATACAGTTTATAGATGGCAGCAGCACTATACTTTAAGTGGCAATATACAAAGGTATATCTCACATGCTGGCTAGACACTGCTTGCCAGTGATGGTAACAACCACAGACTAAAAGCCAGCAGCCACCAATACTCCTGGTTTATCCATGCAATTTAATGGTAACACTAGGAAATCAACGAATTGCGCACAGAAAACTATTTGAATATTTGGCGTTTCTTCTAAGTGTCCTAATAACTTACAGGGAAATATGTTAAGTTTTGTGACCTCTTGTATGCTCCTACCATTCTATACATTCCTACTATTTAAGGCTTGAAAGTGTTGCCTTGCATAAGAACATTTGTGGTGCAATGAAATAAATAAAAAATTTAATACCTCTTAGTATGATAGCACAAAGCATATTAACATTCATTACACTATTTCTCTCAATCTCTGTAATTACATAATACTGAATCTATTGCTATTTTATGTGAAAACAGTAGCTAGAGATACTTTACTGTCCTCATCTTAGTCAGTGTGACATTTTATTGGCAAAATCTACTCATACAAAATATTACTTTCTGAAACTAATGCACACAAAATTACCAATCAAGTATATGAAAGGGGAATAGTGACTTCCCTGGTTTTAAATGAAGACTAATATATTTTGCATTCTTCATGCTTACTGCTTTGTCTTATTCTGAATGCATGGCTCTGTCATAGTCCCTGGCTGCTCTGAATTTTAAATAAAACCTTAAAAGTTGATCTACTTTGCTCGTGGTCTGTTACACTTCTCCATGAAGCTAAATCAGCTATCCCTGCAAGCTGAAAAGGAGAATTTTGGGTGGTGCAATCAGCTCTTGATGGTTTGCAGAAGTTAGGTCTCACAATGTAATGTTCATTTTTGTCCATGTTTGCATGTCAGTATGTAAATCTGTCAGGGAATGGTGGGGAGAAAAAATGAGAACTAGATTTAATCAGAGAGGAAAAAGCATTCAGAAATGCATAGAATGGGAAAAAAAAAAAAAGTTGGTACATGACCGAGAACAGGAGTAATGTTTCTTCTTCTGGCCACAAGTGACACAGTGTTTGTAAGCAGCCTGTCCTGGGCTTGGCTAGGATAGAGTTCATTTTTACCAGAAGCTGGCAGGACACACATGACGCAGCCAGAACAGGTGACCCAAACTAAGCAAAGGGGACATTCCATACCATATGGCCCAGTACAAGAGGTCACACATTAAGGAGGGGCAGAATGGCTCCAGGACATGTGGTCTCTACGGTCAAGTTTTGGAATGGGTCTGAACTGTATGGTCTGGATCATACAGTCATTGGGTGAGAAACTATGTTGTCTATCACCAGCTTTGCCTATTGTAAGTGCTCTATTTGTTCTTCCCCACCCTGCTCACTACACTGTCCCAGCAAACTGGCTGTAACCCAACCCACAAGGTTGCCTTTGTCTTCCTAATCTCCTCCTCATCCTGCTGGGGGCTGGAGGGGTGAGTGAGCAGGTGCCTGGTGCTCAGCAGTGGCTGAACCATGACACACCCCCATGAAAGGGAATGGGAAAATGCAAGGACCAGTGAGTGGGTGAAATTATAAAAATGATAAACCTGTCCCCAGGAAGAAGATAGAAATGGCAAAAAAAGTATGTGTCAGAAGAAACACGTTTTTTCTGCTGCTTCGGGCAAACACCTTGGGCCATTTTTTATTTAGACTTACGTTCCACTGTTCCCTCTGTATGCAGGTTAAAAGTTGTCCTCAGCTGGACTGATCACTTGTGCTCAGCTTTTTTTGCTCCAACCAGACTAAGCCCAGATTGGGTATCTCTGCATTTCTCCTGTCACTAGTGTAACATCTCCTGTATTCCTGATATCATAGTAATAGAAGCAGGGCACCTACACTGGGCTCATGCCAAGATGCACCAAAGAAAGTATGTGTGCTCTTTACATGGGCCCTCAACTACCAGCCCTTTTAAGGCATAAGCTTCAATAAACTTGGTCTCGCAGCAACACAACCTTTCCTCTCCTGTCTGTGGAGTCAATAAACTTGATGCTCTAAATCTTTCCAAACACATGGTCTTATCTCTAGTAGAAGAGGTTGAAAAGAAGGGCAGTACCCTGTTTTTTTCCTGCCTAATACTTATCAGAAGGATGAAGGATGGGAGCTACTGCGTGAATGGTATATAATGACAGTATATTATGAAAACACAACAGGAAAGGGAAATATTCTTAAAAAAAAACCAAACCGAAACACACTGGTAGCAATTGAGAAAGATACTGAAGAAAATTATTATTATTATTATTACATTTAATTTCCACTTTCTTCTTTTTTGGGAGGAAGAAGTTTGTATAGATGTTTCAGACTTGTTTTGAAGGAGGCAACTTGCAATGAAGACCTCTGGACAGAATCAGTATGGCTTCTGGACTCAACGCTAAAAAATGCCTGGGCATGAAGAGGTGCTAAATGGAACAGTGAGTCTTGTTCTCCTCTCAAGTGAGTGACTGAGAGGAACTCCATGAAAGTCAGTGAAAATATACAGGAGGCAAGAAATTCAGGTTCAGGATGATTTTTGATGGACAAATGCCTTCTACCAGCTCTTCCTCTCTCTGTGCTATTATGCAAACCCCACAGCAGTTCTTATTGTTTATTTAGGCAGTTTACAACAATCCTGGTCTATGTTCCCTCTACAAACAGAAAGTGAGCATACTAAATGAGACCAGCAGTGGCTATTACGATTTAGTAATTCTGCACATATAGTTAACCTTAGAACATATGGGCTTTATTATTTTGAGCACAAATTTCTCTTTGGAGGATAGACTAATATATAGTTCTAACATCATTTTCAAAGATGTTTTCTCTTAATTCTAGGATACTTGTATATTTGGCTCTAAGATTTGAGGCATCTCAAAAAAACATGACCTTACATACACACACATTTTTAATTGTCTGGCATTTCTTAAATAAATGTTTCATAAGATTAAGTTATGCAGGAGAATGAAGATGCTATGTCGCTCTTGCTGTGCATCCAGAGGTTTTTTTGACAGTGTATCATTTACAGAGTCCTGAATCCTCATTACTGTGCTCAGCAGGCAATAGGAAACTGCTGTACTGATAGCAATCCTGTTATCTGTTTTAATAAAAACTTAATTTCCTTTCCCCCTATATTTATAGATTTTTTAAATAATTTATTTTTCCGAATGATACTGGTCATCTAGCAAGCATCCAAATCATATTGTCTTAATCCTTGGAGAAAATAATAGAACTGTGAAGGTGAGCCCAGACTAGAAAAGTAGTGTCTCTAAATCTTTGTCATTTTATCACAGAGAAAATGTTCTTGGGCCATCTTTGACACGTACAGGTTTGTCAGACACTTCACTGTACATTTGGAAAGTGCTAATCAAAGGCAGTGTAACAAATCGGAATAGAGCATATTATCATGATTCTTCCCCTTTAATAGTTTTTTATGGCAAATAACATTTTTTAAGGAGCTGTTTTTCACAGAATGACTTTGTTAAACATCCTTGATGTAAGTGTGCATCAGTTATGTCAGGTTTTGACATTGCCAGAGAGGAAACAATTGTGTTGACTGAGGTTGTCCACAGCCAAAAATACATCAAAACAGGCTTCTTATATGTTCCTTTCCTACATTACAATTCTGGTAATGTTAGTCTTTGGGGCATTGTTGGAAACTGCTTCATTTCTACAACCTGAAGTGCAATATGGAGCGCTCCATGTACAAGGAAAGGCAGGAGTTTTTTTCTGCTTTTGGTTGGTTGGTTTTGGGGTTTTTTTGTTGCAACACACATGCTTTTTTGGTGTATGAATGTGTGCAGCAGAGCACAAATGCATACAATCACCCCCTGATGTGCTTATTATTCATTCTGATCTAAGTCCCAGTTGTTATTTATGTATGTGTAATTTCTCAAGCTCAAGTGTGTTTGTCTGTGATTTATGCTGGTAAATCCATGCTGGGCACTCAAAGGCCATTGGCTGCTAGCAAAATTCAGACGGTGGCTTTATTCACTTATTTTGAAATAAACATGTATGCTTTCTGAAGTCCAAAGGGAAAGCTGTCACTGAGTGACCAGGTGACATAGTTCATCTCACATCTTAACCCAAACCAGAGAAGAAACAACCAAAATTCATGGCAGTGTACAAACAGGTTGAAAATCACACTAATAAAACCATAGTTTCATAGAACCAAATAAACTTAAGGAAACATTATTTAATTTGAGGAGCTATATCTGGAGAGTGTTTGTCCTTTTGCCCAAATTGATTGATGTGTTCCCGTTCTTCATGTTGCTGAGCATTAGGCAGCAATCAAGTTCCGTTACAGCCTGTGACCAGCATCTGCCTAAAGTTTAGTTTTGGAATCAGATGGAAGACAATGAGATGTCATTCTAGACCTTTCTCAGGAGGTGAATTTTGCCTCCTAGTGTGTTTCCTAGAATTTTGCTATATTCGGTGCTTCCCAGTTGGAATTTTGTCTGCCTAATGAATGGTATCACTACAGATGATGGTTCCCATTATATTATCAAGCTCTGTTTTTTTCACTGATTTATAGCAATTAATATTCACTGTGGATTGAAAATAGCATAGAACAGTGCTGGAAGTAATTTATTTCTAAAAATGTTTAAAACATTTAATATTATGGCTATTTTTAAATTGCAGTAATTTGAGATTTGTATTTTAAAAGTTATCAGATTCCATTGCAGGGCAGAGACATTGATTCCTTGTTCCCTTGATTGGATCAATTTTTAATGAATGAAGTAACTTTATTTTTGTTGCAAAACCTTTGGCATTTCAGGTTGTATTATCGACTGAGCAAGTGGAGCAATTCTGTCATTTGTGTAACATAGGCATTTAATAAAATACTTTCATTAGAAGTTTGTGGTAGAGTTTCCTCTTTAAGATAGAGCTCTGATCCCATGAAAGAATATCACTTTCCCATTCAGACACCAGTAGAATTGCAATCAAATAAACATCTGTCAATGGCAATTATAGACATTTTAATACATTTATAAAAATGATTGCATGCTTTGTTCCAAGATTTAACTGAAAAAAGCACAAACTTAAACTAGTCTTTGTATTTTTGTTAAAGATTTCTTTTGCTTCATGTTATATAATTTGCGATTTGTTGCCTCAAACATGCACTAACCAAGAGGGAAGTTTGCTTTCCTAATAATTGGAAACCCATTCAAATGACAGCAAAAGGAAAATACTATTATATTATTGTAATGAGCTCATCTGATTTATCAGAACGAGGTTCTATTCTAGGGGTCAGAGTGCAAAGTCCTAACTTGTCCTCACCAAAAGAAAAAAAAAAGTTGGAGAAAACACAATATTATCTGAAATAAAACAAGTGTATTTGTAGGTAATACACCTAAATTAACTCCTGTGAATTATCAGATAGAATACGTTACACTTCACATAAAATCTTCCTTCTAAAGAGTCAGAGGAAAGTAGTAACAGATGCCTAACAAAATTTGTAAGGAAGCCTTTGCAGCAGTTGTCATGCTACTAATCGGAGGACTTTATTATTATTCAGTGTTAATGCTCATAAACGGTCTTGTTTTGCACAGAAAGGGAATTATGAGTCAAGCAAAGAAACTCTGAAAAAGACTTTGTGAAAGTCCAGCAAAAGGAGACAACTTTATTTTTATATGTGTTCATACACAAGAGGATTTCTTTCTTCAGCTAAAGGATAGAGAGTGCGTCCTCAGAGTTTTAGCCCAAAGAAATTGTCCTGGCTTTAAGAAGTGTCCTTTTAAAGCCGCCTTATTAATGATAGCAGCCTGCAGATAATACACATCAATGACTTCAGCTTAGACAGTTGGGATTTGAATGTTCTACTGCTGCATGTCCTTTTCAAGCTAACCATTCAGATAATAAAGCTTTCTTTTATTTTCTCCCACCCTCTCCCTTTTTCTTTTTTTTTTTTTTTTTATTTGGGAAGTGCTATCAAACTGGGACCTCTTAATTTAAAAGGATCCCTCTTTTCTTTTTCTTTCTAAACCTTGTTAAGGAGTATAAGAATAACACAATGTGAAACTGATTTCTCCTGAAAGATAGAACAGCAATGTAATGAAAACGAAGCAGTGGTGTTGCAGATTGTAATCCTTCCAAAGAATAAAGAAGCCAGAGTTGAAAGTGAAGCACTGGCATATGCTGCCTAAGATGAAAGGTACTGGTATAGGTATTGGTATTTTGACCTAATGGAAGATGTAAGGAGAAGAATGAGGTTACATGACCTCAGACCAGTTTTTATATCACTGCTTTCTTTAAGAAGCATTTTGTTTTTAGCAGCTGCCTACCAATTATATTATCTAATGAAATACATGCACCATCACCCCCCAAAACAGTTTTCTCTCTTCTTTTTCCCTTTCTACTTTTAAAAAGAAATCAGAAGAAAGGCCTCATCTTAAATTCAAGTGTGCTTTAGATGGATTTAAAGTAAGTTAATTTAAAATGACAGTAAATAATCCTCCACCATTCAGTCATTGGTTTTACATTTCCCTGTAATTATCACTGAATAAGCTTCTTTTTAATCACCCTTAATACATAGGATTTTTTCTCCCTTTACGACTTTATGCCACGGATAAAAATGACATTTCTGTAAGGAAACCTAAGCCACTATTCTTTGCCCCTAGGGACCTGTTCAAGGAGACTTACGAATTGTTCAGATATTGTAAGTACCAGCCAATGCATATTTTCACTATGCTCCCCTTGCCTGTGACCCTCCCACTGCTTCGAAGTAAATAGCTGTGTTCTACCAGCCACCACTTGATCAACCCTTTTATGGTCACACAATAAGCCCTGTGTAAACAGCAAGAGAAGAGATAAAGGTGATTAACACTGGTGTAAATACTGCCTGCAACAGGAAAGAGGTGAGGACATGAAAACAAATGTGTAACTCGGGATCCCATAGATGGGTGTTTCTGTAGGGACTGGGCTGACACCTCAAGTAAGCAATACATACTCAGCTTTATCCTCACCCTTAAACATCATCTTATTAACAGATATTTCCCAATGTATGACCCAGTATCTCTGTAAAAGGATGGAGTCCAGGTTCATTTTTCTAAGGCACTTAAGGGTCATTATTCTATCACTGCAGAAAATGTTTTATTAATTTTGCCACAGCACGATTTCTCTGTGAAGACTTTGCAGCAAAATGCTACACAGCTCAGCAGAGAGGTGATTGATTAAGCAAGAAGGAGAAGAATTTGAGCATCCTGATAAAATTTTCTGAGTCTGCTCAGTTAACATCAATCAGTTTTATAGGTAGTAACACTTGAATACTAACTAGACGATTTCATCCATTGGGGAAGAATGGATGACGATACCTTTAGGTTAATATTACTTGAAGATTTTGTTCCTGAATAATTTATACCTGGTAGTGAGCATCTGTCTCTTCACAATAGTCATCTTCAGTCTTGCTAATGTGCTATCCATGATAGCAGTGTTGATCTGAGGCTGGAAGACATGGTCATCAGAGTGAGTGCAACCAGTAGCAAAGATGCACTTTGGGCAAGCACAGTAAGGCTGTGCCCTGAGTGATATGTGCTTAATTAAAAAAATGCCCCATGCAATAAGTGGCTCTGGCCCACATAACAGTAAGGGTGTCCAGTTCTGTAGCAACAGAATTGCTTGTTTGCTTTGACCAAGGAGCTTTTTCCACTTGCAGTGGGAAAGAGAGAAACCTCTGTAGTTAACAAAAGCATTGGTTAAAATGCTTTGGATACCAATCAAAAAGAAAAAAGAAGCTCTCTAATTTTTAAACTGAAGAATTTCTGGACTGAAACTGATATGTACATTGTTACAGAAGTTAGTGATCCTGTTTTCACTTTCAAAATGCCCAACCCTGTGCTTTTAAACAGATCCATCTTATATTACTGAGGTTGAGAAATGTTATTCACATAGCACAAAGTGTTTTGATTTTTAATTTTTATATAACTAAAAAGAGTGATAAATCCAGAACAATTGTATTAAAATGATGAAATATTAATTACCAGTGTAGTGATTGTTGTATAAAGTAACCAAGCACTTTTGTGAAGGTCGTCAAAACCCAGGGTTCACTTTGGTGCCTTTGTGTCTCTCTTATCTACAAATATTCCAGTTGACCCACTGAGAAATGTTTTTATCTTCAAAGTTTAGCTGGATTTTAACACTATTTAACTCCAGTGGACTGGAAAAAAACCTAATTCTTAGGAATTTGATTGAGGAGAATGTGATACAATTTGGATTGAATGTGCTCTGGGCCTCTTTAGGTGCACTTGAGCCAAACAGAATTGATTTGTATTGGACATATGTGTAAAATTATATAATGGACTGACCTTTGGAACAGAAATACATGGCTCATTCTGAGGTGCAGATTTCCCAGTGATATATTTTTAAAAAGAAAATAGGGGGAAAAGGTAACCAGATCACATCAGTCAGAGTAGTTGAACTGAGCCAGGAATGTGTCATCTTAAATTACCTTCTTGTCAGAAACACCCTATATTATCAGCAAGGAGGAAAACCTATTACCATTACTTTTACATTTCTACATGATATAAAAGAGAAAGAAAGAAAAAAAAAATCTTTTATGATCCACTCAGTAAAAAGTCTCCATTGAACCAGAAAGAGTTTTCTTCACCTCATGAAACACAAACACTTTTAAAGAGCTACGTTGAAGCCACTGTTACTTACACAGTCTTGCTCCAGGAAAATATTTGACAGCTGTTAGAAGAGAATACAGTTGTGTGCTGTAAAGACCAATTCATGGGTGACAGTGGTTACCTGATACTCATTGGCCCGGTCTTACTCATACAAATATCAGTCAAAGGTGCAGGGAGAATTTGCTGCTGTAAAGTCTGTTCTTGCAGAACATACAGCTCATCCTATATGCTGCCAGATGGGGAGGCCATGTGCAGCCGCCACTGTGCTGTGCAGTTGGCGCCACTGTGGGACAGAGGGACCTGGGCTGTGGGGAGGGCCATGTGCTTTCAGGGCAAGGATGACAGTTGCCAGCATTAGTAGGATGCTGTTTCACAGACTTTATCTTTGCGTTGCCCCTACAGCACGTCATCACAGACATCTGAGGACCTGGGTGCTGCAAAATATGTAACTTCTACCGGCGCATACAGCTGATACTCCAGGGGTGGCTGAGTGGTGTGGGCAACATGCCAGAGGAACAGGATGTCTTTCAGAGGAACCTGGACAAGCTAGAGAGGTGGGCCTGTGCAAAACCTCAAGTTCAACAAGGACAAGTGCAAGCTCCAGCATTTGGGTCAGGACAATCCTCATTACCAATACAGGCTGGGGGATGATGTGATAGAGAGCAGCCCTGCAGAAAAAGACTTGGGGGATACTAATGAACAAAAAGCTGGACATAAGCCAACAATAGGTACTTGCAGCCCAGAAGGTCAGTCTCATTCTGGGCTGCATCAAATGAAGCATGGCCAGCAGATTGAGAGACGTGATTCTTCCCCTCTATTCTGCTCTGATGAGACCCCACCTGGAGTACTGTGTCCAGCTCTGGAGCCCTCAGTACAAGAAGTACAAGAAGGACTTCTTGGAGCAAGTCCAGAGGAGGGCCATGAGGATGATCAGAGGGCTGGAGCACCTTTCCTACAAAGACAGGCTGAGAGAGTTGTGCTTGTTCAGCCTGGAGAAGAGAAAGCTCCATGGTAGACCTTACAGCAGCTGTCTGGTACCTGAAGGGTACAGAAAAGCTGTATAGGGACTGCTTGTAGCAGGAGGACAAGGGGCAATGGTTTAAAACTAGAGCAGCATAGGTTTAGATTGGACATTAGGAAGAAGTGCTTCACTATGAGGGTGGTGATACACTGGAACAGGTTGCCCAGAGAGGTGGTGAAGGCCCCATCCCTGGAGACATTCTAGGTCAGGATTGATGAAGCTCTGAGCAATATGATCTAGTTGAAGGCGTCCCTGCTTACTGGAGAGGGGTTGGACTAGATGACCTTTAAAGGTCTCTTCCAACCTGACACATTCTGTGATTCCACGATTTTATGACAGTGCTTCCAGGTGAGTTGTGGCGTTGCTTCTCTCTGCCACTCTGACGGATTACCTGCATGCCTGCTGCTAAGGACAGAAGTCCGCCAGATTATTCTAGAGTACTTTGAAAAAGAGGAAAACACTCTGAGCAGATGAACTAAAGCTCTCTTCCTTGCCTTTTAAAATCCATGCATGTATTTTTTCATCTTGGGCTGTTTTATAAAAGGACATCAAATCTGAAAGCATGGTAGATACACAAAGGAATGGTAAACTGAACTGTATATGGGAACAATAAAGAAATAGACTCCTGGTGGAAAGCCATAGGATTATGTGTGTATATGTTCAAATCCCAAGGAGAAGAAATAATTTCATATGGGATGACATAGTTTAGTAATTCCTCATGTAGATTTTATTACTGGCATTACCTGTACTTTTTGTTTGATATTGTCCTACTTTTAAAATATTTTTTTTTTCTAATCAAAATGCTATACAGTTGCAATAAGGAAGATATAAGTTATGCAGGAAAATCAGAAGGTGGATTTTTTAAGTCAGTATAGTGTTGATGATCTTATTATCACAATGCAAATTCACACATGCTGGGTTTTTTACCCAGATGTTGTCCACAACATGTGCGAGGACTTTGCTTTTGTCTTTTGAAGTGACCCTGATAGAAAAGTTCATGAATACTGCATCACTGTATGAGCTGTTGACAAGAGAAACAGAAATTTTTACTCACTTTTGTCTAACAATTTAAACAATGATATTGAAGGCATTTTTCCTAATTTTTTTTCAGTTTACTGTTGAAGAAAGTTCCTGTTTCTTTTTTAAATTAGTGCCTGCTACTCTGCTGGTAAGAGCTATGAGCATGAGCAATGTTGGAGAAAGTTTCTTTCAGATACAAAAGAAAATTCTGTGTCTACTTCTTAATTCACTTGGACAAGGAGCATCAGACAACCATATGATGTAACAAGTGTTACACTTTACAGTGAAGCTGACATGTCTAAAATAACAGGCAAACAGGCAAATCCCAAATGACTTCACATCTGAGATATATCAAGAGTGAACTTTATTGAGCTTTATTTCACTCTTATCCATCATTAAGTTACACTCACAAAAATTGAGTCCAGATCCACCTCTTTCAGACTATTTGTAGGAGTACTTTTTCCTGCCAGTTTCATCCTCAATAACGTAAATGTTCTTTTCCTAACTGTCCCAACAGATGAGGAAAATGAGAGCTTGGCTAGCTCTTTAGCATCTCAGGATCATTTTCTTCTGGAAGCTACTGAGGAACAGTAGCTATATAACTTTAAAAAATCCAAAGACTTCTTGGGCTAGCAGATATTCAAAGATGTATTACAGAAATCTGGGGTATGTTTCTGTTGAGAGCATGCTGAAAACAAAGCCGAGAAATACCTACTTGTCAAGTTATAATGTTCCTGAATGCTTAGAATCACAGAATACTTTGGGTTGAAAGGGACCTCAAAGATCACACAGTTCCAACCCCCCTGCCATGAGCAGAGACACCTTCACTAGACCAGGTTGCTCAAAGCCCCATCCCACCTGGCCTGAAATGCTTCCAGGGATGGGGCTTCTGCATCCTCTCTGGACAACCTGTTTCAGTGTCTCACTTCCCTCATAATAAATAATTTCTCCCTAGCTTCTAACCTAAACCTACCCTCTTTCAGCTTAAAGCCATTGCCCCTTGTCCTATCACTACAGTCCCTGGTGAACAGTCCCTCTCCCACTTTCCTTTATGACGCTTAAGTATTGGTACACTGCAATTAGGTCACCCCAGAGCCTTCTCTTTTCCAGGCTGAATAAGCCCAACTCTCACAGTCTGTCTTCATAGGACAGATGCTCCAGTCCTCTAATCATCTTCATGGCACTCCTCTAGACTCGCTCCAACAGCTATATATCTTTCCTGTACTGGGGACCTCAGAGCTGGAAGCAGTACTTGAGGTGAGGTCTCATGGGAGTAGAGTACAGGAGCAGGATCACAACCCTCAACCTGCTGGCCATCCTTTAATTGGTTCAGCCCAGCACACAGTTGGCCTTCTGAGCTGCTAGCACACACTGCCAGCTCATGTTGAGCTTGTCATTGATCAGCACCCCCAAGTCCTTCTCCTCAGGGCTGCTCTTAATCCATTATCTGCCCAGCCTGTAGTTGTGCTTGGGATTGTGCTGACCCACATGCAGGACCTTGCACTTGGCCTTATTGAATTTCATGCAGTTCACATGGATCCATCTCTCCAGCATGTCAGGGTCCCTCTGGATGGCATCCCTTCCCTGCAATGTGTTGACCTCACCACACAGCTTGGTGTCATCACCAGACTTGCTGAGGGTGCACTTGATTCCTCTGTCCATGTCATCGACAAATATATTGAACAGTGCTGTTCCCAGTACTGAACCCTGAGGAACATGACTCGTCACAGGCTTCCCCTATGGACATCAGCTGTTGACCACAACTCTTTCGGTGCAACCACCCAGCCAGTTCCTTATCCACTGAGTGGTCCATGTGTCAAATCCACTTGTCTCCAATTTAGAGACAAGGATGTTGTGCTGGACAGTGTCATAGACCTTGCACAAGTCCAGGAAGACGATGTCTATCATAATTCCCTTGTCCACCATCTCTGTTACTCCATCATAAACGGCCACCAGATCTGTCAGAATCTGTGATTTTGTGATTCTGTGATTTGCCCTTAGTGAAGCCATGTTGGCTGTCACAAATTTCTTCCATGTGCCTGAGGAGGATCTGCTCCATGATCTTAGCAGGCACAGAGGTAAAACTGACCAATCTGTAATTCCCTGGATATACTTTTTTCTCTTTTTAAAAATGGGCGTTATAGCTCTCCTTTTCCAATCACTGGGGACTGCCAGGACCTTTGAAATATGATGGAGACTGGCTTGGCCACTTCATCCATCAGTTCCTTCAGGATAGGTGGATGCTCCTCATCAGGTCCCATGGACTTATGACGTATGTGGTAACGGACTTTAGAAGCAGATACTTTTATAACTACAGTATTATACTGAAGGTATTGTTGTAACTATGTTTTCTAGGTTTCTGAATCACATTTTACTAGGTAATTAATATATGTTGTTGATCCCACTTGAATGGCAAATGAGACACACCTCACTCAAGCTACCCATGACGACATGGTGGAACTGTCTGACATAGGTAGGACAGAGAAAGCCCGCAACTGCTCTAGTGTCTCACATTATGGCTCTTTGAGAGCTAGCTTTAGTGAATATATAAAACCTTTTTAAAGTGACCTTTATCCTTCTCCTGAAGCCTGCTGGGTTTTTCTAAAAGTATTCACACATATACATATATGCATGTGCAAGCTATTTCTGTAGAGTCAAATAGAATTTGGATCAAGACACAAAGCATCTAAACCATCAAGTTTTCTTCTTGGAAAAATGACCTTTTCAGAAGTTAAAATGTACCTCTTCAAATGACAGCTCATGGAATGAAAGGTAGCAGACTTGAGAAACTTGCTGACAAATGCCATCCTTGTTTAATTTCAAGAATCTAGGGCAAAGGGCATGTTAGAAATCATTAGGTCAGAAAAAAATTGACATGTCAGACAGGCAGGCATTTAAGGTCCAGAATGGACTTTTGAGGAGAAGTTTAATACCTATATTGAAGTTATATGCTGCAACTCTGATATGTAATAATTTTGTAAACTATTGCCTTTGACTTTCAGGGTACTATGCACAGGTTCTGAATGCAATAGAATCCTTTTAATTGGAGCAGCATGGAAAACCACATCATCCTGATGAAGACAAGACACCCTTAACAACAAGCCTGACAAAATTGCTCTCTGAATTTTTGCCTGGCAGAACTGATTAATTTTCTGCCATTTCTAAAAGTCTAGGGCACTTACTGACGTAATAACAGAGCAGGATCACTGAAGTCAGGTTAAATGCTGGGTTCTGTGGAATAAATTTTAAGATTTTTTTTTTTTTAAAGCAGGAATTTCTGTAAAAAGAGGCACATATTCGGAATTTATTTAATCTGCCCCAGATTGAATTTTCAAAAGTGAAAATGTGCAAATAGTCTTTTCATGTTTAGGCTAACCATAAAAACATTTAGAATACTTTCACACTGGTGTATCTGCTTAAATTTTTTAAGTCAATTTCTAACTGCAAAGCAGTTTCTACTTTTTCAAGTGCTATACGCAACATTGATGCAATAACATCACATAACACTAAAGCTACTACATAACACTGAGGGGGGGGGGTTCATTCATTTTGTGGGTTGCAGAATAGAGGATTTGTTCATTACCTTGCCAGGCAGTACCTATTTCTATCTACCATTATGAAGCTGAAATGATTTCCCAGGAACACACTGTTACTCATTAGCAATAATATTGGGCTATGTTGCAATTAAAGTAAAATAAAATGTACTGTGAATATAGCTAAACAAATCATAAGTACAAAATATAGTTATATCAAAAACACAGCTTCTGTTTCAGGAATGTGAAGTTCTGGAATTATGCAAGAGGCAAAGAAAGTAAAAATATAAAGGGACCTAAAAATGTATCTTTCAACAAACAATGCTTGCTTACTTTGCTTATGGGGATAGTTTGGCCAAACGATCAGGCAAATTGAGCTTAATGCCACATCTCTAGACAGCACATGGCTTATATAAGCTCTTTAAACCACAGCCAGATCTTCACAGCAAATACATAAATACCTGACAATATAGCTAAGAGTTGTCTGAAGGCAAATGCCATGACTTCTTGTCTTCCATTTGTCCAAGCAAGCACACTGTTCCCATACTGTGTCCAAAGAAAAAAAAATTTCCCTACTACACGACTTCAACTTGTTCCTAGAGCTCTGTACATGGAGAATTAAAATCACACTAATAAGTACATATTAGCATAATTCGTAGATATTGCATATCATAATAAAACTTTGTATGTAGCTAACTTCCAACTCTTTGTGATGATAGGATGATAAATACTGACTACATTGTCCACTGATAGGAATGGTGCTGTCTCTTTTTTTCAGCAGTTAAATGACAGTGACAGTTCTTAATACACCATTATTAATGTATATTAAGAACAACCTGATTGAAGATACTGCTGTTTATCTTCTTCCAGAAAAAATTATCATATTCAGTCAATCTGGACAGTTTGAGGTAAGTCCAGCCTAGATCAAATCTTTTATCCTTTTGTAAACAGTACTGTTTAAAGCTTTTTGGAAATATTATCTTCATTATGTCCAACAGCAGCTGATACACAAGTACAAACAAGAATTTCCTGCTCTTGAAATTGAAGGTCACTTTTAGATTGGAAAGTCCTGTCTGATATTGAAGTCAGCAGAAGTCCGGCAGCTGCCCTTTGTGACAGTGACCTGGCACACAACAGTGGGATCACCAGTGTCCCTTCTGCTTGTATATGTGGCCTCAGGCATTAGTTTGCTCCTGTGCAGCTGAATTGAGGGAGACAGTGCTGGACTGACAAGAAAGGTCCACACCATCTGCTTGTCAGTGCTTGGGCCGAGCTCATGCATGCACCCTTCAAAGATGCTGTGCAGGTCTTACAGTTACGACAGCTCAAGCCTTTATAATTGTTTAGAGCAGCTCCTGATACTGAGGGATTGGATTGCTCTTACAAAGTGACTGCATATATGGTCTGCATCAGGATTATAGTTGGCATATGGTTTTGAGCCCCAGTCCCAGTTACTTTTCTGGATGATTCTGTTTTGTGCTTTTGAATTATACTTTGACTGATTGCTAATCAGTCGTACAATGATACAACCACACAAACATAAGAAAGATCAGTCTGAATCTTACAATTTTGGGGTGGATGAGTGTGGGAGAAATATTTGGCTTCAATTCAAATGCTATGTCATTTAAAAAAATATTATTAGACTAAGCAAGAGTGAAAGAATGGAGAAAGTGTAGATCTATTACATACTGCAAGTAAGGATATTTAACATATATAGAACTGTTGTGTTTAAAAATTTGAATGTGCATTATAAAAAAAAATCTATTGCTTAGCAATTTATAATGATTTGTTAAGTCTGCAACATCCACCAAGATGAGCAATTGGAGAACTTTTCAATTCGTGGTCAGAGGCAGGTCACAGCCATTTTGTTCTCCTCCAAGGGACTCTTGGTACCATTTATTTGGCTGCCATGTGAAGGGCATGAATGAACACATTTTGTGCATTGAAAGACTCTGCTCTTGGTATCACTTGTCTCTCTGGTTCCTTGGACTCTTTAGTTCTTCAGACAAGCTTTCTCCAAGCCCTAAGTGGATGCTTCCATCCCCAAGGACACCAAATTAAGTCCTGTGAGGGTTCACAATCATTCTAATGTTTTAGTACTTACTTTCTCAACTCAGTGTGCTTTAATATTTATATGAAGACCTAACCTGCTTCTGGATCCTGATGAAGTGTTTGCTCCAGCAGTATGTTGTGCAGTGAGCACCAGGGATGGGCTGGCTGTACCTAGGGAAGGAGCTTCAGTGGCAGAGGCCTACACTGGGAACTGAAAAAAAAGGGGTGGTTTTGATCTTCACCTTTGCCAAGACTGTATAAATTGGGTCAGTCTTTAAAGTTATTGATAAAAAGTTGTTTAGTACAAAAGTATTTAGTTAGACATGACTGACACTTGCTGTCAGTAAAGGGCCAAACTTTTTGGAAATTACTCTTACCTTTTCAGTCTTAAATACATCTTTTATAAAGCTCTCTTCACCTCTGTATGATCCCAGCTGTACCTAGCCCAGTGAACTGATTCCAGCTCACAGTTGCATGAAGCATGTTCTCTCACATGGAGGGTATATCTCCTGGCACAGCACTACTCCTGGGCTCACTCACCCAAAAACATCCCCAAAGGGTACTGCATGATAGAGAGATGTGCGATACCACAGGTCCCCAGCTGGTGGAGGAGGATTTCTCACTGTGGAAAGGCCAAACCAACAAAGCCTCCAGCACTGCTGTCCTGGAGAGACATTCTCCACATCTGCCTCCCATCCTTGCTGAAGCTGCCCCTGACCTGGTCCTTGGGCTGCCTCTGTGTAGTCACACCTCTGCACTAGTTGCAGGAATATGGTGATGACCTCTGAACTGAAGGCAAAAGTATTTTACTTTGCTGGTGCTGAATGTAAAACCTGTGAACCACACCAGGTTTCTTCAGAGAAAAATAATTCAGATTTCCTCCGCCTCCAAAAGGTAATTAGGTGACACCGAAGATATTTTGTATTCAAAACTCCTTATTAATGAAGTCATTAGGGCTACAGAGCTACAGTAAATAAATATATAAGTAAAATCCCCAGTGGTACTTGGCATAATTTATTTATTTCTCTTTTAAAACTCAGCTGTTAACACACCACTTCTTTTAATAGCTTCCATGCTGACATCCTGTATGCCATTCGTTGGCTCTTTGCCACTTTTTACAGGTTTATTCTTCCAAAACTTGGAAAAAAATATTAATGATGGAAAGCCTGAAATGTCCTTAATAGCACCCAAACAGTTATAATAACATGAATCTGATCCTGAGGACTACTAATGTACTTTACCTCCATGGTAATGACATAGTGTACTTCATCTGAGACAATTAGTCAAGATTCTGGGTATCTGTAGGAGGATTTTAAGCAGATGACCTCATGCAAGCTTGTCCTATTCTGCATGAAGCACTCGTGAGTTTCCTTGAAACTGCTAATAGGAGTTGGGGGAACAACAGACACCAGCACTTCAAGCCTTGTTTAGCTTGAACAGTCACAAAGGACTTATTGTGCCTTGTGTCTAATAGGCTTTGCTCTGAAAATCTTTAGCCATTAGTATGCCAAAATATCCTTCTCCTTCTGCCATATGTTATGTTCAGCAATTGCATTAGCTAATAAATTCCATGTTCCCTTGAAATCCTGTCTGTCCAGGCCCAAGTCTGCAATGATTTGGACTATAACATTTTCATCAAGACCCTCAGTTCTGCATTTAAAAAACACATAGAGATCTGGAAATCAGCTGCTCTGGAGCCCTATAAAGCCTCTCTCTCTATTGTCCAAATCAGCATGACTTATGGATACTTCATTTTTGTCCATTAGAATCTGGAGATCCCTCTCCTACAGCCTGAAAGGTCTGGCCTGCTTCGTTTGACAAGACTCAGATGCACAGAAGGAAATAGAGGATTTAAAAATACAGGAGACGAGGGCGCACGTATCAAAACTGAGGGATTGACAGGCTGTGTCTCACTTGCAGAATTAGCAATGCTGAGGACAGCCACAAAGACAGAGAGCTCTCTTTCTGCATTTGCTGTATTTTATAGCCTGTGGTGTACGCCTGTATTGTGGTTTTGTCTCCCCTGAGTTTATTCAGGTGGAGGTATAAAACTGATGAGTGCTGGAGAAGGTCAATGTTACATATTCATTTTGTTTTAAATAATTGATGATGTTTCTTGTTTCTGCTTACATTAATTGCTCTCAGGTGTTGGAGAATTGCTCAGTGAGTTGCCTTTTAATTTGTTTCTTTAGAAAAGCAGCATGCTGCTTTTCAGGATACTGTAAGTAATGTGTTCCAGGCAGTACTTTCTAACTGGAGGCTAATAAGGGTGCACTGAATGCATGTTCAGTGCTATTGCTTCTGTGTGTGTGTGTGTGTTGGTACGCGCATGCACGTGTGTGTAGGAAGAAAGGAGGATGAGGTGGAGGAGTGCAGACAGCCAAGAGCCTCAGATGTCTCTGTGCTGATATTTTAAAGTATAATTTATGTTCCCCTGACATTTAAGGCTGTACTTTAAGGCTCTGATCCAGGAAAGCACAGAATACTCAACTGTTGTTGATTTCAGTATTGCTGATATTATTGCTGATATTATTCAACACCTGCAAGGACCTCTATCACAGATAGTATAGTTTTGATTTTCTTAAGAGGCAGGTTTAATTCCATTGTGTAATGTATTTGCTTTGGTACAGAAACAAGAAGGAAATAAGATTTACAAACCCAGGTTACCTGAAATTCAAGCAGACTTGTTTTGTGGGTATCACGCCTACAGAGCAACATTGCTATTAGCATTAATTTCTCCTTCTACATTGTGTCCTTTCATATGCAAATGCAGAGCGTCTTCAGTTTATAATTGACATGCCAGTGAGGTTCAAAATGTTCTGGAGGTACACTTTGTGCGTGGAATTACATGACATGATTTGATTAAAACAACTACATCTGTGTTATGTTACTATCTTGGGCCTAAGCATTCACTGCATCTAAACTTCCTGGCAGTCCAGAAAGCCTTGTGTTTTGGCTGAGTCTGGAGTGACATAAGCCAACTGCTTTATCTGGCAGTGAAAATCAAGTGAAGGTGGGGCATGGCTCAAACTCAAGCCCTGTCCCACCAATCTAAATGTGTGCTTTTCATTTTTATCTGAACCACTCAAGGACAAGGAAAGCACTCCTATGTGGGTTACTGCCTATTGAGTACACCTATTGAAATTTACATTATCGTTCACTTTTCTATGAGAGACCTTGTTGGCTCTTGACCTTTGCAAATATTTCATGATTTCTGGAGGATCAAGTTGAGTGCTATCCTACTGTTTTCATTTTTCTATGCTGGCAAACAATCTACCTCTTGGCTTTCAGTTTCCTTATTGTGTCATTCTAGCATGATGAGACTGGCCCTGTTTTTCAGTGTTCCTGAAGGAATAAATATATATTTCATGGCTTTAAGTTGTCTGTCATTTCTTGCTGCTCCATCTACACTTTTCAGGACTCCTTAGAGCTTTCATTTCCCTGTAGCCACCAATCTCCCTACCTGTGTCTTAGAAAAGGATGCTGGCTTAGCCCAAGAAAGAAGCATGTTGAAATACCTGAAAAGCCACACACTTACTATATGTTAGTGTTGATAAATGAGGTCTACTGGTCCACCATGTCCTGGTTTACAACCCAATAGCAGCCGCTGCATACATGATTATGGATGTTTCCCTTGGGGGGGTGTCAGATCGGAGTATGAATGTCAGTCTCCTGCATCTCTAAAATATTGTTGTCAAGAAAATGTCTGATGTGGTAGGACACACCTCTCATGCTGACTACAGAGGAGTAGAACAAAATACCTAATTTCTCACTGAGTGACAAGGCTTAGGAGGAGTGCAGGCTGGAGCATGAGAGGTTTTCTAGGCCAAAGAAAACGAAAAAGGAGGCAACATTCTGGCCCGGATGTTTGCTATTGCACCATGCAGGATAAAAACTACAGTAGTCCTTGGCTCTCTGCATTCCCACCCCTAAACAGAAGGGCTTGCTACATGGGACTACAATAAACAGCATATCTGGCTTGTCCTTGCAATCTCTTGTTGCAGAGGGTGCATGAAATAACTAGCATGCCCAAGTTTGGTCTTGTGATTTGATTACCATTGGCAAAAGTCAAAAGGTAACTGTGCCTCCAGCATGGCTGTGACTGTCCTGAGTCCCATGAGTTTGAACTTAAAATCAGTCACACACACCAATGGCAGTAGAAATACAAGGGTGTGGACTCTGAGTCAGGTGAGCCTCCACAGTTGCATGTTCCTTGCATATATAACCTGGGAGGATTTCTGAACCAGACTTTGTATATGGATGTGACAGGGCCTCAATGTTGTTGACGGCAGTTTGAGAAAAGATATAGCGAGCGTGTGAAGTTTTTTTTAAGAAAGGGCATATATTTTAAAGTAGACAGCTAGTGAAATCTTACCTTTCTTCCATCCAAATAAAAGCTCTTTTTATGTCTAGAAATTGAAGTAGCACAGTTTTGACCATGACTCATTTCCTTGATTTGACAACGACGTGCATGTTTGGTCCAGCTACTAAAATATGCCATGCAGACACAAGCTTTCCACATTGCGTCATTTTGACCTTGTACCTCCTGGACAAGCTCTGTGTCTCTCTGGTACAACAGTTTTTGGCTGCTGGCAAACACACTGATTCTGTGCTTTTCTCCTGCTACCTCTGCCAGCATGTGGGGAAGCCCTCAGGATGAAGTGCCCACTCCTGGGAGGAAGGCTGTAGCCAGCCCAGCTGCCCTCATGGGGTGTGAATGACATCTCCTCACCCTGTAAGGGAAATTTTGTCCCCTCCAGCTCCTGGAGAGAATGTTATCCTGATATCTGCCATCTATTTTTATATCTGTATCATCTACTGTGTCTGAATATCCATCCAAACACAGACCACAAGTCAATAAGCCCAGCTGTTTGGTATTATTTACATTATACTGGCATCTCTGCTGACCTGAAGAGCAAAAGAAAATAACAGGGCATATTTGAGGCTTAATAAAACATTGCAGTAGGGAGTCCTTTCTGAGCCATTACAAGCGTTTGCTGGAAGTGCATTTGCTGATTTAACAAACTGGTTAGGACAAATGTTTAACATGCTGTTGTAATGATATTCAGATGCTTTTCTTAGTATTTGTTGATCTGCGAAAATGTGTCCTTGCCCAATTGCGCTAGAGAGTGGGATTAAATAAATAAATAAGTGCAATGTGATGCGTTTGCACAAAAGCGGAGCAGTGACTGCCCCTGACAGATGGAAAAAAGTCAATATGATGTCTGAGACAGCCCAGGCTCTGCACTGCAGAATAAATTACATGATTCGCTGAATGTCTGGGCTTCACACAGACATACACGAAATTGGAAAGATAAAAGCTTGCATTGGCTTCAGATGATATTTACTGCTTGATGGATTTACTAGCAGCCCCAGTACAGTCATACTGTATTGAATTATTGGCCTCTATTTAGCTGTGTGTCCGTCGAAGCTTGAGTGTCCATTTAAGCGTAAGTGAGCTGGAGCCCTGCCAAGGCTCTTTGAAGCTTTGTGTACAGAGGAAGATGCGAGCTAATGGCTACTAGCTTGAATAACAGGGAACTTAAGGATGCTGGGGGTAGACAACAAAGCATAAGGTGCATTCTTATCAATATTAATGCCAACATAAATATTAATGCAGGCTGCCCAGCACATCATTTTTGAATGATTCTTGTTTTCTTTGTATTTTAACACAAATGGCTGGAAATGACTATGATTTCTCTCCCTTTCTCTCTCTCTCAGAAGGGGGAGTTTAAGAAAGACCATTAGCTTTACAGCTATCCATTGTTGCAGCAGCATGATTTCTACAAGGCAAAGGAGGCAAATGAAATGCTAGCTTTAAGAAGTGTACTGCTGCCAATAAAATATCTGATTAGAATAGTAATATACTGTACAAAGCTATTGTTATGGATTCATTATTATACTGTAGGAAGGCATTTCAGTAAGAAGTAGCAGTTCATATACAGCGAGCCCCACGAGATGGTCACAGCGTTGCTGTAGCTACAGCAAAGGGAAGGCAGGCTGAGTGCCTAGAAGCTTGATGCACTGGCTTGTGCTGCAAGAAGCCTGGGACTATTTTTTTGGCCTGGCTCTTGCAGACAACGAGTTTAGCTTGTGTAACCGTTCAGCACACCGAGGGAGGAGGACTGTCTCAGAGAAATGGCTGCCAGTTGTAACACTGCTGGCAGAGGCTTTATCCAGTTTTCTACACTTCAGTAAAGGGAAAATAACCCCGAGACTTCACAGCACTGATTAGCTGGATTGGCAACAAAAATCAGCAGAGTTTTGCTCCAGGTGAATTAGTCACGGTGCAGGAGAGGGATAAGGACCTGTGGGAGCAAGGAGCCACACAGACTGGAGAAGGACAAGATGTGAAGACATGAAAACAGTGTATCACAAATCTCCCATCATCTTGCAGATAATATGTTCATGTGGAGGACTCTGACTCATGTTCTCTGGCAGGCCTTAATGGGGATATTTACAAGGTTCTCTCTCTCAGCTTTCCCTTTATGCGGCTGCCAAAGGTTACTGCCCTGAAGTGGGCATGGCAGATGTGAATACGCACCGGTTTCTCAGCTGCCCCAGTTCAAAGCCCACATACTAGCACAAGCCACAGCAGCAGAAAATGCCTTAGTTGAATCCAGCAGAGATAGTCAGAGTCCACAGTTTTGCCTGTTTGATTCTGAAGCAAGCCTGCTGTTAAGCAGCTATTTTCTCTGAATTTTCAGGAAAAATGATAATAGAATTACATACCTCTGAACTTCACCAGAAAAGACTGTTTATCACTGAATAGAAAAAAGAGGGAATGGATCCAACTCCTGCCTGACACAGTGAAACAGAAGCAGGTTTAAGGTGAAAGATCTCTTGATCTGGCATTTTGATAGTTTTGTTGTTTTCTCCTCATCTTCTCCTTGCTCTGAAACCGCTCCTTGCTAAAAATGAAACCAAGCAGACCAGCTCTCTTTGGTGTCAAAGGGAGCAGTCCCTCTAGACTCCGTGTGCTTGGGTCATGAGCATAGAGCCAAATCAAAGGTCACTTGAAACTCAGGTGAGGAGAAAGAAGTCCGGTTTGAAAAGGCATTGGCAATGTGTGACTTTTGTAGCGCAAAAGGACACGCTGAAACTCACTGTTGGATTTGCCTCTCTGACACTGTTCCCTACCGCAGAAGGCATTTCACCTGGGAGTGGTACCTCAGGTCCTCCTGTTTTCTCTGGTTTGGATTGAAAAGCTTTGATTAAAATTATGTCATTGGACTTGTTAAAAGTTAGTTACCATGGCAGATGAGATCTGAACAGGCCCTCTGGCTTTAGGGGTTGTGAAGCTAAGATTCATCGGTGCTTATGCACCACAGCTTGACATCTATGAGTTTTTCAACTGGCCAGTATGAAATGCCATCACCTTCATGTCTTTTGTCATATCAGGATACATTAACAGATTCCAAGGAGGATCAATGTCAAGAGAGACTGATAACTACTAAATTTCACCTCAAAAATACATTTTTTACATTCTTGCCTGATACCAGGACTCATGAGAATGTCTGTTTAATTAACTTCTAATGAGGATGGAATTATATAATCTCTGATAGGTATATATCAGCTATATACCTACATAACAAGGAATTTTGCAAATTATACATTATGATGCTGCAGTCATTCTTGATGCTCCTTTCTGCTAGTGTCTCCTTACACTTTTCTGCAAAATTAAAGAGCTGCAGAAAGGTGTAAGTTTAATAAGTGCCCTGGCTAATGTTTTCTTGTTTGTCTAATGCCAAATCCACCTCCTCTTTGTAATATAAAAGAAGTGGAATTGCTGCGTCTGTGTTTTGGTCCGAATACCTATGACTTCTCTAATGCTTCAAGGTCAAATGCCACTCTCCTAGCTTCTGGACAGCCTGACTGTAGATGTTCCCAGATTTAATGCATGCAATCTATTCTAATTATCTTTGTACAAAATTCAAAATATATTTCACTCATAAGGGAAAAAAAAAATCAAAAGAAAGTCCCAAGCAAATGTTAAGCAGCATATTAATGAAGCAAGGCTAATTGCTGTGAAAAGAATAGTTATCTGGGTTCCAAGATTAGTTACATGTGCTTTGGTTAATAAAATGAAAACCTTGCATATTTGAAAGTCCTTTGTCTCATCCAGCTGTTTCCAGTTTGTCTGCCACTCAGTGCTGTGGAATACTGGCTAAGATATCTTGGAAGGCAGAGGGTGTCTTTTCAAAAACACTGTGTGTGCACAGTTTAATATTCCTTTATTCCCTATCCTGTAATAAATAAACTCTGTGGTGAGAGCATTCCCTATTTCTAAACCACTTCTCCCTTCTCACTAATAAACATTAATAAGCAAATGAAAATTAATTGTAGCAGTTTAGTCTGAAAACCTTTGTTTGACTTGGATGAGCTCTAGTTTCGTAGAATATAGTTTTGTCACTTTTTGGAATGAAAATAAAAAAAAAATGTGTTGTTTTGCCTGTATTAAATTAATTTCACTAAAATTCCCTCTGAGAAATGAGCACTCCACATGTCACAGGGCAAAACTAATGTGTGGACATTTTCATGAAAATAGTATGGTTTTTCCAACCCTGTAAACAGTGACTAAGGACTATAAAACCTTGAAAAAGCATAGTTCCTTTCACAATCAGCAGGGTTTTCTGGATTAACTGGGAGTTCATTCAGCACTGGGCAGGCCTTATCCCAGGACTGAAAGGGACTTTCCAAGTAAGTACTATGCACACATGAACATTGTAAGTGAGCACAAGGACTCTTTTTCACCGTTTCATGAAACATTTGTTGATTCTAGGCATTATGGGAAAGAAACGTATCAGATCTGAATGCAGAGAGTCAAGAACAAAATTTCTTACTTCTTCTATGAGTATGTCTTGGTATCACTTGCACACATGCTTATAGTTTGCCAAATATGTTGTCAGGAAAAAAATTTTCCCAAGGTCATACTGGCAGGCCTGTTGCAGTTACTTTGTCTTCCTCTGTGGCATAATCTATCTTCTAAAGTCATCTGGTAATTTCCACATTTCCTGCTACTTCATGGATTTAGTACATTAAAAGTGTCCTTGTTCTTTTCTGCTTCATTTCCTGTGACACTTTATAGCTTCTGTGGCTTTGGTTTTGTACTAAAGGTTTTAATTTTGCTGTGGGGTATTGAAAAGATTTTTATGGCTGGTGGAGCATGTGGGGGATGTGAGGCATGGCCTCTGTGGACCCTTCTGATGACTGGCTGGTTGCACGACTGTCTGCCTTTGTGAGGGGCTGGACGCAGCAGCTTGAGCAGCCTCTGCCAGTCCCACGCTCCAGTATCTGTTTCCTCTGAGCAGTGCCTGGTGTAGTTCTCCCTGCTCCCTGTGTTTTCCTCACCACTAGCAGCAGCCTGCTTTTCTGCTTGTAACCTTCCAATCTTTCAGGCTCACACACCCATGTCCTCTCTTGGCAGCCAGCAAAAAGGAGGGTTTATGAGGAGTGAAAGTCTCCAGCAAATTTCCCAAGTGACACCACTATCTAAAGATCCTTCCCTAAATAATACGTCTGATGATATAAAGAAGGAAACACTGCAGGTTAATAAATCCCTAAAGCATGCTTAGGGAAAAACAAGCTATTAAACTGAGCTGGTTTCCCAGGCGGACTAGAGATAGGATAATCGTGAAGGTATTCTGTGATTTGGGAACTGAGCAACAGAATCTTGAAGTACATCTCCTGTTATATATGATTATGACCTTTTCTGTTAAAAAATACACAAAATTTTTGGAAAATTCCTCAGCTTTCAGAACATGTGAATTACCTAAGTGAAATAAAGACTTCATAGCTGGATATCCAGACACAGAGATGACCCGTGAATATTATGTATTGCCACATAGAGCTACCTATGCTGCATATCCAGCACATGCTAACTGAAGTCCTGTTGTGCAAGTGATGCAAGCTCTGAAAAAGAAGAATAACTCATTCCCAACTGGGAAAAAGTGATGGTGGCACTTAAGGGTTTTTTTTTTTATTAATAAGGAGATAGAGATGTTAAATTCTATGGTGGAAATGCACACAGCAGATTGCACAAGGACTGCAGTGATTCAATACTGAAGGAAAATGTAGAAGGTTCATAATACAGTAACAAAAAAGGATAGCCAATAACAAATTAAATGCAAGGCAACTATGTACAATGGAAGGAGCGCTTTAACCTGCTGGTAGGTTCTGCATTGGTCATGGCTTCTGAAATGACAATGTGGGCTTCACCCTGAGCAGCTCGGTGAAGTTGTCCATGCAAAGTACACACTTGCAGTCGTAAAAGTAAATAAGAGCTCTGTCTAGACTAAATTTTCTGCTGTGGCTGCTAGCCCACAGAGGCTGTCCAACACCAGTGAACTATGCAATCATAGAACTGACTAACTGAGCTGAAGTATTGTAACACTTCCAGAAAGGTCTGAAATAATGCCCTTGTGTGTAAGGAATGCCCCTCCTGTGGCCAGATGTCATAAACCATGTCAAACTGTATTGCAATAAAATTTCTCATGCTGATGTGTCTACTATTGCTGATCAGTTTAATCTGTAGAATCCATATATGAAGAACAGATTTTCCTAAGCTAATTGCAAGGGGTTTCTTTTTTACCAAGTGCCTTTCAAGTGCCTGCCACAGGGAAATTGCCCTTTTGAGAGGCCAGCGGCTCATAAAGGATTAGTGTCTGGACAAGCTCTGTAGCTGTGTCCTAAAGCAGGACTAAAAGTTTGTCTTGTGCTTCAACAGTCAGAGCAAAGATGACTGAACAAAACACCTTGATCAGAGAGGAAGCCACAAGAATTTTGCTTTTTAAGCTCTTTGGGTGTGGGGGCTGGGCTCTGATAAAAGTATTGCTGCTGAGGAGTGCACAAAGCTCATTGCACACACTTTTCCACACAAGGCAGACTTAAGCCTATTACGAGGAAAGTCTTTTGTGTACGCAGTTCAGGTCTCATTTTGTGAATACAGCTGGTAACAAATACCTCAAAATGGAGCTGGGGAAAAAAACACCAACAGAACTGACATTGTCTATACGACTGCAAATGCTGGGTGTCTGCAGTTGCGGTGGCCATGGGAAGCACAGCTTCTGACAGAGCTCATCATGGGCCATTTTTCTAGACTTCCAAAGGCACTTCTGTGACAAGGAGACACAATTCTTGCCAAATGTCAAGTTTCTGTGGTACTTTACTCTCCGGTACGCTAATTCTCTTTCTAGAAAAAGTTACAGCAATGGAATTAAAAAGGGGAAAATGTAGGGTTTTGCTTCAGCTCTTCAAAACAGCAGCTTCACTCAAACTCCCAGAAAAGTTTTTTCCATCAAACAACCCTTCTGGATGCAGGCTGTGTGCAGCTTGTGCTATCTGTGCCCCCTAACGTTTTCCCCTGAGATCATTTTAATCATGTAGCACACAGAGTAGGTGCATAAAAAGGAAAGAATGAATTCACTCTGTGTTTTTGGAATAGGTTTTTCAGTAAGGCATATTGTGTATAGACTAGATTCCTTCCCAGTGCAATTGTAGTAATATTTTTAAATAATAAAATATATCACTCCAGAGAAAATAATAAATACATTAGTTCAAAGCAGAACCAAATGATTAATATATATAAAAAAGAAATACAAACAAAGGAAATACATCATTGTATCACCAGTCTTTCCAACTGAATCCTTTCCAAAGTAAATCAAAAATCTTATTGAAATTGTTTCTAGTTATCATGATCTCACTGGGAAGCGAAAGGATTTTCTTCAATAGCCTGTTATAACTCAGTCATTATACCACAGTGAGGTAATTTGCTAAAACAGCTGCCTCCAATGAGCAAACCTTTCCATCTGGCAGAACCCAAATAGACACAAATAAACTCAAGACAGTTTTTCTTACCAAAATATGAAATCAAAATAAGCTCCTCTGCTCTGATGGGACAGGTCTTTGAACTGCAGTAATCGAGATTTATTTCTTTTTTGATGCCCTTCTCTTACCCTCATACCCACAGGCTTGGTCCTGGCTGCAGGAGTGTTGATATCATGCCACCTTTGAGATGGGTTACAGCATAACTGGGAATGTGTTTGCAATATAAACCTTCCACCAAAGAACCAGACAAAATTAACAGTTGTTGGAACTTGTTAGCTTTAGCAAGACAGCACTTGTGGATAGTTTGCTTTCACGGTAGGTTTTTTATTATTTTCTTTAAAGACTCTTTTTTATTATTTAATATGCTAGGGAAATTTCCACTATTTTTAGTCAAAACAAGGTACTGCTACATGCACAAAACCCTAGCTATGCAGACCACACTTTTTGCAAACAATCAACAAAGACTGATACAACTTTTGCACTCTCAGGCCTGTATAGATTTGTGAACTTTAAAATTATTACTTAATGTGATATGGCTTTATGCCAATTGCTTTTACTCCAAACCCTACAAATATTGCTAGTTTTCCCTGGACATTTAGACTCAGATAGACTAACCAAATTTTCTTTGCATTTTATTAAACCACACACATTTTGTCACCAGTAAATCTCTCTGTGTGCATAAATATGTATAATAAACAACATATATTTCATATGAACATTTTAATTTGCCATTACAAAATTCTTTGCAATATATTGTCAAAACAGAAATTATATTCAAAAATATTTTAACTGACTACCTTTTCCTCTTACTGGAAAAATGTTGTAAACAAACTTTAAAAACATGTTTATTAAAATTAGTGATGGGATGAATTCCTCTTTCTAAATATTTTCTCAGCCAAGGGCCTGATGTATTTTGACTTAAGTCAGTGGAAAGTCTCCCACTGGCTTCAACAGAAGTTACCTCAAGAACCAAATAGTGAAAACTTGGATCCATATGTAGGTCTAGTTCCAAGAATTGCACTTGGGTCCCATTTCTGTAATAAGTGATGCCAAAATGTTAATTCTAGAAAGTCTTAAACTTACAGGAAGTTCAGGTTGGAATTCAGGTGCACACTCTTAGTTCTTTGAGAAGGAAACCCACAGCTATGGAAGTGGTTTTCCCAGTACACAGTATTATCAATGTGCTTATAATGCTGTTACCCTCACTAGCAGCCTAGTGAATATAACAAGGTCCCTTGACACCGCAGTGATGAAAACACAGGTCCAATAAAGCAAAAAAAAAAAAAAAAAGATCAAAGAGGTACTTTGTGGAAAATCTGCCCTGCCCTGCGATAATGTGCTGTGCACCTTGTTCCATAAACTCCCTCCAGAGCCAGCAGGATTTGACTGCACTCTGTGAACCGTGGTTTGCAGAGGACATGGAATCACAGAAATTCAATAAGTGACCATTAATAAAGTCACAGTTCTGCCTAGAATTGTACAAATCCTTGTACTATAAAATCTTACCAACTCTTCAGGAGAAAGGATATTATGAACTTGTAATATCAACATATTTAATGTTCTCCTTGGCTCCTGGATGTAATGTAAATGTAGTGTGCAATATGGTAAGGTTGTGATACTCATCATTGTCCAAAAGTATCGGTTGCCTCTTGTGTCTCTTTCACCCATATGCTGTGTATTACTGGTAATGGGAATATATGATTGAAAGCGAATTTCTCTGTTAGTGGTCTTAGCCTTGTGCCAGCTGTAGTTAATGAGAAAGTTTCTATTGACTTCAAAAGGAAAACCACTGTCAAATACAGGAAACACAGTAATAAGATCTAACAGTTAATTATACAAAAGAAAGGTAAGAAAGAAGCTTCTGTCAATCAGTCTGTTGCTTAGAGGGTTATGAAACATGCTTTGCAAGAATAAACCCTTCTCTCTAAACACAAACACAGATAGAAAAGATTATAAATCAAATATTATGCTTACTGACATTTAATGCACCAAAATCTAACTGTGCACCTGTTTGTCATGTTCCTTTCATTTTATCTACTTGTACTCCAGCTCCAGCTATTCTATGTTAATTTAACTGCATATTATTTTTATACAAAGCACATCACTCTGTAGTAAACCATGTTGAAAAGCTAAATTCAATTAACATATTTTACAAAGAGCTTTTTTGCAGACAACAGATATGAGAGAACGAGACAGATTGGTATTTGAGAAAACAATCACCTGGATCATAACCATTTTGTGAGCCTTAAAGGTGCTTATTTTAACTAATAAAATTATTTTAAAAGGCCTTAGCTGAAATTAGTATTATACAAGGAACAAATTCTGTCACTGGGCAATATTCTCTGTTAATATTTAACGTTCTGGTTTGTATTAGCTGCAATAAATAGCAATAATGACACTGCATCTTAATTTTGCTTTAAACTTTTCAAATACATCTGTGGTCAAGCTTAAAGGAACTAGTTTGTAGGGTTTCTTAAATATTTCAACAGTAGCAATAACATTACTGCATGTGTGTCTGTATACTCTTTTATGAACATGGATTTGATTTTATATTTGTTGCAGTAGATAGCCTGCAGCATCTAGATTTTTATGCAAAGAAGGTTATCATTGCCCCCAGATGCTGGCAAGCAAGAATGAAAATAGCCCACTAGCCCAAATATCTTTCCCAAAATTCCCTGCTTTGGGAGGGAGGTACTGATTTCATTCATTTTCAGGTAATTTTTTCATTACCCTTCTTTTCTTTAATGGAAAGATGTACTTTCCCATTAACTACAGCTGGCACTGATTTGGGTTTTTTGACAAAAATAATATACTTATGACCCAGCTTCTGCCTCAGTCTTGCGATGGACTTTGTTTTCTTTGCCAAAGGAAGTTAAGCTGTTCTTTATGAGACCATGGTATAAAAAATAGAAATTTTATGTTGTTATTTCTTACAGAATCAGCAGTATGGAATCATAGAATCATAGAATGTGTAAGGATGGAAGGGACCTTTAGAGGTCACCTAGTCCAACCCTCTGCAGTAAGCAGGGACATCTTTACCAGATCAGATTGCTCAGAGCCCCATCAAGCCTGACCTTGAATATCTCCAGGAATGGGGACTCCACCACGTCTCTGGGCAACCTGTTCCAGTGATCTACCAATTTCATATTGAATATTTTTTTTTCCTAATATCTAACCTAAATCTCCCCTTTTCCCTCTTTTACAGGCATAAGTGAGGTGCTTTTTTTTTTTTTCTTGGGCAGTATCATGGTTTTGCTCCAACCAGCAGTTGAGCACGATGCAGCTGCTCATTCATTCCTTCCAACCCTGCAAGGGGATGGAGAGAATAATGTGGGGGGAAAAAAACCCCACCAAACTCATGGAGTGTGATAAAGACAGTTTAATTGCATAGCAAAGGAAGATAATAATAACAATAACAATAATATAAATAACGTACTAGCAAAATTGCTCACCACATGTGAAAGGAAAATAAATCAACCCAATGCCCAGTCTGCTTCCAAGCAGCAATCCTGCCTCCTTGCTGGCTTCCCCAGTTGTATCTGGAGCATGAAATCACATGGTCAGGAGCATCCCTTTGGCCAGCCAGGTCCAGATGTCGTGTCTGTGTTCTCCCAGCTTCTTGTGCACTTGGCAGGGTGTGGAAAGCTGAAAAGTCATTGACTTAGTGTAGATACTACAATCACCTAGTGACAACTTAAACATGAGTATGTTATCAATATTATTGCCACAGTAAATCCAAACAACAGCACTGGACCAGCTACTAGGAAGAAAAACTTATTCTCTCAGCTGAAACCAGGACAGGCACGTTCACAGGGACAGAAAGAAAAATGATGCAAGCAGGACTGTACCTGCATCTTGTCTGGATCTCCCTGACTTACTGTCATACCTTACCAGCAATTGTGACCAGGGGCAAGCCCTGAAGCCTCCACACCTGCATGCTCAGTTCCCATAAATGTGGCTGGGAAAAGGTAGCCCGTTCCTTTATTTAACTTTATTTAAGTTTTATTGAATTAGAAATGGACTCAGCATTCCCATTTTGAGTTCAGATTTGCAACACCCCAATTTTCAAGTAAGTTCAACTCTGGCAGTGCTGTTTGACATCTTATAAAGAACAAAATTCAGATGTGGCTTTAAGTTCAGAAATGCCTAGTAGTTAAGTATTACTTTTGACCCAGATCCTTTTATTGTTTATGGTGTAGCTAAAGGGCTTGCATCTCCAGAACTTTGTATACTTATGACTACCTAGTGTTTACAAGAAGTTACTGTTCTGATCTCTAACTGATTGTGCAAGGGGAGGGGACACACCGCATCTACATTTTATGTTTGTATGATACTTGTATATGGTTGGTAGCCTTTGTGAAAGCATGGTTACCTTTCAACCATTTTTTTTTTTTGCCATGGTATGTCCTTTCAGCTTTTGAAAGGCAAGCTTGCAGCATTTCTACAGAGGAAAGTCTTCTGCAAGTGTGCTTGTAGACATACAGCTTCCTTAGTGTTGTTCAATGTAGCTAGATGGGATTAGGCCTATCATAAAATCATCAGAACCAGGAGGTGAAAAGGGTACTCTGTGAAGCCCTCATTACAGAATTTATCAGTGAGCAGCAGGTAGAGAACAAGACCTCCCAGAAACCTGCCTTCCCTTCTTCTTGTAGCTCTGAGAGTACAGTGATCACCTGCTGCCCCTCTCAGCCCTGACAAGAGTGGAATCCAGTTTGGTGAAGATATACACATCTTGGAAAAATGCACATCATTTTTTTCTTGTGCCCAAAGATCAACCATGCGATTTAGAGGTCAACATTGAATATGTGGTAATTTAAAAATTATTAACAGCACTTTCAGCTGTGACTTCAAGACTGAAAACTACTTGGCACAGGGAGCAATTTTATTGGCTGTTAAAACATTTTTAAAAGGTGGAATAATATATAAGGCTTGCTCTGCTAAGCTGTATCCTTAATGTTCAGCTTTCTTTTAATCAGATTCTAAAATATTAATTTTCTGAAGAATAACACTACTTAATTATACAAGCTTTAATAAACCAAATCTGTTGGTTGTGGATGTCTTGGGATAATCAAATTCTCAGGGGTAGTGAGGTGTTTTGCTTCTGCTTCCTAATTGGCCAGGATTGTGATTATTTTATGATAAAACTGCACCTCCTGCTAGGTTGCACTGCTTAATTAATGTACTCTTTTTCAAAGAACTTACCAGCCCATGAGAAACCAGGCTGTAGCCAGATCTTAGGCTTGTACTGACATTATTTAACATGTTTTCTGTTCTTGAAGTAAAAAGGTTGGAGAAAGTTGGTATTCTGGTTTGCCTTGTTTCTCTTTTGTTGGGCAGTTTCAGCTCATTGATTACTGAAGTGTAGCGTGAAGCATTTTTACTTAGCTGTATCTAATGCATACCAGAATAGGGCACAGTCTGAAAACATCAGTCCTTATGTAGATGTCAGTCCTGGATGTAGAAGGCAGCATTCAAGTGTCAAAGTTTGAACAGTTTTAGCCTTCAAGGGCTACCTCTAAGAAGGAATGAGAGTATCATAGTTCAGTTTCTGTGGCAAGTTTGTCTTTGCTATACTCTCAGAGGCTGCCACTGAGAGTGGTGTGTAGAATGATGCTCTTGATGTAGCTGCCTGGATTTTCACAGATGCCCAGAACACGGAATCACAGAATCACAAGGTTGGAAAAGACCTTTAAGATCATCAGGACCAACCATTCCCATCCTATGCTAAACCATAGCCCTAAGTACCTCATCTACATTATTTTTAAACACATCCATGGATGGTGACTCAACCACCTCCCTGGGCAGCCTGTTCCAGGCCCCAACAACTCTTTCAGTAAAAAATTGTTTTCTAACATCTAATGTGACCTGCCCTGGCGCAGCTTTGTGCCACTTCCCCTTGTCCTATCTCCTGTCAACTGGCTGAAGAGACAGTCGCCCACCTCTCTACAACCTCCCTTCAGGTAGTTGTAGGCGGTGATAAGGTCTCCCCGCAGCCTCCTCCTCTCCAGACTAAACATCCACAGCTCCCTCAGCCGTTCCTCATAGGATTTGCCCTCCAGCCCCTTTACCAGCCTGGTTTCCCTTCTCTGGACTCACTTGAGGACTTCAATGTCCTTATTATGGTGAGGAGCCCAGAACTAGAAACACTACTCGAGGTGCGGCCTCACCAATGCCGAGTACAGGGGCACAGTCACCTTCCTAGACCTACTGTCCACACTATTTTTGATACAAGCCAAGATACCTTTGGCTTTCCTGGCCACCTGGGCACACTGCTGGCTCATATTCAGCCTGCTGTCAACCAACACCCCCAGGTCCTTCTCTTCCTGACAGCTCTCCAGACAGTCTCCCCCAAGCCTGTAGCGCTGCATGGGATTGTTATGTCCCATGTGCAGCACTCTACACTTGGCCATGTTAAACTTCATCCCATTGGTCTCAGCCCATCAGTCCAGGCTGTCCAGATCCATCTGAAGGGCCTCCCTACCCTCAGGCAGGTCAACACTTCCTCACAGCTTAGTAGCATCTGCAAACTTACTCCCTTCATCGAGGTCATTGATAAAGATGTTGAACAAGACTGGACCCAGGACTGAGCCCAGGGGGATGCCACTCGTGACCGGCCTCCAGCTGGATTTGTTCCATTCACCACCACCCTTTGGGCCCGGCCATCCAGCCAGTTTTTAACCCAGCAGAGGGTCCACCTGTCCAGGCCAGTAGCAGCCAGTTTCTCCACCAGAATGCTGTGAGAAACCATGTCAAAGGCTTTACTGAAGTCCAGGCAGACCACCTCCACAGCCTTCCCCTTGTCCATTTAAGCTGGTCACCTTGTCATAGAAGGCGATCAGGTTACTTTGACAGTATCTACCTTTTGTAAAGGCCTGATCCCCTGGCCATTATGCATGTGCTGCTTGATTGCACACAAGATTACCCTCTCCATGATCTTCCTTAGGACTGAGGTCAGACTGACAGGCCTGTACCCCAAATCCTCCTTCTGACCCTTCTTGTATACACGTTTCACTCTGTTGACCTGCTCTTGCTTTGAGCTAATGACCTGGAGTCTAGGAGTGCCCCTGCTGTATTACCCATCACCTGGCCCAGTAAGTGCATTCCACATGTACACTGTCAGAGTCTCAGCTGATTACTTCTCACTCTGCAAGGATTTATGCGACACAAGATATGACCATGGGACTTCAGGCTACCTGCCGGTCTTAGAAAACACTGGTCCTCTCTTGCCTGATGTCTTTTCACTGTTCTTGAGCAGGATGAGTTTGGTAGAGAGTGAAAAAAATAACCCTATAATAAATAAATCTCCTCCACAATGCCCCACACCGATGCAACAGCAATGAATTTAGAGCTTCCATGCTTCTAAAAATGAAATGTTTTGACCTACTGTTAGACTGGTTGAAGACTTCTTCAAACCAACCCCAATTTATAAGTATTATGTTGCAAAAGCACTGATACCATCAGTGATAGTGGCAGCCATTGGAATAGAAGTACCTTACATCAAGCACATTTTGAAAATGTTACCACCTAAAAGCTTCTCTCCTGCAGGAAATAGATTGTACAATAGCTTATCAGTCGGAGAAGAGTGCACAGGAAAAAAAGGAGAAATAAAAATAATAAAAATCACTCCTCTGTAGAACATTAGAAACGTGGCACTAACAAAGACTTCCCATTCCACACAGAATTAGTGCTGGCAGAGGCAGCTCACAGGGCTGTGGGTGTACTCAGCTGTGCAGAGCTGATTATAGAAGATGAAAGAGCCTGGCAATTTATTTCATCTCACGCTGAAGCACTGCTGACAACTGAAAGTGAGGACAGAAGGATTCATTTGTTCAACTTCTGTTTTAGAAAGCAGGCTTCAAATGATACCACAGAGAAAGTGGAGGGAAATGCTGTGGTGTAATAAAGTGTCTATCTTATATTTCGCTGACTCCAAGATTTATGCTTTCAGCTGTTGGGGGTTTTTGCAGGGGGGAGAGTTGATATTTGAGAAGCCTCCAACACCATGTTGCTGGTGAAAAAAGAAGGTGGCTTTAGCCTAACTTCATGCATGCAATAATATGTTTTATACACATGCAAGTACGTCAATAGGGAAGCAATAGATACGTGCACACAGAAGTAAATATATTTAACACCTCTCTTTCCATTCTATTGTACTGTAACCTCAGGAGTTTCACCATGACTTTCAGTGCAGAAATGCTTAAACCGGGATATTTAATTGTAGTATTAACATTTATTCAGTCATCATAATAAAATAAAATTCCTGGCCAATTTGACTGCGTACTTTTTACTCTGACTACTTTCCTTGCACTAGAGTCCTTAAGTATGGGACATGTGTGGGTCTACTGGCTAAGGAACAGACAAGGGTACAAATCCAGAGTCCGGAGATATGAGTCTGCTCACACCTCACCTCTCTGCCTGTGGTGGGCAGACACAGCAGACTTAAACTGCAGGTGGAAAAAGTCACATTTCAAAGAATAAGAGCAAAGCATGGGAAAAGAGTGCCTGGGAACCCATCCTCTCCCCATCCCCACCCCACCTTTCACCACACTGGAAACCTTTAAGAACGAGTCAGACTAACATCTGTCAAAGCTGACAATAGTATAATTGATCCTGCCTTTGGGCAGGAAGAAAACTAAATGATGTCTTGAGGTTCCCATGGTTCCCTGTGTATGTTGGTTATTTTCAAGGACTTCATCTTTATTTTTAAACTGTGGTTAACCAACCGTGTTATTTCTCTTCAGTGCTAAAACATAGTTTACAAGTAAAGGCAGCCCTACTGTGTAACAGTCAGAAGAAAGGTCTGCTGAAACGGTTGTTGTGCTGAAATCCAGTTAAAATCTGACCATACACTAAACTTTACATGCAATCAGTAAGACCCAGCACCTCAGGGAACTGAATAACAGCCCTTCAGACTTTCTGAATTGAGACCCAAAAGAAATTACATCCCTCCTAAGATTTTGTCACAATTATGTGTTTGGTTCTGGAATTATAGGATGCTTAAAGGGCAAATTCTTTTCCTTCAAATTCTAAATTCCCCTTGCTTTATTTTTTTGCTGCCACAGAGGCACAACTAAATTATTATCCCAAACTGGAAAAGAGTAATATATAGCTTCAAACCAATCCAAAGCAAACATTTTTTTTTCCTCATGAAAAAATTAGAATTCAGCTAGATCACCTTTTTTTTCTGAAGGAATTCAGGAACTTCATAAATTGAAGTATTAAAAGTGTTTTTTTTGCAATTACCAGAATGAAAGTTTTTTATTCTTGACGTATTTGTAACATTTTCATTGTTGAAATTATGTAAACATTGCAAAAATCATTAAATTCTTCAGGTGGCCTGGAGCTTTTCTTTTTATTTTTAAGTAAATTTTTTTGCTCAATAGTATCAGTCTTCCAGAAAATCCAGGAGAGAGCAGTTACAAGAAAGGACAGACTTAGGATAACAGAGAAATTATGCTGAATTACAGAGCTGGTGTAAATTTGCAGGGGTACAAGCATCAACAAAGTGAGTTGGGGGTCTGTGCAGTTGCTAATGCACCATATTAAGATAGTATTCATGGAGTCTATATTAAGCTAGATTAAACTAAATGTATAAGTTTAACCATCATGTTGTACTTTGTGGCTCATAAAACCTCTAAAACTTCTCCACAACTGTATAAGTATTTTCCTCACTTCCAAAATATCGTATTTCATCATAATAAATAAAAAGACCTTTTCTTTCAGATGCAGTTCCTTTCTTACTTATTCCCCCTTTGCAGGTTTTCCCTTACACACAAATTTTCTTCCCTGATTTTCATTACCACACTATGTGTTTGCAGTGATGCTAATTTTTGGAATATTCTTCTGTATAACAAAAGATACAGTCACTGAGCCACACAGTGTCCAGGAACAGAAAGTTTGGAGCTTTCAAGGAAGCTACTTTTTAGTGGCGTGTCTAAAGAAAGAATATGATGTTAGCATTTATCACAGCAGGTTGCCAGCTAAACAGCCATTAGTCATATAGTACTTTAACATTCAAAAGTCAATTAAATGCAATCATCCAGGTATTTTCAATTGCTGCTTTGTGGACCTCCTGTACAGTATGCAATGGTGTAGCAAGGAAAACCACAAACAGATATCTGATTAGGAAATTTTTTACTAACTAATAAAACTCAGTTCTGCTTTGCAAAGCAAGACACATCTGGTAAAATGGCAGCTTGGCTTAAGCAGGTGATTATCTACATAAAACAAGCTGCTTACATGTTTTCATGCTGTGTCCTTCCAAACCTTAGTTGCCAGTTGTGCTGTAACTGTTCTCTGAAAGCAATGCCTAAGCAAAATTAAAAATCAAAACACAGTTCCTTTTGTCTTTGCCCTGCCTCCTTAATAGAGAGGGCTGGACTCAACCATGGCAACACACAAATGAGAGTCAAGCTCTGACAGTCCAGAGGGTTTCAGAGCACACCCTCTGCTGCCCCTCCCAGCCAACAGTAAGTCTTCATGCCATCCTGCATCATGATTCAGCCTGCAGATCAATCGAACACCCAATAGTATAACCTTGTCTACTCCTATTTTTGTCATTCTGCTTCATACAGACTGATAAGCCTTTGTTAGTCCTGTGTTGCAGAACACAAACACTGGGACTAAAGGTTACCTGGTGTGGCACAAGAGTCTGATGCGCAGCTGAGGATGGCCCTCCCATTGAGTGCTGAGGTTCAGAAAGGACACCTTTGCTTTCTAAACTCCCTCTCAGGCGCAGCTAGGTCCTATCTGAGTCCCAGACTTGGTCAGCATTTTATGTCTGAGGGATTATGTGTAGCCACACACTGGAGACAACATTTGCCAGTCAGAGCCCCCTAAAGGACCTGATGTTAATGCAAGCAAAATGCTGTAGCAGGTACACTACTCCAAAAGATGAAGTTGCAATTCTTACAAGGTGGCATCCTTGTCTTGGGCGGAAAAAAAAGAGCACAGTTCATTTACTGCCTCTTTGGGGTCTTAAATTTCTTCTCTCCCCTCTTCCTACATCGTCCAGACCAGGGGTAACTTCCTCAATATCTTTGATACCCCAATCTAGTATCCCAGGGGAAATGTTTAACATGATTTGGGTGGACAGTCAAGTACTACAGTCATGTATGTTTAGCGTGAACTTCTTTTATCATACTTAAGGGTGTCAACTTTAATATTAATTTAAATCAATACTGATTTTATTAATCAGGTTTGTTTATTAATATTAATTTTGTTAATTAAGAAAAAGGTCTCACCTCAGGCACCATGGCCGTCAAGATTCTGTGTAGCAGAATTGTCTGAATTCTCTAGCCAAAACAGGGCCATTCTACAGCTACAAGATTCCCTCCTTCAGCTGCTTCTCATAACAGCCTTGAAGATCTCCATCCACAATGTTTGTGTAAGAGTTAAGAAGACACTGGTGGTTTTAACCTCTTATGTGCAATACCCACACCTGATACAGTGCTGTGCAGCTGATATGAAGGAGGTGGGATCCTTTTCGTACCAGCTGAGCATCTGCTACATACATTTGAATTCATATTTCAACCTGTTTGTCTGTCCCTACTGTGCTCCTAGGTCAGTAACTACCCTAAAATCATCGTATCCATGGATAGAGGCATTTATATGATGTGTATTCTGCTGGTTACTTCTATGTTAATCATTTTATGCTCTAAATCAATATTTGAGAAAACAGCTCCACAAAGAAGGAGCTTCAGCATATGAATAGTAAGAATACAGGCTGTGAATCTTGATGGCAATAAGTACTAACTGCAGACAGCATCCATTTAAATGACATTTTCTTTCTATATGGTCTGTTTGGTCCACATTTTGACACCACAGAAATGACTGATTTGTTTCCATTGCCTTGTTAACACCATATTATAAAGTATATTTTATTTTAGAAAAATTACTAGATGGTAAGGTGTCATTTCCAGCTAAGAGAATATCCAGTTTTAATGAATGCCGTGTCATGAAGAAATGCGCTTGCGATAGCTTATTTCAGAGTGCATGTAACAATTTTGTCAAGCAATGGGATATCAATAACAATGGCTTTTGAAGACCTACAATAGATGTTAACAAAACTATTTTTTACACAGTTACATAAATTCAAAACAAAACTATACTTAATATATTTAACAAATATCTTATTTCAATAGCTATAAAAATCAACTTCTCTCTTGGGAACCAATAAGGTTCAGCTCAAACTATAATGTAAGTAGTATCAATCTAAGTCACACTGGACAAACATTCATGTTTCAAAACAATAGTATCACCATTGACATAGTGTAGTGCTCTCTGTGACAAAGGATGAAGCCCTTCATCAGAAAAAAATAAAACAAAATGGCCAAAAAGCCATTTTTCTTATATATGTGATCATACCTCCTTCAGTTAAAGCCACATTTGCAGGACTGTGCTGGGAATTTCTGTTTTGAGGTTGAGCAAAGTGACAGCCCTGTAAGCAGTTCACCTATAGCAAGACTGGGAAAGATTCTCGAGTCTTTAATCTTTATCTGTAGCAATTAAACTTCACTTTGCCTGAAGGCATGATGGGGAAGAAGTAAGGAGTTGGTGTCCTTGCCCTCATTTCTAGTACCCAGTTCTTACTGTTGTATTTGGAAGTTATTGACCTGTATAGTAGGTCAACATATGTACAGTATAGAAGAGACCAGTAGACTTCAAAACTCAGCATATTAATTCATATCATATGGAATGAAGGACTGTGCTCGCTTTTATCTGTGAACTATATATTATGGGTAAACTATGGAAAAAACCTAGTGACAGCTGGTTTAATCATTACTAAGTCCGTGTTTTCAAAGAAAGTAGAAAATGACCAAGTTCGTGAGTTGCAGAAAAGGGCTATTTGAAAGATGACCTCCAAGAATCATCTTATTTGGAGGGCAGTGGGCACCTATTCTGTCTTTGAAAAGGTTGGATATGTAGGTAAGGGAAGAGATTAAAAATAATATGTGGGACAGAGGTGGTCAAATAGTAAAATAGCAACTCCATTAGCATTGAATATTTTCAAAAGCATAAAATTCTGAGTCTGCTTCTGAAAGATGCCAGACTGATAAGTCCGAATGAATTCTCTGTTGGAGATTCATTTAGAAAGCAAACCTAACTCATTGTAATGTGGTTAGAAAATGCACCAGCTTCTCAATAGACATAGGAGGCATGAAAAGGAGAAATGAGCTGGTTCTTTTTTTTTCCCTCTCCCTTTCCTCCCAGCATTGACCTTGAAAGGAAAAGGTGCATTGAATAAATCATGGAGAGCTATTAATATCTTAGGTATCTCACAGTAACAGTAAATGACTAAATACCTTAATGCCATCACCAGCCTTAATCCGTGATGAATTTAATGTCTCTGATTTTTAACGTAATACGATGCCTATTACTTCAACAGTTACAGTCTTTTGTATTATGTACTGGTGTAATGATATGCTAGAAATGTAGAAGCACAAAACTAATTCCACATATTTTGAAGAAGTGTTTTGTAAAAAAACTGCCATTTGGGCTACTGTCTGTCATATTATGCACATGCTGAGGCCTTAGCAAGCTTGGATTGAGGATGTACTGATGTTCAGCACATCAACAAACTGCATGAAGTAAAAAAAATACAGTCATCAAAAATTTCACAGTTCAGTCTGTTTTCAGAAAACAGCTCAGAAACTTTAATTTGAATTGCTGTTAGAAAAAGGTCCGGTCCAAGTTAAGCTGGTGGTGGTGTGAATGCTTTAGCGAATGGCTGAATCCTATGTAACAAGCTTTTACCTTTTCAATGTATTTTGGGGGTTGGACCCGATGATCTCTTGAGGTCCCTTCCAACCCCTATGATTCTATGATCTATGATTCTATGATATCAATCCAGCTACAGGAATGAAATCTCTTTCCTGGAAAACAAAGCAGGAATGGTTATTCTTTTCACAATATTGATGCCACTATTCCTTTTTGTGCTCTAGCAAATGCCCACAAGGAATAAAGGGAGTCTCTGTGTACCCAGGAGGTATGAGGCTAGTTAGGAATGGATGCTGAAGTAAATTGTTTTAGGGATTGAAGAGTGTGATAGCTGTAGGAAAATTGAAGTATTGGTCAGTTAATATGGAAAGCTGTGTGGCAGGGAAAGGTCTGTTATCTTTTAAGGAGGAAATTATCCACAAAATTTTGAATACAAAGAGGAAAGACTCATTGTGGGATTACTTAGGCTGTGGTCCTCTCACATGCCGAGTCTTGCAAGGAGATTATCTCTGGAAGTATTTCCTGTGTGGAATCCAGGCAACTTCCAGGATTTAACTCTTGATCACTTCCACAAAGAATGAGGAATAGACTAGTGAAGAGGATGTAGGATACAGACTGTAGCTTTGCAGAAATAATTGAATTATTTTATGCCTCAATTTTCTATTTATTTTGGTACCTACATACATCCCAGAAGCATCAAAAGGTAAATTCTATTGTTAGCTGCTGGTACTAAGGTGCCAGGGCTGATGGGAATTTTGATAATTAAGTAAGGATATGCAGTGGCTGGTCAAGGTGTTCCGGTTGCTGAATGGTGATGGTGACACCACTGCCTACCCTTCAGCCATCTGCCCACATACACTAATCTGAGGTCCACCCCAACAAGGATCCTCCAAGGTACCAGTATACAACTGCTCTGATTGGTGCCTGGAAGTGTTGCAGGTCTCGATGGAGCACTGTTGATACCACTAAGATGTTACTGAACTTTTAACTCATGGAAAATAGCCTGATAAACAACTGAGCACATTTCAGAGTCTAGTGTGTTCTGTGGTCCATGCCAGTAAGTAATCTTGCTTTGTCTTCCTCTGAAAACTGGAGACCTCACTGGTGAAGACATGGGTAGTGTTATCCTAGCTGAACTTGATGTTTAGCAGTTACTCTTCACTGGATTTCATTAAATACATAGGTGTGGTCTTTAAACCTGCATTGTCTGGGACCTTGTTCCCAAGAGATGTCCCATACCCAAATGTGATGCAGTGCTTTCATGTCTCTTCCAGAGACACAGATTGCAGCTTTAGCTAATTTAGTGGAAATAATACAAACTAGTCTGGATGATCTTAATCCTCCTGACCAAAGTGGCAATGGCCAGAATTTTAAACTGATGGCATGGGCAGGAAAAACTTCCACAGTTCTCCACCAACAGCCTAACTTTCTTGTCTGATTCCTTCACAAAACTATTGGTCTTATTTCCAATTAACAAGATTTCTATGTTTAATTGCAAGAGGGGAGAAAATTGCCACCATAGTCATTGAAATTATCTTCTAATTTGAGCCATATATATATGAGAATAACCCTAAAAGGGAATCCAGAGAAAAGGAACCCACACAAAAAATCTGGTCCTTGTTAGTGTTACTGATATGGGGTAGCAGTTTCCTTCTAATATAGCTCTTAAATAACACTGCAGACTCAAAGTGATTCTAAAACATTTAGCAGCACTTGCAAATGAGTGCCAAATACACAATTATTTTCTATACATTGGCCTCCATCTCACCCCAGATTGCTCTTTTACACACCATAATAAAGACAGAAAAAAATAGATTAGACTGAGAAGCTATATAAACCTTTACATATTTGCTTTCTTTTACTAGTATCTTAAGACATTTTTTTCTGTGTGGGCTGATGCAGGTGCCTGCTTATGTCTAACCCTTTATAGTGCTTTGTCCTCATACAAATAATCATGAAACAACATCAAATAATAACAGCAGGGGAATTACTATGCTGCCAAAAGGTTCCCATCAAACAGCTAGAGTGTAGTCATCATTATAATCATTTTGAGATGTTAAATGTAGTTAAACCAGCTAGCTCAGCTCCTCTTAAATTTCTGAAGATTTTCTCCAAAGAGTAAAGGAGCTTCCAACTATAAATAAGGATCAGTAAAGTGTACCAGAAAAAAAAATCCACCCATGTTGTGGCATGCACATATACATACATGTATATGTGTGTACATGTTCAGCTCCACAACTGGAGATATTTTTTAAAAGGTTCAAATATTTCCATGTTTTCTCTTTTAGTTCAATCATTTGACTATTCTTCGAGATGAAAACGTGACATGTAACAAGAAAGGAACATCTGCTTTAGCCTTTCTCTTTCTGCTCCTCCCAATGCAGTTCTAGGCAGAAATGTTTCATTTAGTAGAGGATGTTAGGATGTTAAGCGTTCCAGGTGATATTTGTAGTTAACTGAGTTAGTGTAGCAAACTGTCTTCCTGTTCTCTGCCTTGTTAAACGGAATTGTATGATTTTACTTCACTTTACTTAAACTGAAAATAGAATTTTGACTCCCTTTAAAGAAGAGAAATTACCTAAATGTGGCAAGTGTTATGTGAGTGATGGTGTTAAATTACTGTGTTTTATCTTTGGCCTCTGATTCCTAATGTTATTCACAGAGAAATCTGCACCTGTCAATCTCTTCCAGAAGACTCATTTCTTGATCTTAATTTCTGCTTTGAGAAAACTTTCTGACTCTCATTTTACAGTAAACTTCCTAATTATTTTTTTCCACCCTCTGTCACTACTTGTTTGCCCTTAATTCTTCATTAAGTTCTTCACCCAAACTACTCAGATTCTTTTCTCCAAAACTCTGCTCACACTTCAGGAAATACTTTGCACCTGAGGCTACTCCAGTTCTCCAGATCTTCCTTTGACTTTCTGACAACAGTGTTGCAACCTTACCTCTGACTGATTTCCTCAAGTCCACCACAATTCTTGCTCCACATAGAATGGCAAGTGTGTGTTGGGGGAATGGAACCATCATACAATATCTCAGTTGCACTTTAAAAATACCTGATGCAGATAGCATTTATGCTAAGGCACCATCAAAATGATCAGAGTGCAGCTAGAGTGAGTCTCAAACAGTGTTATCTATTCTTTGTGCTAAGTGGTTTAGTTATTTGTATATTTCTCAGCCTGCAGATATAGGGACAACACCCTCTGTGTTTTTCATACATATTTCTGACGTGCACTCCAAGACCTGTGTGGCCTGTTTTGTGCTTAAAACACATAATGGGAAGTAACATGTCATAAAAAGATGAGCCTACAGTAATAACTACACTACACTGTAATGCATGTGGCATATCTGTTCCCACCTCTTAGAAAGTCTTTTGGTGAGACATATATTCCCCAGATATTCCCCAGAATATATCTCTGTGAAATATTATGATAAGGCATTAAGCAGCCATTGTAGAAATAGATGAATGGAGAGAAATGTAAATGAACAGTGTAAGTGTACAGTGTCTCAGCCTTAATTCTTATTTTATCAACATTACTGTTTACAAAAGGTGGTGTAGTTACAAATATGTATTCCAGTTCCACTACTTTAGTAGTTCCACTACTCTTGTGGAACTGTAATACATATTTCTGCTACTTTAGAAAAAGTAAACCACTGATTTGTGGGAGTCACAGAGGTATGTAATTTGTCTGTTCCCAGGAGGCTGGCCATAGTTCTGAAATCACATCGAAAACAAAACCAGCAAAGGTGTTGGCAGATAAATTATTTTGTTCTGCATCCATGTTGTTTTACAACTGCATTTAAAGCATGTTGTCGTGCATTTGAAAGAGGAGAATAAGTAAAACAAGAACAAGCCCTTTGATTCTACAACCGTGCAAATGCAAAACCTTACTCATCTGAGTGATATACACCCCTTCGGCCCACTGAATGACCAGGAAACCTGCCTTCCAATGGTGTTCTTAAAATCATACGCTTATGTTGCCATGAGAGGTACTCATTTTGATTTCTCTTTTGTTCATTGGGCACAGGGAGGGTTTGCACCAGCCACCTCAAGCACATAATATTATGGACCCAAGGCAGAACCCTGATTACACTTAAACAGTACCTTATTTAGGAAAAAGAAAAGAAGAAGGAACATTCAGACTGTGTTTCATAGCTGCAAGGTACTGATTAGCCCTTTGGAGTGACCAACCCTCTGCAGTCTCATTACAGGTAGCCCAGAGTGAGTGAGGCTCCTGGCTTTGGTGTCTCAGGCACCTAAATTTGGCTTCAGTCCTGTTTAATGTCTTCATTGACGACTCTGATGAGGGAATAGCATCCACCCTCAGCAAGTACGCCGATGATACAAAGCTGGGAGGAGTGGCTGACACGCAGGAACACTGCACTGCCATCCAGAGAGACCTGGACAGGCTGGAGAGCTGGGCAGGGAGAAACCAGGGAGATTCAACAAAAGCAAGTGTAGAGTCTTGCACCTGGGAAGGAATAACCGTTTGTATCAGTACAGGCTGGGGGATGACCTGCTGGAGAAGAGCTCTGTGGAGAAGGACCTCTGGGGTCCTGGTTGATGACAGATTGGCCATGAGCCAGCAGTGTGCTCTGGTGGTTGAGCCAATGGGATCCTGGGGTGCATCAGGAGGAGTGTGTCCAGCAGGTCGAAGGAGGTGACCCTCCCTCTCAACTCTGCCCTGGTCAGGCCCCACCTGGAGTATCGTGGCCACTTCTGGGCTCCCTGGTATAAAAAAGACAAGGATCTCCTGGAGAGAGTCCAGAGAAGGGCTACAAAGATGATTAAGGGCCTGGAGCATCTCTCCTATGAGGAAAGGCTGAGTGAACTGGGACTGTTCAGCATTGAGAAGACTAAGGGGGGATCTTATTACTGTTTATAAATATCTTAAGTATGCGATGCAGGGGGAAATGGCCAGCCCCATTTCAGTGCTCTGTGGAGACAGGACAAGGGGCAATGGCTGCAAGTTGGAGCACAGGAAGTTCCGCACCAACATGCGGAAGAACTTTTTCCCAGTGAGGGTGACAGAGCCCTGGAACAGGCTGCCCAGGGAGGTGGTGGAGTCTCCTTCTCTGGAGATATTCAAGACCCGTCTGGACGCCTATCTGTGCAATATGAGCTGGGGAGCTGTTTTGGCAGGGGGGTTGGACCCGATGATCTCTCAAGGTCCCTTCCAACCCCTATGATTCTATGATTCTATATGAATTACCTCCTTATGTCTGTTCCTGTCTCCCCTGAAAGCATTAGGAATCCTTTTGTTCATTTGAAGAGAAGTAAAAAGAGTTCTCTCTTTCTTTCTCCAGCCCATAAGCAGAGTTTAAGATATACCTTGAATTTCATGACCTATTTTTTTCTGCAATTCACATTAGCCTTTTTTTTTAAGCTCAGCATTTTCAGCTATTGCTACAGAAATGACAGTGTTTCTTTTTTGAAAACTCATTAGTAATGTTTTGAAACACTGTGTTTACAAAAGCTTTCCTCTTATCCATTAAAACAAATGAATGACTTATCAGATTTCAGAATACTTGTAAGGTGAGCTTTACAGACCCCATTAAATGTTAAAAGCTGTTTGCAAGAACGGTGTGCAGCATTCAGCTCACAGTGTGCTTTCCCCAAATCTTTAGATTTGTGAGATACACCAACAAAATAGAGAAAAAGGATTATCCTAATTTGAAATAGGTCAGTCTAAAGGTGAAATATGAAGACTGGTTATTTTAACTTTCTGGTGTTCCCAACAAAGTTCAGGAAGGTTGAGAATATAATACAAGAAAAAATGGGCTGAAGTACAGAAAAGATTAAGTGAGGGAACTCTACAATCATGACCCCTGTATATAATAAAAAACCTTTTCTCGGCAAAATTAAGACTGCTGTTAGATGTACATGTACAGATTGACTGCAGATATATACAGCAGTGTAATTTTTGTCCACTCTGACTTTTCTACTGCTTGATTAAAAGACTAGACACTTCCCCTTGAGATTCACTCCTCTGCCTTATGTGCTGTAATTGCAACAGAGTGCTTGGTACAGCAGCAACGAGCACTATTCTGTAATAAATTTAGGTCACTGCAGAGTTCATCATGTAGTCCATGGCAACAGAAGATAAAGAGCTGGTTAGTTCATCTCTAGCTTTTAGCTGCAGTGTCACAGATTCTCCTGTCTAATGATATTAATAGAGCTAAATGTAGGCAAATTGTCCAAATCCCAAGGTCTCTTCCTTCCTACTGTGTATGTAATATTTCAACAAGAGAAAACATAATGTAGCAGCATTATAACAGAAATGTGAACCAGAAGAATTCTTAGCCAAGAAAAAGACAATCACATTTCACCTTGGAGCATTCCTTTCCTATTACCATATATCCCTCAGGTTAATATTTTTATATCCTTTTGTTTTTACAGACCCCAACACTTCTTTCTTATTTCTCCAGTGAAAAGCAGACGGAAATTGTACAAGGCTTTCAGAAGTGTTGATTGCAATTGCTAACTATTTGGAATGAGTTTGGGGAGCACTTTCCTAGGAGAAGGGTTTTTTTCTGTCTGCTTATTTACTTGACCTTGTGCTTGAGAATATTTTATTCATTGAGCTTGTTTGCAAAGTGGCTTTAGATTACATCCTAGCTGCAGGCCATTTAGAAGTTTTTTTTAACTTCAAGGTTTTTTAAGTTTTATTACTTCACCATCTGATAAAGTCAAACACCACTAAATGTGTATTTCTCTTCTTGTGCTGCATTAGAGTATCAGTAGGATTGAAATACTGTGCCATGGCTTGCATAAAGCTGTGCACAACTAGTTGTTCTTCATTTAGTTATGTATTTTAATATTTTACTGTTGCTGCTGATGATGTGTGTTTATTACCATATCTCCCATGAAAGGATTGGGAGAGAAAATTTCAAAGCATTGAAGCATAACCATAAAGTAGTGGGATCTGAAAAAACCCCAACAAACCAGGAGTGGGGGTATGGTTTGAGTTTAACTTTGAAATAGATTATACATAGAACAGGGAATAATAAACTGCAGTGGACTGCAGAACTTGGGCAGTTGTGGGTTCTTTTTTAGTTTTGAAGATCGTAGCCTTAAGAATCTCAAATGTTTTTAAAAAATTTAACAGTAGTTGTATGCAGTGTCTCTTATAGTTATGAATGTCAAGAACAACGGCAAAAAGGGCATTTTACAAGAATATGGAAAGCAGAAAGATGTGAATAAATTGTCGACCAAAGTAAGATCATCAGGTTGCATCTGTGTAAGGTCTTTGATTTGTGGCAAAACGAAGTATTGAATCTGCATGATTAGGATGGAAGTTCTGAAAGGAATCCAAGGAAGCTAAAAGTTTCTCACCTGTAACCCCTAAGTTCTTGAGCATTTATTTTATCATCTGGAATTTCCTTGTAAAACTTTTCATATATAAATTCCTAACACAGAACTTTTCTTAATTAATGAATTGTTTTGTGTTTATTATTTTATATCTCAAAGATGATGTCCAAACTGTTTACTTATACTGCATTATGTGACAAATGGCCCACTTGACTAAGCTTTTCTCTGTGGGTTTTTCTAATTATTCTTGTTTTCAGATTATTTTGTTTATAGCAGAGCTCTCATGAAACATATGGACTCTAGTATTCTATTTAATGAATATAGTATTGTATTGTATATCTGTCTTTAGTGAAGTCAGTGAAGCTGCAAGAATTTGTATCAACTAATGAGCTGATCCAAGCTTTACATAGTTCTTGTTTATGGAAAAGGTTAGGATTTTAAGGCCTGTTGGATAGTCTATGAAGTGGTGGTTATGGGGGGTGGGGGTGTTTGTTGACAAAATATTTTTTAATGAAGAGTAATGTGAGAAAATAGAATTCTGCTTATACTTTCTTATAATTTTTATGCAGAAAAAAAAAGAGACAAAGGAAAATTTCAAAACCTTTTAAACCTCTACATTATCGACCCTTTCACAAAATATAGCTCTGACCTGAATTTGCAGACATGTGATTCAAGTAACTCCTATTTAAAACAATACTGAACTGATTATGGCTCCTGAGTTTGATTCCAGTTCTGTGGTGTGCAAATAACTTTGAGTGAAGTTGGTGAAAGGTTCTAATATCTTTCTGGGACAGTCTCAGATCACAGGCTTCCCATGTCATGTCACTTTTGTTTTCTACTTCTAAGAGTATAGAGTAACTGTTTTAATATGGCTTTTCCATCCTTACCTTATATGCTTCCCTTATCTTTCTACAACATTTATGATAAGATCTTTCTTTCAGGCCTGATTTCCCTTGTACTCCAGCTGTGCTTACAGTTCTTTTCTTAACATTCCCCTTTTCCAGATGTCTCTGTTGTCAATTTACTCTTGTTTTCACTCACTCAGTTTTTTCCCCAAGTTACAATATTGTTACAGACCTCAAGATTTGTATTTAGATAATCCCGTTCCCAGCAGTCACGACCATTTCATTCTTGTTTTTATTCTGAGATTAAAAATAAAACAGAACTTTCTTGTTTCCGCTGTATTTTTATTGCTAAATGTCCATGATTTTCTTGACTGCGTTCGATCTTCTTGAATTTGTTTCTCACATCAGGCAAGCAGTTCTAATGTCAGATGACAAGGCCCTGCTGATCATCTGCAGGTTTCTAACTTACTGTCAGGCTAAATTTTTAAGATACTTCCAACACAATCATCAATCATCTATAATTCAAGATCTTAAATACATAGTTTCAGGAGAGATAGTTCAGTATAGATTTTTAGGGATAAAAGTTTTAAAGGAAATTTTTACTTTCTGATTCAAGGCAGTTGACAACTCATAAATTGAAGACAGACTCACTTACACTCAAGTCTTTGTAAGGTCCTACTAGGAGAATATAGAAGATTAATGATAAACTTTGGAATTTAATATCCCAGTGTCTTATCCACTCCAATGACAGAATGAAAGGAGATTACCATCAGACAAACTACTGAAAGAATAGTAAGTTTGTGACATTATCCTAACTGAAAAAAGTAATTGATTTTTGATAGAAGTTTTATTGCTGATAAAAGTTATGATTATACGGACTGAGGAAGAAAAACTTCAGTTAAGGCAGGTTGCCTTGCAGAAAATCATCTGGATATTTTGTCAGGCTTTTTAGAAGTTTTACATAGTTAAACATGCTTTGCTGGTTTAAATTTAAAAGGGATTCAAGCCTTTTAGAGCAATGAACAAAAGCTGACTTACCATATTCTTCTGTGTGACAGTGGAAAGTTTCTGAAGTCTTTTTCGCCTTACATATCTGAGATATTTCTGGAAGCAAGAGAGGAAATTGCTACCTGGAGACAGCCTGTTGTTTTTCTGTTTTGAAACCTCGAACATGGCTGGAATCCAGCTTTCCAAACTAGCTGTTTGAAGGACGACAAGGTTATACAAAGGTTCTCACCAAACTGGGAGTGGGGGAAAAAAAATTAAATTCCACATGACCAAATGCTTTTTATGAACGTGAAGAGATTTCAAGATTTTGATACATACCAGATTAACTGGAATTTAATATATTTTTCCACACTCTTCCACAACGTAATAGGACCTATCCTGTGGGCTACGCTGTTAGAAGGTAAGGGAGCCTGTGAGAGCTGGGTAGCATTTAAACAGCGCTTCTTCCAAGCCCAGGACTGGTGCATCCCTTTGAGCAAGAAATCAGGAAAGAGTAGCAGAAGACCTGTGTGGATGAGCAAGGAGGTAATGAGTAAACTCAAAGGGAAGCAGAAGGACTATGAATTGTGGAAAAAGGGTCTGAGCACCTGGGAAGAATATAGGAATGTTGTTGGGGCCTGTAGGGATGAATCTAGGAAGGCTAAAGCCCACTTGGAATTGAAACTGGCAAGGGACATAAGGGATAATAAAAAGGGGGTTTTTGGATGTGTGAATAGAAAGAGGATGACCAGGGATAATGTGGGTCCCTTGCTGAATGAGGAGGGTGTCCTGGTAACGGGAGATGCTGAGTAGGTGGAGATACTGAATGCTGCCTTTGCTTCAGTCTTCACTTCAAAGGCCCCTCCGGACCCACAGACACTGGAAGAGAGTTTGGGAAATGAAGAGCTTCCCACTGGTTGAGGTGGGGGTGGCCCAGGTCGAAGGAGGTGATCTTCCCCCTCTACTCTGCCCTGATCAGGCCCCACCTGGAGTATCGTGGCCACTTCTGGGCTCCCTGGTAAATAAAAGACAAGGATCTCCTGGAGAGAGTCCAGAGAACGGCTACAAAGATGATAAAGGGCCTGGAGCATCTCCCCTATGAGGAAAGGCTGAGTGAACTGGGACTGTTCAGCCTGGAGAAAAGAAGACTAAGGGGGGACCTTATTACTGTTTATAAATATCTTAAGTATGGGATGCAGGGGGAAATGGCCAGCCCCATTTCAGTGCTCTGTGGAGACAGGACAAGGGGCAATGGCTGCAAGTTGGAGCACAGGAAGTTCCGCACCAACATGCAGAAGAACTTTTTCCCCATGAGGGTGACAGAGCCCTGGGACAGGCTGCCCAGGGAGGGGGTGGAGTCTCCTTCTCTGGAGATATTCAAGACCCGTCTGGACGCCTTTCTGAGTGATATGTCCTAGGGAGCTACTTTGGCAGGGGGGTTGGACCCGATGATCTCTTGAGGTCCCTTCCAACACCTATGATTCTATGATTCTATGAACATAGTGTGACCACTCTTAAAGGAAAAATGTTCATCAATATTCACTGAACAGAAGTGCCTGCATTATTAAGCACTTATTTTACACTTAGTGTGAGGTTAATTTTCAGAGAATACCAAATCTCAATGGGTAGTAATTTTGTTTTACATATTCTCATATAACACATTGTTATTTTAAAGTAAAAATTGCCAAAAATAACTGAAATACACAAGTAAAATTGTTTTCCATTAGCATGTACTGACTGTATTTGTTGCATTCTCTCACCTGGGCATATCACACATTAAAAAAATAAATACCTGGAGCTGTCATGGAGCAAATAGATAGATCATCAGTCTGAACTGGTAGAAAGTTCATCGATTAACTTGCTTTTAGAATAATGATGAACTTGGGAAATAGTAGTATCCATAAACTGGTAAGAAAGTCAGTCTCTTCTTGCGTTTCTTGCGGGGGTTTCATCAACCAGTTTACCCTTCTGAGCAACCAGCATACATTTAGGATTAAAACCTGAGGCTTAGTACCAAATTTAGAAGAAACAGAAAAAATGGATCTGGAGTTTATACCTGTTAGGCAAAAAATACAGGGTCCATTAGCAACAGAAGCGGATGTCAGTCTCACATCCCTTGTAGGAGCAGGGGATACGCTGTAATCTGGTAGACTTGATCTCTGAGATCAGTCAGTAAGAGCTTCTACTTACATACAAATGCTGGGTTCAAACCCCATTGCCAAATAATTGCCAATAATTTTTTATGACAAATGTAGACAAATCATGATTGACGCCTTTCTCCATGCCTCCCTCTCTGTCTCTCTCTCTCTCTCTCTCTCCCTGCATAATTACCAACCAGGCTAAACACTCCCTGCAGGCAGGGAAGAGAATCTGCTATCAATGTTTTGATGATCCATTTCTGTAGGTTATATCTGATTGAGTTTTCTGCTCGTTCACTTGGAATGTAACACTCTGTGACCTTGAAATATGAGCATTAAAGGCAGGATCCCTTATCTTGCTGCATGTCACTGTCATCAAATAAAGCTTCTATTATGGGTGCTTTGAAACGAGCTGGTGGTGAAAAGAGAACCTCTACTGTTAAACCTACCTTAACACAAAGTCTGTGTTATTTATTTACAATGTTACATGAATCATCTGCACTTTCTGTGATAAGCCCAGGGCTGTGTGTCTTTCATTTCAGCTGACATTTTGCTGCCATTTGCCAGGCTAAGTAACCACTGTGCAATCACTCCAAGCTGATGCATGGTCATTGTTTTGCACAAAACCAGATATTCAACTTAGCTGAAAGACTTTTTTGAAGAATATAATTTGACAAAGTAAATTTTCACTCAAAAATGAGTAATCAAGTATGTCTGTACCAAATACACTGGTTTTGAGATAGCTAAAAGGATTTCTGCAGAGAATTTGACAAACCATTTTACATTCATACACAAGTAAAAAAAAAAAACTAGTTTGAGCAAAAAGGATTTCTCAGGGTACTGAAAACATTTCATTTGGAATTACATATTCTTAGCCTCACCTGAGATGAGATGTTTGAAAGCTGTGTCTTTGTAAAGACAAAGAGTTGTCAGTTACTTATTTCTGAATGTGTTAAAATGGAACTAATAAAATGACGGTTTATTTCTATGTTGTATTTGTTTGGATTTTTTTTTTCCCAGAGATTTGATTCTGAATCACAAGGCCAATTCTTGATAAACCTACTGCTTTAGCTTGCTTGATCATGCCCTAAAATGATAGAATCACCGAGTATGTTGTGCATAGAGTAATTGAGCATTTTTGTCTCTAACTGTAAGAGGCAGAAAATTGAGCACAATTCAAGGATAGGAAGTTTTGCCTGCAGTTGTTTAGCTGCTGAAAAAAATCTGCTGACAGGTTTGCTTGGATGCTTATACTCCTATTTGAGCCAAAAAATAAATAATAATAATAATGCAAGCCATACAAAAATGGATGGGAATTGTCCATAAATGACAAGCTACTCCTAGTTAGAGATTTAGAGTGCTGGTTAATAATTTATGAGCTTCTTATGCAGTACACTATGTGACTTTCATTTTCTTGTTCATGGAGCATATCAAATGCAAGGTGTTACTTGTAGGTCTGAACAGATTTTTTCCCTTTTTTTTCCCCTTCCAATTATTTGTTAAATACTGATGTGTAAAACAGAATTGAGGTAGGAAACACAAATAAATCTAGCTTGAGAAAATGCCATCTTGGCATTCATCATCACTTTGTGACATTTGCTGTCCTTTTATTAAACTGCTTGGCATTTCATTAAATCATGCCCAGAATTTCACTTTCATAAACTGTTGTTTTCCCCTATTAAATTGATACTGTATTCTATGCACCAACTTAAAATATTATAAGGCTTTGAAACCCGTCGTAATGTAGAGTAAAAAGTCTCTTACCTATCCTCAGTTTAGTCTTAGATATAGTTTTTATTGTCAAGTCCATGGGCATCCTATCCACCTGAAACTGATGTTGAATGGCATTAATAATGTTGAATAGAGTAAAGATTGCTGTAGTCTAGCTTCAATCCCCCTACTCACAAGCATCCTGCCTTTCCCTACAAGGCTTTCTCCCCTTCTCCTGCAGTTTGTAGTCTTCAGTAAACGTAAAAGTGCAAAGGTTGATCCGGCAGTGCCTTTGCCTGATTTATTTTCACCTTCCTGCAGGATGTTTTCCGTCATTCAGCTCCACTGTTACAGTTCACTGAAACTCACATTGCCCTGAAGAAAGCAAGATTTTTACAGCAGTGTTACATGGGAGTTTGAGGTAAGAAGCCCTTAGCAAGGGAGAGGCAGAGGACAGCAGCCCCATAGTGAACCTGTGACGCACACAAAACCCGTAGGTTGATTGGCTTCTTCCTCCCCTGCCCTCTTTCAGGAGATGTGACCCAGAGGAGCAACAAGCTAAGGGTGAAGCAGACCCAAGCACACTGGTCCCTAATGCTGTGTGTGAGCTGAAGTATAGCTGCTTACATCTCTGCTGTCCAGTTGTGAATCTGTGTGTCTGGTTCCCAGCACCTCCTCTTGCAGTTTTATCTGTGCCTTTGGGACTCCCCAGAGACCTGGGGTTTCTTTGCTTTCATTTATTAAAATCAATTTTCCTATGAAAAAAATGCACATTGAGCCCTTCCTGTTAGGAAAAGTTTTACGACATATCTTTTGACCCCAGAATTTAGACGAAAATTTCAGAATATTAATTCCTTGGGAACAGATTATGGATGTAAATACCAATCTGTGGTGGAAATGCTAGTCATTTGTTAGTCATATAAAAAAGAAATGTGAGGCAAACAATCTTATGCACTTGCTATCTTGTAAAAAATAATTGGCTCATTAATCTTAACTATATTAATACAGTTGTATTATGAAGGTCAAATGCAAAAAGATCCTTTTGGGTTCTCATCAAGTTAAACACAGGTCTCTATATCTGTAACAGAAATCCTTTCTCTCTAAAAATAAAATTTCAATAACACCTTCAGCAATTAATTAGGGAGAATAAGCAGGGATTTACTTAGAGATACAGAGTAAATGAGGAGACCACACAGCTGCAGCACAAATAAACATTACCAACCTGCTCCTCATGTACATGCATACCATTAGTTTCCTGTGAAAATAAAATTTGTTTATGAGAATAATTTTACCATAACACCTTATAAATACAGATCTATCTGTATCTATACATGTATATATGTATCTACATAAGTATAGAAAGGAAAATCAGCAAAAATGTAGGTGCATTTTTGAATAAATAAGGTTTTTGACTGGTGTATTGGTATTTCGGCAGTTATCACACACATACTGACGCACACACCCCCTCACACACCCCCACACCCATTGGATTTGGTCAAGACATAAAAGATGATTTTCCTGTGTTCTTAACACCTTTTCCATGATTGTGGTTTCCAGAATTGCAGTTTGGGATTTTATGTAATTTGCAAAAGTATGCAAAAATCTGACCTAACTCAGAAATCTTAATATTTTTCTTAGTATTTTTTCTTCCTTGCCTTGCAGAGGTTGTCTGGGACTGTGAGTTAACTACTGAGAGAGAGTGCACTTGAAGAAATGCAGAACATTAATGTGTGTCTCCACAGCCATTAACTCTCTGGTCAAACTTCATAAAATATGTAGACATTCTTCTGACTTCACAAAATAACAAGGTAAAGAACATGTAAGAAATTTCAGCAGAGAAAAGAGAAGTGGGTGGTACAACATCTACTCAGAGGAAGAAGAGTAGGGACCCAGCACTGAAGTTTATCAATGCCATGCTTTGAATTCCCATTTGTAAAAATTTAATTTCAGGTAGTTGTTGACAATTTTAGTAGTTTACAGGCTCTACACTTTAGTCCAAGTCACCATTTTTTGCTGTATGGTTTTGCATCTTCTTCTTGTGCTCTTTCTAACCATGATTTTAGACATTTTGAGTATTTTAGTAAACTTTTTGCCATTCATAAGAAAGTTTTCAGTTCTCTAAAAATGAATTGTCTAGGACAGATATTTCCTCACCTGTTAAGACTTATTTAATTAAGCAAATAACAGATGTTCATTGCATGTATCCTTGTTGGTTCAAGAAAATTTTCCTTGCTGCCATCAAAACATGGGATTTTGCCTGATGTTTCAGAAATCTAAGTCCATCACATACAGTTTCAGAAATGCCACTCCATCTGGACCTTTATTCCAGTACATTTGGCTTGTATAGCTTTCTGGAAGCTATGCATTGGTTTGGGTTTCTTCTTTGCTTTCCACAGCAATTTATACCATATCACTGTAGGTTACAGTGAACCCTACTATCTTCAACTCACTTTGGCTAACAGAGGCCAGAAGAGAGAACCAGACAGGGTCAGGCAGAAAGAGAATGAAAGGGAAAATGCAGAATGAAGAGTGCACTGGGATCAGGAAATGATACCTATTTAAGTGTGACCATGCCTGGATTTCACAGTGTTGAGTTGCCACTGCACAGGAGGTGCCACAGAGCTGTAAAAGCTGAACTACCAACACATTTGCACACTAGAAGGCTGTGAGCATATTGGTCTCACTGAAGCTATTCCTTACAGGTAACTGACATTTGAAAAATATTTCTGAAGTGCCCGTAGAGGTTTTGTGAACTACAGACAGCCAAACAATATATAACTGCACAGCACAATGTGCTGTTGTATAGAAATACCTTAAATGCTCTAAAACTGGTGTCCTCTTGTATCCCGTATATTGAAATTGTCCAGAATAATTTGTACAGAGTGTCCTCTTACACCTTTTAAAAAATTATTTAACCTTGCCAGTTTTTACATTTTTGCTTATTATGTGACGTAATCCTAATTATTTTTCCATTAGTTTTTTCTGACAGGTTTTTGATTCACTGTTATTTAATTGTTCACCAGATCCTGCAAGATATCATCTTTGTCACTTCATCAATTTCATGCTTTTCCAGATCATGACAATCAAGCCTACCCAGCTAAGCACCTATGTGGAGAGCTCTCAAGAAGATCTTACTAGAATTAAAGTACAACATAACTGAAGCTCATGTATAGAAGAGCCACTTTGTTCAGTCAGTGGGTGCTGTCCTCTTTATCTTTTTCTTCTTCTTAAGTGAAATAAATCTCTACTCACACTCTTATCCATGGTATAAATTGTAAATCTACAGGACTTGCCTAACTAATGTAAGGGATCTTTCTTTACCCACGGTAGCAGAAGCATAGGCGAATTCAGAAGTGGCTTTAAAGCTATGTTTAGTTCCTCTTAACATGTAGGTGGTAATTTCTGAAACATGAATTTTCTTTCATGTTGAGAATCTGGAACACGGCCATCTGTTGCCTATAGGTAATTATATGTCGGCCCTTTTTTCAACTGAAATATAAGATATTATTTCATTTTGTATGCATATAAGGCAAAATGTATGATTTGCTTGTGCCCAGTAATTTTCAAATTAGATTGGTGTCATATCACAATATTTCTACCCTATGATTTTTTTTAAAAAATGAATGTTATATTTAGCATGGCTTGTGGATGTGTCTTGGAAGCCCGGGAAATCCAAATGACATCTCTTTCCTCATGAAAAACAGAAGGTCTGTGGCAGGATAAAAAAAAAAAAAAAAAAAAAAAAAAAGAAGACGACACTTTTCAAGTTCCTCACATATTAGCTTTCCTCCTGTTTTTCTAACGACAGGTAAGCCTCTTTTTTCTGTAAGCAAGTCTTAAGTGTAGTTTGGGAAGTGAGTTCACAACAACACAGTGTCTGCCTTGTTTCACTCTAGGTTAACTCTTCTACTGCTGAGGGTGCCAGGGGAGCATGTGCTCTGAATAAGCATGACAACACAAAATTAATCCCATTTCTACAGCTTTACTTTTTACAGTTTAATATTCTGAATTGATAGATGTACTGTCGCCTGGAACATGTGCTCTCTTTAAGCAAGATGATGCTGGAAAGTGTGGTGTTGGGAGTGATATTAAGACTTGTAGCCCTGACATCTTCTGTTTCTTAACTGAAAGTTGTTTTTTTGCCATGCAGTCAGGGTAATTCTTTTTTTATGTAGAATTTAGAGAGTCTGTGTGAATGTTGTGGTCAGTAATCCTTATTAAACTAGTAGATTAACTTGGAGTAGAACAGAACTATAAAATAATTACAAAAGTAAAAATTTACAGAAAGGAACCTTTGATGTTGCACAGCCTCAATTTTTCCACATCTAACAGAACTATCTTCAGCTTTCAAATAAGTGTCTTATTTTAAAATTCTTTCTGCATATATTGCTATTCCAGTTACAGTTTTTCATAATTGCTTACCTTGCAGCAGTTTCTAATTAGTCATAGACTACTGAAAATAACAGATTTTTAAAAAACTATGCCTCATAGAGATAACTGTAGAGATACAGCTACACAGATAGCTCCTATACAGATACAGGGACTTAGATACATTTAAAAAAATCTTTCACAGCTCTTTGACATTTCTTTCTCTTACACTTTTTCATATGCAGACATAGCTTGTGGACACTTCCACTGAGTGTGTACACTGGCTGAGATCAATATAAAAGCAATTTGGGGGAAAAAAAAGTGTAATCTATTACAAGTAGGCTTCATTCCCTGCATCATTTATGGAAAAGGTTTTGCATGTAAAGAAAAATTAGCATGGTGTCTTTTGGCTAGATCTGTTAAAGGACAATAGTAAAATGTATGTCTGCCAGCGTGCAGTGTGGTTTCACAGCTTGTATTTGCTAGAAAATGCTGTTTTATTAGCACATGCTCCCTCAGTCTGTGAGACTATCAAAGTGTTGATCACCCATTCACTGGCAGTTTTACTTTAATTCTTTATTTGTTATTCACTGTGATCTAAAAGCCACTTGTCTGTCTTTTTGTTTGTAGAGAACTGAACAAATATATTTTTTTCTTTGCTTTTCATAAATGGCTTGCAGTGTGACATGCAGTTTACTATTCTGCTTTGTGGCTGCTCATCTATTGCTATTCAATGATTCAAGGAACAGGGGTCTACAAGGGTAACTTTGCTTCTATTCCTGCTAACCTTCATCAGATACACATAGTAGCTGGTAGCATTTCTTAAAATTAAGTTGAACCACTCTGGTTCCGTTAGAAGTTTTTCAAACTTTTATAAAATGCTGTGATAACATCAGCAAACTCAACAAATTCTGCCTGTTCCAAGTTTCCTTTGTGTTCAAATAGGGGTGATTTTTCTGCTTCCCTGTCACAACACAAAGCTGTGCTTTCGGGGGTGAAGTGGGTACAATAACAGCTAGTATTGTATTCATTGTTCAATTCATTGCTGTGAATAACAAAACCTTTAGGTAGGTTCAGAGACATGGCTGGAAATGTGAGCAAGAGGCATCCTGGTTTATTTACAGTGACATGTAGACAGCAGGCAGCCAGCCAACTTGTTTATTTCTGTTCATATTTATTACCACACACCACAGCACCGCCACTGATTTCCAAACCTCTTGGCATTTTGTGCAGCACAGGCTCTGGATACAGCGAGTCATTAATATTATGGGAGGACATTTCTTTGATCAGTTTTATTATTTAAAGGTTTGGTGGAAAGTACTAAATGTTAAGATGATAGAAATCAGTCTCCTGTCCTTTCATCTTACCTGTATCCAGACATCCTCTAAAAAAATAATTGCAGGAAGTTGCATAAGGCACTGCCTTGTTTTTGCTGTCTTCCAAAAACTTTCTCTTTCCCAGTGCAAATAGCAATTTGCAGCCTGCTCCCTGCCCCTGTGTTGATTTGCCCTTTGTTTAAAGACCTTGTGTTCCCCTCTTGTGATGATGCTAAAACAAAAAGGAAGGAGACGTGCACAATAATATATGGTCCTTGGTGTTAAGACTCCTTGTCTCGTGTTGTAAATGATACAACCACTGCCCTTTCCCCTATTGTGCCAAGTGCTGTTAAGCTGCCACCCTACAGAATTAATATTTCTTGCTCTCCGCACTCTTTGCTTCCACCAGTTACACACTTTCTCCTCAAGAGGCAAGAAGAAAAAAGCCTAGAATTTAATTAATTTTTAAGTGAATTTTTCTACCCATTGTTAAATGATTCATATGAATGCTAATGGCTATTTTTAAATGCTTTGCTCTTGCTCTCCTCTTAGTCATTGCAGAGTAGTCCATCCAATCCTTTTAAGTGTGACTTATTCACTAAGAGCATTTCCCATAGCCTAAAAAAGTCCATCACTATACTATTTCCACTTTTTATCTGTGCTGTTCTGCTTTTCTCATGGCTTTTAATCAGTACATCCATAAGTAAATGATGGTATTTACATCCTGTGTGGTACAGATTTAAAAGGTGAAATAGATGTCATTTTTGGGTCTGTGCATGAAGAGGTGCAATGTTAATGAGAAATCAGTGTGCTGAGCCCACCCAGTGTATAGGCATATGATGGGACTAAGGTCCCTTGCTCAACTTGCAAGCAGCAGGCATCCCTTGAAACATCTATGGGGGGATGGCAGGACTGGCTTTATGGCTCCTCCACACTTTCCTCCTTGTGAAGACTCCTCCTTTGTCTACTGCTCTCTTGCCATGGCACTAACACAGTTGGTGTCCCAGGAAAATGTAAATTATACTGGGTAGTGCCTTTGCAAGGATAAGAGTGAAGAATGAAGGGAAAGGCTAAAGCTTTTTTACCTCCATATCTTCCTGTAAATCTATGCCAGGCTACAGAGAGACAGCAGAAAAAACATCACTTCTATTAAAGAAAAGGATACATAACCCACAAGATCCTCTCACACAGCATGGGCATTCTTCCTCTCTTTCTATTTGCCAGTGAACACCATGTTTTCCACAAAGTGTGTACAGCTAGAATGGGATTTTTCAGATGTGGTAAGGATTATCTTAAATCCACAACCATCAAAGAAAAACTGCTTCTGACAGTGCCAGAAATTTAGGCCAACTCCGAGAACAGTGAGAACAGTAGAAATCTTATCTTTGGCCTCTTTGGGTGTTTGGTTTTGTTCGTGTCTTAGGAGGATAATAACATCTGTTTGTTGTTCTACTTGCAAATAAATTCTAAGAGAAACAGTATTCTTGCCATCTTTTTTTTTTTTTTTTTACTGTTAAACGTTGATTAACAGAGCATTTCTATTTGATATCCCTCACTTCAGGTGAAGGAAGATTATAAATAATTATAAAATAATACATCATTGCTCAGTCCTCTCTCTTTTTACTTTCTAAATAACAAGAAACACTCTGTGTTGGGCATTTCTTGGAACAAAGCTCGCCTATTCTTCCCATATTGTATTGTTTTCAATGAATCAGTTATTTACAGTGCAACCCAAGAGAGTAATGGTTTTTCTGACTATTTGCAATGCTGTTCTCCTAGTGCCTTAATAAAGATGAACAGTATTTAACTGCCAGGCATCAGAGATCTCTTTATTTTAATTAACAAGGGTGCTTTTTCCTATCATTTTCCTTGGAACAAAATGTATCCTGGAAGATTCCTTACACTGCTCCCCTAGCTGTTGATTTGGAGCGAATTAAAGGAAACATATTGTGAAAGGTGAATAGCTAGGGAAAAAAATAAGGTCTAACATTAAACAATATAAATGTTTCAGCCTTTTGCTCTATCAAACCTTAGGGCAATGTCTTTTCAATGTCATGCTTTAGTAAAAGCCTTTTTAGCCCATGCATGTCTTTCTAAACAAGACAGACAAAAGCTTTTATTTTAAAAGCAAACAGCTAAGTGATTTGCTGTACACTTGCCATGAATAGTAACGAGTAGATTTGTGGTGTGTTCCTCTTTTTAATTAGCACATTGCTATAACCTGACTGCTGTTGCTGCTGTATGGATGAGTACTGTCTTATTACAGTGTGTCTAGAGGATACTACTTGAAGCAGTTCATGAAACAAGTTAGAAAAAAATACCGTAGAGTATTCTTTGGGTTGGTTTGAAATACTTCAATATTTTACTCATTTTTTATTGAAAGAATTGGCTGTTAAAGCTCTGAGTAAATCCGATTGTAAGTATTATGTTGTATAAAAATAACTTTAAAATAGATTTTTGTAAACATAGTTGGGAAAGGGTTATTATCCAGAGCTGGAATAGATATTTATATATGTGTGTGTGTGTGTTCTTGTATATGCTGTTTTAAAAACAAAAGCATTGTTAGGCTGAGTTCTCTTGTTACAAATCAATTCTGTATGCCTTAAATATAATGAAATTTTAGGGTTTTATAATTGAATAAGATGGAAAAGATAGGTTTTATAATCACATTTTTGATAAATATATCTGATGTACTATTTTAAATGCTTTGCAAAATTCCCACAGCTGTTTCAGAGCAGAATTTTTAAATAGTAACATTAAAGTAGAAAAATATTAAGGCAATAGTTGAATGAGAGGAAAAATGGAAACTAACCAGAAGTTGTGTCAGAAGTTTCAGGGAGTAAAAAAAAAAAAAAAAAGAGTTGGCAAAAGACAACCCATATTTCATGACTGCAGCTTGACTTTTATTGGAGACTTCTGGCGATTCATGCAAATAACCTCTGCAGGATAACACATACCATCCTTATTAGACAAACAACTCATAAAAAAACCCCTAAGAATAAAATAGAAAGGCTAAATCAATTATAAATGTCTTCCTTTCCTGCAAATTTCAGAAGTCTTCCACTTGGAAACTTCTACCAAATTTTATCCATGAAGTCTCCTTCACATAAAGGAAGTTAAAACATTTTTTTCCTGGTGTTTTTCCACATGGGTGTAGAGGACTTCTGTCCCCTCTGAGGTAATTCACCCCAGGAATCCTCTCTGCCGTGTCCCGTGCAAGGTAAGAGTAGGTGAGTGTCCATACAGGCTTGACTGAAACCAGGAAAATGGACATGCAAATGGTAGTTGCTGGTTTCACATTTCTGTGAAGTTAGGAGTGGATCCTCACTAGAAAGGTCCATAAAGCATCCTCATTACTACACAAGGAATGGAACCTCCTGGTTATGATTGATGTCAATCAAAGGAGAAACCACATTCCTATGAAAATAATCTGGACTGTTCAAATACCTACAGTATGCTGGATACTGCCCAGAGAGAACAGAAAGGAGCTCTTATGAACTTCACTCGCTGAATCATGGTTAAATGTTAATGCAAATAGTTTTGAAATAAATAATACAAAAGGATAGTAGTTTGTTTTGTAATTCCTAATTTTGGAATTGACTTATTGGTCTTTAACAAGTTCCACTGCAGAAGCATAAGGGGGCATTTGCTATCTTATTCACAGTTGGGACTCTTTCTTTTTCCTTTTTTTCCCCCTTTTTTTTTTCTTTTTTACTCTTTAAATGAGAGACATTGGTAAATCACATTATAAAAAGTATCAGATGAGTAGGATGAACAATTAGACAAATAGCAAATTCAGAATTCTAGCAGGCCATAATGTTTTCTTGAGACATACATATTTGCAGTCATTCATAAAATGTAGGAATTAAAAGAGTGAACATACCCTCTCAGTTCTACGCAGTATAAATGAGTGTAAAACTATGCTGGGTATTTTCATATAAATATTAAAAATATTAATATAAATATATATATTTACACATAATTATGTGCATGCAGACATATGGATTTCTTTTACATGTAGCTAGCAATTCTGCATACTGCTTTTTTGAAGGGGTTGGTTTTTCAGATGGTACTGTTCTGGTCTCTTGGAGAGCAATGTTCAGGTTGCCAAACCACACACTGCTTTTAGACACTTTCTTCAAACATACAGGAAGAAACTGTATTAGCTAAGAACTAATTCATACTCATTGATAGTGAGGCCCTGGTTGAATTTTAAAACTGTGAGTAATTAAATGCTCCTATGTCCTTTCATATTCTAACATATTATTTATATATGTCATGTACCTTGCAGAAAAATTACCCATCTTTTGACATCAAAATCACTTCATGGGATTTTGTATCCAATTGCCTGGATAATCAAGAGTTTGGATATGGTGCCTGAGAAAAGAGGAAATTATTAAATTATGCAATTATACTAAATTATAATTACAATTGTAATTATAAATTAACGGTTGTAAAATAAAATTGAGATTATCTTAATACCTCTGTGATCTTGTCTGTAAAACCTTTATAAATGTACATTTTTATATAGAATATATGCAAAATTAATGCAATAATTGTGAAGCCTGTGTTCTATTGACTGTTTAAGGTTCCCAGATGTGAATCAAATGCTCTCTGTAATAAGATGTGATGCATGTTTCTAACCCTTCATGAGTGAAAAGCATTGATATTTAAAGTGACAATGCATCAAACTGCCTTTGACCTAGGAAAAAGTAATCCAAAGGTGATCTTGGAGGTGGATAAGAGGCTTCAAAATGTTCCACATTTGGGAAAAGAGAGGCTGAAAGGTAAGTAAATATTTCACATAGATATTGCACTGCCATATATCATGTATTCACAGAATTTGTCAATACGCCTAAAACACACAACACCTCGACCAAAGAATGAGACTTACTTCACCACAACAAAGTACATCTGAGTGTGCAGACACAGAGAGCACAATGTGACTGAGATTCTTCCAGAATTTGCGTTTCACAGCACTACCCCTGCAGCTGCAATTGACAGTGCACCTCAGTGATGTGACACCTTTCCTGCGAAGTCTTTTGTGGAATACATCTGCTGTACAGTGGGAAGACAAAATAGGAGTCTTGACTGAATCTTGCGGTAGAAAGGACTCAAACTGGGAAACTGTTCAACACAATTTGCATATTATGCAGATGAAAACCTAATGACAAAAGAGTGAATTGGCAAATTCTTCCTTGTTACCTGGCAATGATGCGTATAGCAGCACGGAGTACCTAGACATAATCTCTTCTAATGTAATTTTGCAACTAAAAAAAAAAAAAAGTCAGAGAAATGCAGTGAGAATCGCGTATGTAAATAAGATTCACTTGTGACAAACCGCGTAATCCCATGCAATCCAAATAATCCAGTTCACTCTGGGACACAGGCATCATGATTGTATGTTATTAATTCTGAATGGTGGAAGAGGGAAAGTAGCCAAGTGCTTACTGAATCCTCATTTCTAGTTTGAGCGGCTGCTTCTTCATCCTTGCTTGCCAGTTCTGAGTGTATTTCAAGGAACATTACTGAGAACAAAATCGAACACCATCAATATTAATGATCTGAACTAGGAAGATAGCTTTTAGTGTGCAAATTAATTACCCTAATCACAGGGTTTTTTGTATCCATTTTAATGAAATAACTATTTATTTCACTGAGTCCTGAGCTTTTCTTTTGCAAATAAGGCACATTTACATGATAAATACATGAAATTTAAATGGATGACTAAATTAAATTGAAGGGGGAAAAAAGACCTTTTTAAATACAATTTTCATAGGAAAAACAGCTAGATTAATGGGTTGGTTAGCTGACTGGCATCTGTGATTAAATCTTTTTAATGTATGTCAAATAGAATTTAATGGACCTCAAGAAATGTCTACATAGTCAGTAATATTCAGGGTTTAGTGAAGATGCATTTTATCTCCTATTATTGAAGTGTAGACAGCTGAAGGCATATTGCTTGTCATTGCCCAGTACAGTATAGAGACATTACGGGTGGAAATAATAGTCATATAAATTTGCATTTCTCCTTCCCTGTGTTGTGTGCCCTTTCCATTGAAAATATTTTTTTCTACCTACAGGAATTTAGAACAAAAAACCCTCCACTCTAAAATGGTAGTTTCTGATTGTTTGCAGTCTTCTGATTTAATCACCGCACACACATTATTTTCATACTGCTGTCTTCTAATAACAACAAGAAAGGGGAAAATGCTTTAGTTCAGAGGGACTTTAAACGTATATTTTAGATTCTATGTGTTTTGAAAACTTTATTTATTGTGGCAAAGCTTTGAAGGGCTCCATATTCAACAGAAGTAAGATTTGAAACACATTCCAGCTCATTTTTTTATAACAGTCCTGCAGAACAGAGCATCTATCTCTGCTTGCTTTTTTCCCAGTCGAGCCACCAGAGACATCTCCAGCTTCCTTTGATTTGAAATGATCAATGGCAGCTGCGGCAGGCAGGCAGGGTGCCCCAGGCACAATGCAAACAAGTCTCTCTCCCAGCTCACTAGGATTTACATTTCAATTGCTGCCACATTTTTAAAGATAATTATAACCTTTTTATATTAATATTTTTCTGTAGCCTCTCTGATATTTTAACAACATAAATATTAATTTAACACATCAAGGAGAACAAGCTTTCTTCACTGCAATTGCTCAAAAAAAAAAAAAAAAACCCTCCCAAAAACAAGGGGCATCAAAGATAGTATCACAATCTCTGAGAATTAGCCACACTTCGAAGGGGAGGGGATTTCTGCTGGATTTGATTTTGCATGGCCGTGCACTGTTTAAAAGATTACCAGAGAATAACCTTTCCTTTTGACTTGAGACCAAACTGACCTGCTACAAAAGCAGAATGTGTTCACTGCCTGAGCTGACATCTGTGACTTATGCGCCTCCAAACACTGCCTTTACCACGGTGAAAAATATGAAGTAGATGTAGCTGCCTGATAAAATTGATTTTCTTGGAAAGAAAAAAGGGGGAAATCGCTGCTGGTGGTATTGAGAATTTCTAAAGAGTTTTGAGTTTCATTACTGTAGTCTTTTTTTATTCTTGTTACTCCTCCAGCCCTTTATACCTTTCCCCTTTTGCGTCAGGAAAAGCCATCATAGTGTACAAACAGATGTTGCTTTACCTACCCAGTTCATATGTTGGATTATCGTAAAGATTTTGCAACTTGCCCTATATAAATTGAGCATGTAGCCTATTTGGCTGATTTTTTTCAGTCCTCCTTACCCCTTTTTTTCTTTCCTTCCACAGTTTCTCATGAAACTACAACATTCCTCACTGTCCTTCAGTGCCGAGTATCACTCACGATTTTTACATTCAAGCGTGTAAATTATGCGTTTTCCATAGCAACTGACAAATAAGGGGAATTAATGTATATTACAAAGAAACTTGATATCAGTACCTATCAGATGTTACAAGGAGGTCATTCTGTTGCTCTTCTTGATAAAGTGCAGAGTTACAATCATTGCCTTGAAATCTTTTTATGGGGAAGACCTTCATTTCCTACACACGAAAGCCATGAGCTTGAGCATCACTTGAAGCTGACTGGGGGAATAAAACTTCTCATGAAATATGCATGACCTACACATATGCTGCGAGGGGAACTTAGTGTATTATGTATGACCCTTCTGTAATTGTAAGGAAATGATATTCATTTAAATGGATGTTTATCACAGTTAAAGGTACACCTAATGAGGCAAAGGTCACATGCCTAAAAACACAGGGTTAGCCCACTATTTCTGGCCTTGTTTGAAAAGACTATGTCTTTTTCATAGTTATTTCTTCAGCACATGGGGTCTATATTTACACAGCTTAAAAGAGTGCCTGTCTGTTAAGTTTAGATGCCAAATGCAGTATTTAACTAAATGCAGTTCTAATATTATATGCATACATCTTGGGAAATACCTAGACAGCATATTAAAATTTGCATCAAACCTAACTCTCCTTTTTCAGCTCCTGTTATTTGGGGCAGCTATAGATTTTTTTTTCATTATTATTTGTTTTTGTGACATGTATAGATTTTTATTTAAATTTTTTTTAAAAAGCGCAAACGTAAGTGCCCCTAAATGGGATAGTTCCTTTCATCTTACAAAATACCTGCAACAAAGCTTGTGTGTTTATCCTTTTAATGACCCTCCTCCTTGTAAAACGGGTTTTGAGCAATATGTTTTAGTTTGTTTCTTCCTAAACTGTAACATTTTTGTAATATGGATTTGGCTTTATTTTTGCATGAATACAATCTCAGAGTTCAGGGAGAGTTGTTACACAGAACATTACACACAGCATCCTTCAGTGAAAGCCACATTCAGTGTAACAAATGAACCTTTTGATTAGTGCTGCAGAACTTCACCAGAGGTTCCTTTCTCAGAGTTATGGGTCTCCACAAAGATCCCTGAAACTTTCTTGCAGTGCTCGTGAGCATAAATCTATGGCTCAAAGTCAAAGGAAAGAAATCAGTTTACCACAATTCAAATGGCTGATAGGGGAAGCTGATGAATTTCAAAGCATGTAACTACTCCAGAAATGAAACAGTCTGGATGTTATGCTTAAGAAAGTGGGCCAAGTTCATCTTGGTCTAATGCCATTGATGTAATAAGACATCATCAACAGTCCTGAAAGCAGCTGATAAATTTAAAAAAGAGAGTGAATACTTGATCTTCCTTCAGTTCAAGACAATATTGACCAGCAGAGTACTGCGGCTGTTCTGTAAGAGGCTGGAATCCAGACTACCTAGGGGTAGAAAAAAGAACTCTGAAAATTTTGGAAATTTTTTTTAAATACCATGTCCAGGAGAAGATGGTTGAAAAACAACAGATTTTTGGTGTCAGAAAGATTAAAAAATAACAAGTATCAGACCTTTCCCTTTTCCACACCCTGAGTTTCTGAAGAAGCACAGACCTGGAATTTTCTGTTTGGCCTTTCCTACTCAATATGGACATAGGTCCTGTTCAAACCTAGGCTGCCCCTTGTTCTCCTCAACATATCATGGTGGCTAATAGTCACATAGAATGGCTACCCATATTCCTTGAAGTTCAGGAAAAAATTCGCTTTTTTCACTTAAATCACCACATAACAGTCATGAAGCCCTGAAGTCAAATAATTATCTTTCCATTTCTTGTAGCAGCAATAAAGGAGTGGTGTTGCAGTTGCATTCTAGAGCAGGTTCATTTTTTCTACTAAGACAGATACCACTAAGCCTGCTGATGGAAGTTCAGGAAAAAAAACCCCAAACAAACCAAAACCCGAAATGAAAACCTGCAAAAGACCAGACTGCTCCACCACAAATACTTTCAAGACATTCAATTATTAAATTGTTATTTCATCATATCTGATGTGAGAAATTCTCTGAATGATAATATTTGTGCCAATAAGCCAACAAGAGTTATAGTGGGGTCACACTTATGTGAACAAGAACAGAATCTAATCTGTTTTTGCAGTGGGTTTTTTGTGTAGCTGGGGGTCAGACCATGGGGCTCTGAATCCAGTCCACCCTGTCAAACGGGATGATGTGATGATTGCAAAAGTTATAACTTGAAGAAAATCTACAGCTGTACAAAGCACAAGCCACGTGTCTTTTAAATTTCTTATCCATTTTCTTGCAGCTTGAGTAGCATGCACCCTATTTCTGACAGTAGCTCCAGGCCATTTACCTGCTGTCAGACACTACTAAGTACTAGAAGTTCTTTCTAAAAATCCATCTTAGGTGAAGTGAACAGGAAAAAGAAAAGAAAACTGGAAAAATACACTGGACACAGTCACAGATGGATGTCACTAACACTACCTATTGCTCTGATTTAGCAATCAAATGACGATTTTTTATTAGTCTTCGGTAGCAAAACCTTACATTAAGGTCACATGTTTTGGTTCCAACCAGCCTAAGACATCTGGATACATCATCAAATATAATAGCAATAGTGACAGCTCTAGTGGGCACTGAATTCAGTTGCACTGCAGAAACCACACATGTACACTTGCAGGCTGTCTCAGCCTGAACAGTACAAGGAAAAGGGAACACACAGCTTGCTGGATGTTTTGGAAAGCTAGGGGTGGCTAAAAGAGCCAATAAACCATTTCCATTTAAAATCTGAAAGAAGGGGGGTAGTCAAGATGCTACAAAATGTATTTATGTGACGGATTGCCTCTTTCTTTGAAAGCAGAAGTATGTATTGCAAACCATGCTTTAGTTTTCTGAATATACTCCAGCCATTTAGACTGCACACACCTCTTCTGAACCTAGATTTTATGTAAATTAAGTCAATTAATTAGCAGGCAACTTTGAACTATTGCCACTAAACCTAATCATGTCCTTGAAACAGAAGTACATTTTCTCACTGTAGCTGGAAAATGGGAAAAGGAGTTGTTTGGGTTTGTTGTTTTGGGGTTTGTTGGGTCATTGTTTTGGGTTTTTTTTAATCTCTTGTGAGGACATACTGTATCTTTTATCCGTCTTGCTACTTAAATAGGAGCTGTAAGAAGCCTGTCGCTCACAAGCATACATTTATACTGGGCACCCTCCACAAGGAGTACATCCACATCAATATGCTGCTGCCTGCCAACAGAAATGATTCCTTTTCAACAAGCATGAACTCTCAGCCTTTTTTTTTTTAACTCTGTGAACTATTAGAAATCCAAGAGCAGAGATAAGAATGAAAAATAAGAAGAGAGAGTGCCCAGCATGATATAGAAATACTTTATCAAACAACTTTGCCTGAACAGTACGTGCACAGGGAGATAGTGGCTCTGTGCACACTGTGTGTGCTCCTTAAACAGAAAAACAGACACATAGCGTTTGTGTATCATAATGCTTTGAGTACTCTGGAGGTAATGTTTCACTATTCTAACCATACAGATTGCTAGAGGGATATTCTTGGGAATTGGGAATATCATTACTAAAGACATTTTCTTCCCCCCCAACCCTTGCCCCTTCCCTTCCCCCCCTCCCCCCACCCCCCACCCCCCCCCACCCCCCCCCCCCCCCGGATCAATGAAGATATAACAGTCCTTTTCTTCTTGGCACAGTTTAATTTTTGACTTGTGATAGCTATAGGTCTTTGCCTGCCTTTGTGGTTTGGTAGTAGTGAAAAATTCATGCAAGACAAAACTCAGTGCAATACAGGTTGAAAAGTAGTTTTTCATGTATCTGTTGAGGCTGTTAAAATTGCAGGGATTTTACCTTTCTTAAGGTATAAATTAGGTGATTTGAATTGCCTTGTAAAATCTTAGTGTTAGAAGTGGGTACCTAAAAGGACAAAATACCCTGAATCCTCTCTACTCTACCTTTCATATGATATGTTGAGCTTTGTGTTTTATCTTGCACCATTATCTGTAAAGCATTCTAAGCCAAATAGTAATTTCCTTAATGGCTAATTTTGAGAGACTGGATCGTTGCTCACCAGGTGGCTTACATGACAAAGCAGTGCTCTAGTGTATGAACTGGATTATGGCTCATGTGTCTAATGCACTCCTGTTGCTAATGGACATTAAACAAACGAGACCTTACTAGAGCCATGACTCATAAACTGAGTGTGAAGTTCCCTATGTCTTCTCAGAACCACCTAAATTCTTCTATGTATCATTTCATAAGGTGCTTCACCCCTTGCCAAGGTAGACATGGCCTAAAGCGCTGTGAGCTAGAAGAGAGTGCAAACCTGACTCGCCTGGAATAGATGGCAAGAAATCCAGTGACACAGGCAAAATGAGTATTTAGTATTTAATTGCATTCTTGCCTACTAAAATAATAATTCTGACAATAGTAAATAAAGTACTATTGCTTATGAATGTCTTTGATTCCAATCCATTTTACACACATAATTAGAACTTTTACCTTCATATTATGATTTGGCAGTATTTTTTAAATAAGAATATCCTAGATGATTGCCTACTTATTTTCTCTTTGTGGCTTGTGGTGGTTTGGTTTGGGGTTTTGGGGTTTTTTTCATATTTATTTACCACTCACATATAAATTCCAGTTTACAACACACCTTTAATTAAAACTTCTTTCCACTCATAAGGTTGGTGAATTCTTTAAATGTAATTTTCTTTACTAGTCAGAATTTCCCAAGCTCTCCTGAGTCTACCTTTAGTTTTAATAGTGATCTTCAGTTCATACAAATCTATTGTCTTGCCTATAAGAACTGTTCATTTATTCATAAGGTGCCATCAGTAGAGATGGAGCAAAAAAGGACAACCTGAAAGTCATCCTGAAACAGCAGCAACAGATAACAAGTTAGGACAGCCCATTATTTTATTACCTAGAGCCATATGTCAAGGAGTAACAAAGAAATCACAACAATATATTGAAGTGCTATTGTATATAGAGTTTGAGAGATCTACTGAATTGCAAAGCTTGAATAATAAGAGATAGTCCTCTGAGGATTTAATCTCAAAAGGTGATAGAAAACAGAACACACACCCCCCCTGCAAATTAGAAGGATTTTATAATTTCTTATCTGTATGTATTCTGCTGGGGTAGCTACAGCCATGAGCTTTTTAATCTTCTCCCCAAAGGACACTCTGAAAACATACCAACGAGCATTTTGCTATGGTCGTTGGGAAAAAAGTGTTTGTGTAATGGGGGCTGAGACTGGGCAGGTGGGAGAAAGAGATTTGAGAATCAAGCTACCATGAACAATGTTAGCTTTAGCATGCATGAATATTATAAAAAACTAGGAGATCAACAGCAATATTTGAAACCGCAGCCTCCTGGCTCTTTTCTACACCCACACTAGGACATGTGTGCACACACATTTATACCTTCTACCTGTGTAACCTGATGGTACTTGAAACCAATTCCTTCTTGAACAGCTGCATGGAGGCTACTAGTCCAGTTTCAGCCATCCACCATCTCAGGTGGACTCACTGAGCCTATTATTTTGCTCAGTAGGAAATCTCCAGGAAAGTTTCTCATGCAGGGTCTAACAGCGTCCTAAGATTTTGTGGGGAGTTCATTTTTTTCCTAGTCAGGGCATCCATTTTGTGGGAGATTTATCCAAGATCTCAAGACTGCCTCTGGCTTAGTCCTGGTACCCAGCACTTGGGGCACCTGCAGCAGGGTAGCTCACATGGCTTGTGAAGTTTCTCTAGACCAAGTTTATCTGCATTAGCAACTCTTGATTCTAGATAGTTGCAGTGCACCAACAATTCAAGCTAAAAGAATAACAGTGGCTGAGCAGAACAAACTTCCAACTGTGAAGCAATTATGGTGCTGTTGAATGGCTGATTGCTTGTGTGTGGTCCCCTCAGTTCCCTGATGTGGTGTGCTTATAGTTTTGCAATTGGATAAAATAGATTGGAATGAGTGCTGTCATACAGAACTGCCAGCTGTTTCACTGTTAATAAAGACACTATTTAGCTATTAATGGAACCCATTCTCCTCTTCTGTGCTTATTCAAACAAACTATCTTTGTTTGCAGAGAGGGTGTGACTGCACCTGTTCTGGATTCAGGAATCCACGGCCTGTGAGAGACCCCGTGATACTCTTCACTAACAATGCTAGCTTCCAGACAGAGCTCCATACAAATTGCAGACAAAATGGGGCTACTTTTCCAACAGATTTAGCAGACAATGTTCTAAAAATACACAGGCTTTGGAGTTAGCATTCTACTGCTTGTACCTTTATTAAACCAGCTAGTTCATGTTTAGTATGGGGATCCAAGTTTTAAATTTTAGTACTTAATAAGATCAAAGATAAAGTACTAAAGTAAGCAGAATTTGAGAGACTTGTCATCTTTTGTATTTGATTTTATTGGACAGTCATGTATTGATTACATGCATTTTGAGGGAATGGAAGGAAAAGACTAAGTCTTCTGCGGGGATACAACTATTGCCACCAGATGACTTTCATTTAAAAAAAATTTTTTTTGGAATATATGGAATATTTTCCATCTATATGGATGCCTGCATATACACAACCCCCAGAACCGTATTTTGTTGTGGTGCTAGAAGAAAGCTGATGTTAAATCTGGCTTTAAACAAAAATTCCATACTGGATTAGCACTAAAAAAGTAAATAAATCTTCAGTGATGTATAGCTGGTGCTTTTTTAATAAGCCTGGATGCCAGAAGGAGATGAAGGTTACAGGTGGCTTGCAATGATCCTAGGTCCTTCATCTGGCTCTACCAATGATCTGCAATATGAATTTGGGGAAGATTTTTTTTTCTCCATAGAAAAAAATGTTGCTGTGATCATAAAGTTCAAATGTGGAAAAAGTTGACCATAACTTCCAGTAGTGATTATCTGTGTTACAGATAACAAGCACATTTCTCCAGTCTTCTTCCACTTGATTTAAACCAACAAAAATACTCAGAAAATCCCTTGCTTTCTTTAGCCAGTAAGCTTGGAGTAGAGTGAGAAGCTATCTCCCTAATATCCCATTTCTAAAGCTAATTTGTAGCATATTAAAGCAAATGGCTCTATTAATTTTAATTAATGAGTAATGATGCGTAATGTAATAACTCCAGACTAAATACCAGTCGAGACTTGGGTCTATGACTGGCTGTGATAAAGGGTGTGAACGAACTGCTTCTTGGACTTATATAACGTCTTCAAATTGGGAGAAAATAAAACCAAAACAACAAAAAACTGCACTAAAAGTCAGTGCAGATTATTTTAAGGACACTGTTTGGGGGTTTTTTGAAGTAATCTGGGTTTATTAAATAAAAGACCAGTAGAGAGACACTGTTCATTGTTAATACTTTTTTTTTTTTTTTAAGATTAGGGCCAAATATATAACACCAAAAGGAATTCTGGGATACTGCCAGGGAAAAGAAAATGCTTTCAAAATAATTTTTAATAAAGTTAAAAACTGTAAGATTTTACATTTTTAAGTTCACAGAAAGAATGAATTTATTTGTATTTATCTAAAGTAAATTCTATGGAAGCTTTCACATGGTGGTTGCATGTGTTTAGATAATGCTTAGAAATCAAATAGAAACAAAGTAGTTTATAGCAAGAAGTAAGAATTTAGTGATGGTCCTTACCTATTAATTGTCAGCAAAAAGAATCTACAGACTCCAAGACCCATAGCTCTGGCAAGAACTTGATTTATTCTCTAGAATTATCCACTGCCTAAACAGGTAAGACATTAAGATGAATACCAGTAAGAACCTGTTTCTTTAACTCATGGCTGTTTGATTTCCTACTGCATAAGTTGGAGGTTCCATATTTGCGAGTATGAGGCTTGGAAGGGTGGGCACAACTCTGACAAATCCTGAGGTGGTGCTTGTGGAGTGGGCTACACATGCAGCTCCTGGCTATGCCATACTCTTTCTCAATAAACTCTGAGTACTACTCATATTTCTCTAAGAACAGTAAGAAATTGTAAGGACAAACCTATTTATTACTTCCAAGGCTTTCCATCTGTCTTTTCTGTTTAAGTGGAAGGCTCTTCTAGTTAGCTTCTACTTCTTACATTTCTATACGATGAGTGAAATGAATAACCATTTACATTGGTGATATTTTGTGTTAGTACAAATAAACAGACTATTAAAGGGATGATAAAATGTCCCTCATGTCAAACTCTGATTCATATGTTTTTCAGAATAAAATAATCAGTATAATTCAAAAATTACCTGCCTACGCAATTGTTTTGTCGTCCAGCTCAACCTTTCCTTAAACCCAATGGAAAAATAAAACCAGAAAATGCAGTATTTTCTGGGCTGCACAGAAGAGAGAAGAAAAAAGGAGGTAATATAAAAGACTTAAGCGCAAATATAAATAATACAAATATATAGCATAAGCCACTCTTCCTGCTGCGGGAAGAAAGCATTTTGATTTGTCCATCCAATTCAATTTGTTTTAACATTCCACTTTTACAAACAAAACGTATCAGCTCACTTGTTCAGTTTTGCATTATTGATGTGCTTTTTTGTTAAACGAGGCTAGTGAAATATTTAAACAAAGGCATTTTGCAATACTAATAAACAGAACAAAATGAAAGGAATCTGTGCTGATGACTTGTGAAGGTTACATTAAACTCATTTATTGTTAGTTGCAGATTGCACTTATGTATGAGTCTTGTAGTCTAACTCAGGGCTCAGTTCTCCTCTTGCTATTCAGTTTTACTCTGATGTAAATGCTTTGACTTAATGAAGTTACTCCTAATCCATAGCAATGAGAAGAAAGAGATCAGGTCATGAATATGTTTTCCATATCTATAACTTTGTCAAAAGATAACAGCTGAAAAACATTATCATCTCTAAAGAACTGAATCAAATATTTGTAAATGTTAATATTTTGACAGAGGATGAGATTTTACTTTTCCTAGAGGCATTTGTTTGTAACATTGACATATAATAAACCCCACAATGAATGACAAAATGACTTACACATTCTAAATTTCTGAATGTTTATTTACAGAACTGGCATTGAGATGATTGATAAACCACCTGCCATAAAGCAGCTGGGATTAATGTTTTAAAAGGATCTAAACCTGCCCCAGCTGATGTCATTGCAGAACCTTTGATTATCTTGAAAGTGAGCAGGGATAGGCTGCAAACTCAGTGTTTTTCTTTTAATGCTAACCTTACTACAAAATTTTCAGAGGACCCCAGTGGATTTCCCTGCATGCATTTAGCTAAATTGCACAGCTCAAGCTTTGGTGTTCATCTCTTCGCATTGCATTGCTCGAGGCCCAGTGAGTGACTCCAGAATAACAAAACAGGACAAAGCACAATATAGTGAAGTTGAATTCCAGCAATAAAACCAATTCTAAGATATAACTGTGGGTAAAATACAATTTCATTTGTGATTAACTGAGACTTTTCACTTGATTCAGGATGGTCTTTTGCGGAATATGAGAAAAAGAGAATACGAAGATGTCCCCTGGGTTATTCGTGACATGAAGCTCAACATTTTAATGGCAGAAGCCCCATATTAACAGCAAGAATTTCAAACCACACACTGATACGGGAGGTGAGACAGAGGGAGCATATAAACAGTTGTAATCCCAGCCTACATTCCTATATAATCACGTCCTCTGTTTCTCCTGACCTCAATTCAGGAATGCACCCATGCTCTTTAATCTCTCTTGTCGCACCTGCTCCTTCAGTCATATCTGGGCCTGACTGAACTACTCATCACGAGCAATTTATCAGATCTGCTGAGGGGATATTTTTCAGAGTTCAGTGACTCAGAAGCCAGAGAGCATTTTCTAGAAGTGACCCAAACATTTATGAATCTAATTCAGGACCTCGTGACTCTGGTTTCTAAGTACTCAAGTCACATTTAGAAGCAGGACTTATTTGTTTACCCCATCTTGTTTTACATGGTAGCACTTGACTGTATATAATCAATCAATGCATTGCATTGTTTTTATTAATTTTTCGGTGGTGGTTTGACCCTGGCTGGAGGCCAGAGACCCACCAAAGTCACTCTATCACTCCCCTTTTCACCTGGACAGGGGACACAAAATATATATTGAGAGGCTTAAGAGTCAAGATAAGGACAGGGAGAAATCATTCTCCAATCAGCATCACAGGCAAAATAACAGAAAACTTTCTCATTTATTACACTACTCTGCACACCCAGTGAGACCAGAGTCAGATAACGAGAAGTGTGACCATATCTTAAAGCACCTCCCCCCACCCCTCCCTTCATAGCAGACTTCACTTTAGTCATGATTTTGCTCCCTTCTTCCCCCCCATTGTGGCACAGGGAAGGGCAGAGAATGGGGGTTTTCAACAGTTCCACATGAGTTGTTTTCCTTCTTAGCCGGGCAGGCATTCCTCACACGCTTTCGGTGCCGCACTGTGGGGTCCCACCCACGGGAGACAGTCCTCCATGAACTTTTCCAACGTGAGTTTCCAGCGTGGGTTACCTCCATAGGGTGCTGACCTTCAGGCCCAGACTGCTCCAGCCTGGTGGTGCAGTTTTGTGAGGCTGTGCTACTGAGACCTTTCCTAAGCAGCAGTTAGTTTTCTGCCAGCCTAAACTATAAACAACGAGCAATTCAAGGTCAAAGTCATGGCCCGAGAGATAGTCAAGTGTCTCTGAGAATCACATATAGGAGAAAACAACCCGGAAGCAGCTGCATTTTGCCACCAGAGAAAGGAGTGAGAAGATGTAACGAGCTGTGCAGACACCAAAGCCGGAACAGGGCAGGGGAGGAGGCGGCCCAGGTGCTGGAGAGAAAGATGCCCCTGCAGCCCGTGGAGAAACCCATGGAAAAGGCCGAGACCCCACCTGCAGCCTGTGGAGGGGCTCCACGCTGGATGGAGCAGGTGGAGACATAGAAGATGCTGTGACCCTATGTTGGAACAAACCGCTGCCAGCACTTGCAGCCATGGAAAGAAACAGAGACACAGAGATGAGAGAGAAATATTTGCGTTGGAACAGGTTTGCTGGGGGGAGGCATGGAACCCTATGGAGGACTGAGACTGAGAGACACTATGATAAAGTGATAAAGCCCTGTGGGGAAGGATTCACATTGAGAAGTTTGTGGAGGACTATCTCCTGTGGGTGAGACCCCGCGGCGCAGCAGGGTCAGGGTGTGGAATGAATGCCCCCCTCCTGGCTGAGAAAGAAACTTGCAAGGGACTGACTGAAGCCCCCATCTCCCAGTCCCTGCCCTCCTGTACTGCGAGCAGGGAGAAGAAGGGAGTGAAATCATGACTACAGTGAAGTCTGCTAAGAAGGGAGTGGGGAGGGGGGCGTGGAGGTTAGAGGTGTTTTAAGATCTGCAAGAGTAAAACAGCTCATGAAGAAGTAACTGAGAACCCCATTTTCTCCCAGTCCCTGCCCTCCTGTACAGCGAACAGGGGGGAAGAAGGGAACAAAATCCTGACTAAAGTCTGCTAAGAAGGGAGTGGTGGAGGGAAAGTGTTTTAAGATCTGGTTGTGTTTGTTTTAAGATCTGGTCGTGCTCCCAACTCAGGTGTTTCACTGTTCTTCGTAGTGTAGTGTAATAAAGTAGGTAGTTTCTCACTTCTTCACTCTGTGTTGAGTCTGTTTTGCTCACGTTGTTGATGACAGTGTGATCTCTCCCTGTCCTTATTTTGACTCTTGAGCCTCTTAATATATATTTTCTCCCCTGTCCAACCAAGAAGTGGAGTAATAAACTGACTTTGGTGGACATCTGGCCTCCAGCCAGGGCTAAACCACCACACCTGGTCCACCACAGAGTCACAGGTCCCCCACAGAGTCACAAGTCCCCCAGCAAACCTGCTCTGGCACAGATCAGTCTCTCCAGAGGCTACAGGTTTTTGCTGCCAGGAGCTTGCTCCAACACAAGCTTCCTGTGGGGTCACAGCATCCTTCAGGTGTCTCCACACAATCTGGCGTGGGGTCTTGCATGGGCTGCAGATGGGATCTTTGCTCCCCATCATCATCCATGGGCTTTGGGGAGACACCCGCTCCACCATGTGTTTCTCCACAGGCTGCAGGGCCATCTTTTTCTCTGGCACCTGGAGCACCTCCCCCCTCTTCCCTGGCCTTTTCCATCATCTACTTTTCATCATGTATTGACAGTCCATGCCTTTGATACATATAAAATTGGAGATGGTGTTATGAACTGTTTGTATATGGTATGACTTTGAGAGTTTCACTTGCTACACCTATATTATTTGACAGAAAGAGAGACACATTAATAAAAATCAGGTGAAAAAAATGGCAAGAAAATCTTTTGCCATATTCTTTTCAAGTCTTCCTCTTCGCTTGTTTCCTGGAATCTAGTTTTAAAATACTGGGGTTCCTTCCAGGCTGAGAGAGAGAGGAAGATATAAGCCTGATTTATTGGTTGTCCAGCAGACTTTACTTTCAATTTTCCCTTGTCACATTTCCAATGAGGAATTGGCCACCCTAAATATAGGATAGCCAGGTAGGCACTTTCAGCACCTGTACAGCTGATTGTCTGATAAATGTGAAGTTCATGGCTAAATGTTCTTCCTCATGCACTTGTATCAGATGTATTCAATCAAAAATTTCTACTAAGGTCTCATACATTACTATTATTATTATGATTATTACTGTTGTTGTTATTTTAAAGAAAAATTTAGGCTGAAGTTTCCAAAATATAACCCCAAAGTTTGATTTCACAAATCTCCCTGTTATATCAGTTCTACCCTTTGTGTGGTTTAAGCTTAATCCATTTTTCTCTTTTCATTGGTGAACAAGCACTTTTCCCTTTCTCTTACATTCACCCCATCAAAGAAATCCTTTGGGGATCTATACCCACCCTGGACTTTCAATTTCCCTACAGATCTTCATCTCAGGTATAAAAAGAAACCCCCCAAAACCACAGATAAGTGCATATAGTATATATATTTAAATTGACATTTTCAACTTTTTGGCTTTTTCCATCCACTTTTTCCATTTCTCTTTCTTTTCTATCTCTCCAGTAATAGCTTCTCCTTCTTCTTTGCATTCTCACATTTCCAATCTTTTTTTATTACATTTTTTGTCACTGTTTTCATTTTAGTTCTTCACAAGTTTATTCTGTGCTCATTTAATGCCATTAGCCCCACCAGGACAGAACACAGCTGCAAACTCCAATCAGCTACTCTTTCTTGACTCCTTCAGAAAGGTTCCTTCCTTACTTAACTTCCTCCCTGCCTACCTCCCTTCTTCTACATCCCATCACATCTTCCCTCACAGTACTCTGGTTCCTCACATTTCTCTTTTTTCCAACTTAATGTGTTCTTTAATTTTCGTCTCTGCTTCCTGATTCCTATGACCACCCATCTTCCTAAAATACTCAGGAGACAGTGAAAGAATGAATGACAAAACTTAATGGGAGCAGCATGCTAATAAATATGTATATATAGATATATACATATATAGATATATATTTGCATTGCCTGACTATATATAATCAATTGATGTGCTTCAAGATTTAATCTGTATGTTTTCTATCTCACCGTGGAAAACAATTTGATTTCTTATACTAGTTCCACTGTGGTATTTATATTATAGAATGCAGAAAAGAGTAGCACATACCTTCATGTGGGGTATGACCTGATGATCTTTTGAGGTTCCTTCAACCCCCTACAATTCTGTGATTCTGTGATTCATCAGGCTTTGTCAGTTATATAGCCGTTGCAGCACTCACTAGAATGGACTGTACTCAAGGAAATGTAATGCTGAAGAATCAAAAATCTTTGATAGTTGGTAAATTTATATTTATTCAACATTTGCATGCTTCTGTCATACCAAGGAGTTTCTTTACCTTGTGCTATGCTGTTAACAAATTGCTTCCATTTGTAACTTACTCATATGAGGCAAAAGCTTTTAAATACATTTGACAAGACAACTTCTGTAGCAAAGTCATTAAGATAAGAGAACTCTGCAGGGGTAGAAGTTATTCAAACTATACACAAAATATCTTGTGTATGTGCACCATGATTTTTCTCTACTCTCTGTCTTCCCTTCCATTCGTTCCCATCCTATTTTTTTTTTTTTTTTTGGTGTGAAGGAGGCAGGGGTGTGGAGGGATGGAGGGAGATGTTCCTTCAATAAATGCAATATAATGCAACGCACCAACAGATTGCCACAAGTTATGTATGCCTCTGTCAGTGTGCAATGCAGTTCCACTCACGGGGTTATAAAACACTGAAAATGGAAACGTAGCCTAAGGAAAAGTTTAGCATTCTAAGCTCAAAAGTAATCTCAGAGACAGTGGATATTAAAAAGACAGCATACTACTTCTTCCTTTAGAAAAAGACAAGCAAAAGTATAAGGCATGAAGCCACTGGGCAACCGATCTAGCAGAAATAGGTAGGTTAAAAAGCTGAACATAATGCTTGAAGGCAGAAAGAGCAATGCTGTTGCCATTATCTTACTGATTTCTTTGTGTTGCGATACAGGCCAGCAGCATTTGTTATAGTTGTGTTTAGAGCTGTTAAAAAAAAAAAAGAAAAGATAACCAAAAAGACCATTTTTCTCATCTTTTTAGTCTGCAAAGAGGTGAAAAAACAGACCACAGATTTGGGGAAAGATGAGCTATTCTTTCCCTTATTCTAGGCCTGAGAAGTACACATTTACGTAGCCTAACCTAACAGTTCTCCAGACCTGCTCTGTGGGGAAGACATCATAGCTCCTTGTTAAATTTTCCAGCTTAAATGTTCATTTCCAAAATGGGCAGAAAACAGTTGACTAAACATTGTTTTTCTAGATTTCAGTTTGCTGAATAAGGCTGTTTTTATAATAAACTATTGTAAACTACTGGTAAGGTATATTTTTCTTTCACGTCACATTAAAGAATTAGTATTTGAACAACCACTGCAAGGGTAATAGCCACAAAAACAATCTTGTATTCCACAGAGTTACTGGGAGGATTGCCCACATTAGCCTGACTAATTCCTACCAGTGAAATATTTATTCTGAATGTAATATAAAAATAAATATGCAATGTCTTTAAAGATTTAGCAAAGAAACAAGTGCACTTTTACAGTATAGAACAGTGTGTGAGATGCAGCTGAATCCCTCTGTGCTTGGAACAGATACTATCTCAGATGTACAATATTTTTTAGTATGTGCTGTCTTTTCTAATGGCTACCTCTGTTAAGTCTGATTTCTCTCATGTCAACACTCTCACACCTTGAACCCATCATCTGCAAAATGGCAACTGAAAGGCAGTTCCTCCAGTTACCCTAATGAAAGAGCTGCTACCAAATTTGGTACTGGCACAAATATGTCATAGGTAGCAGGAACATGACCAACCTAGTAGTTGGATGTGAGTACCAGGATACAAACAGTGGGAACAAGCCAATCTGACAAAATGTGGTGTATTGTAGGGTCTCAGGAGTACGTAAGTCAGCAGCTCCCTTTAAATGTCTGCCAGGATTCTGGATACAGAACATAAGTTCACTAAATTCATAGCAGACTGGTTTCTTTTTGCCACCCTCAAGGAGATTCCAGCGCTCAGTTAATTGTGAATGCCTCCTGCAACTTGCAGTAGTTGAGAGCTTAGGTACTAAAGAAAGCTGAGTGATCCCTCTTTTAATAGTATTTGTTTTCAGTAGGTCTAAGGCTTGGACCTATGTGACATTTCGTGACAGCTCAGCAGCTCTGTGAGAGATGTATCCAGGTTCACCCATGATAGCTGTGGTAACAGGTGACCATGAGAACAGGTATGAAGGCTTGAAGCAGTCTTAGTAATGAGGCATGAAAAGAGCTGTGTCCATAATTCTAAACAAACAAGCACTATTGTGTGTGGTACTGATACACAATTATAATCAGCTTATTTGGGGATTGTAGTATTCATCATGTTGCTGGTATTGTAAATCTGTGCTGTCGTTGATAGGAGTCACACAGCTTGGGGCCTTGTACCTTCACCTATTGTTTTCCCTGTGTTATGATAAATTTTCAGCAACACTTGATTAAAACTGCCAATTTGTTGGGTATAAAGAAATCTCTCGACATTACCAGGACTAATTACGTTGTCCTTGCCAAAGGGGTAGTTGAATAATTGCATGCGATTATTGCACAGCTATGGTGCTTTTCATGTCAGTGGCAAAGCAATGAAGATTGATTCCCTTTAATTAATCATTCAAAAATAACCCCTCGTATCATTCCTCAAATAGGAGCAAACATGTTCCTACATCTTCCTTCCAAAAGGCTCCTGAATGCAATTGGTTCCCTGAAGAGATAGCACTGCAGTGCATGCGTGCATGTCCTAGATAGTAGGGCCTGCTTTGTAATTATTTGGTGATCCTACTCTCCTTATTCTTTCTTCTTGTTCTTGAACACGCTTTCTAATTTTAGATAGCCACAAACACAAGAACATAGCAGAAAATCCTAAGGGTTACTAATTTAACTCCAGGCAGTTCATTTGAAAGAGTGTCTCCAACTCTGAACTTATATTTATCTACTATTTCCCTATACTTTTCCATCAAATGGTCTAACACAATCATGCATTATTACATGGTAATGTTCATTATTGAAAGAATACCTTGCCTTTCATAAAGTAGTTAGAAGTCCATGGGTTACCTCCTGCTGCAACTGCTGCTCTCTCTCAATAGTTATGTGACTGACAGAAGTTAATCAGCTGTATTTGTTTCTTTTCTATATTTTCTAAAGTCTTTAGCATTAATTTGTAAGGACACTGATTCTTGATTTAGTTTTCTTCTATAAAGACATTAAAATCTCAGCAAATCTCTCAAGGCAGTATCTTTGGAATGAATCAACTGTTTATGATATCTGATACCACAGAATATTTCTTTTTCCAGCAATTGCTTTATAGGTCATCCTTTGGTATTGCAAAGTTATTTCAGAGAATGTGTGACTTTGAGTGACATACATAAAGTACAGGGGTAGAAAACATGGATTTGGGAGCATACTTCATGTCTATTTCTAATGAAGATTTTACATAATCTGAATAAACTTCATTGTTAATTAAACAATGAACTTTTTTTTATTTTATTATAAAATATGTGTGTATCTTATGACTCCTAAAAGAAAGAGGCTGATAAGCAAAGCTGCACACAACCATGCATATACATAAATTTGAATTGTTCTAACACATTTTTTAATTCAAGATTCCAGAAAAAAATCTTAGCACTTTCACCCTGTTGTATTAGGAGGCCTGTTTGCATCAAAACCTACACATAGTTTGTTTTTATCTTTTTTCTAGTCAAGGGTTTATGTTTATGGAGAATTAAAATAGACTACAACAGCTGGGGTGCTATAGAACCACAGGACATGCATAGAAGTCTTTATATCAAAACCAAATCATTGTTTGTATTGTTTTATTTTACTGCCTATGTGTATTAAATGCTGTTCAAGACTTTGCCTGCAAGTGTACTCAATGGCAATGGATCCTCTGTGTCAGGGATATATAGGGATAGGAAGGAAAGTGGATTGTGAATTTGCAAAGTTGCAACTGTTTGACTTAGTGGGGCATGCTGGCATAAGGGTGAACAAATAGTTGTGCAATAACCAGGCAAATAACTTTTAGATTCTAGAAGATATGGCTTATGGACAAATAAAGCAAAGTGGGATTTAAAGCTGCTCCATTGCCACAGTCTGTATACCAATAGAGTCATAGACAATTCTGCAAACTGCAACTGAAAGCATAAATGAACATCTTTTATCTGTGAAGGCACCATCCATTCCTTTCTAATGTCTCCCTTCTCAGTAGCATAGCTTAGATGTGCCTCCTGCTTTAAGTCAAAGAAGGTAAGTGTTTACGCCTTTAAGAATAGCAAAGATAAAAATTTAGACCTAATAGAAAGTGTTAAATTTGTAATTGAAAACAAGTACTTGGACATTATCCATGTCATGCCAGAAAGGAAAATAATATTTTACCACTGTACATTCTAGTTTACCAAACCATCTCTCTAGGGAACCTATTTAGTAGAAGGAAGTACACAAAAGAAAGGTAGGAGTGAATATAGATGTTATAAATTCCTCTGGGGTTTAAGAAGCTGAACCATCTATTTCATTCTTGCAAAAACTGGTTTCTCTATATGCTGATTGCACATTCATTCTTTAATCTTTATATGTTTAAAGTTTAAAAAAAAAAAGACCTAAATTTCTCTTGTAAATTGTTGAACATTTGCAACAGATATGGAAAATCACAGTTGGAAGTCTACTAACACTATGAAAAAGTAAATTGGAGCCACAGCAGGAAATAAACTTTGTATGTAAGGACTTGAGATCTCACCAGAATGCAAGAGTGTATTTAGTACTAAAAGATGCTACACTGTCTGTGTACTCTTTTAGAATAGAACCTCAGGTTGAATATCTGCAACAATTAATATTAAATTCTTTCAATTATTAACCAGAACCACATATTTTCAAGTGAATTTCCTGGATAATAGTGACTATTAACACCTGAATTGTTGATTAGGTTTTTAGGGCGTTTTTTTAACATCTTGTTGCACAAAGGACTGTCATGGTACGAGATCCCATTTTTAGTTCCTGCCTGCCAAATGAAGGCTTGAGGTAAAATGAAACCACAAGTAGTTCCATTTAATTAGGTGTACATTTTACATGGAAAAGAATGGAACTCCCTACAGCTGCTGTGATTCTTTCAGCAGCATATTATTGATACTAACAAGGCACTTTCCTCGATATAGGGATCTCAGATCGTATGTATAGAAGCTGATGCAAATTTCCCTACAGATTTTTGTGTACAAAGCTACAAACTGCATTTGTCTTGCTCCTGATTACCGAGATTGCTAGTGCAGTTTCCATACTTTTTATTCCAGGTTTCTGACAAAATATTTGCAGACATGTAAGCCAAAGCATTTTAGGAGCAATTGTATTCATTGTTGTGAAATGAAAAACAGCAGATGAAGCTATGCAAAAAGGTCTCTTCCTGCTTTGCATGTTGTTTACATTGTAAGGATGTATTCCCATGATGTTATTATGATCTTTATCACCACAGTATGTGAGTGCTTCATGGTCATAGAATCATAGAATCATAGGGGTTGGAAGGGACTTTGAGAGATCATCGGGTCCAACCCCCCTGCCAAAGCAGCTCCCCAGCTCATATTGCACAGGTCGGCGTCCAGATGGGTCTTGAATATCTCCAGAGAAGGAGACTCCACCACCTCCCTGGGCAGCCTGTTCCAGAGCTCTGTCACCCTCACTGGGAAAAAGTTCTTCTGCATGTTGGTGCGGAACTTCCTGTGCTCCAACTTGCAGCCATTGCCCCTTGTCCTTTCTCCACAGACCACTGAAAAGGGGCTGGCCATTTCCCCCTGCATCCCATACTTAAGATATTTATAAACAGTAATAAGGTCCCCCCTTAGTCTTCTCAGTGCTGAACAGTCCCAGCTCACTCAGCCTTTCCTCATAGGGGAGATGCTCCAGGCCCTTTGTAGCCCTTCTCTGGACTCTCTCCAGGAGAGATTTATACAAGGGAGCCCAGAAGTGGCCACGATACTCCAGGTGGGGCCTGACCAGGGCAGAGTAGAGGGGGAAGATCACCTCCTTCGACCTGCTGGCCACACTCCTCCTGATGCACCCCAGGATCCCATTGGCTCTCTTAGCCACTAGGGCACACTGCTGGCTCATGGCCAACCTGTCATCAACCAGGACCCCCAGGTCCTTCTTTACTGAGCTCTTCTCCAGCAGGTCATCCCCCAGCCTGTACTGATACAAACATTGTTCCTTCCCAGGTGCAAGACTCTACACTTGCTTTTGTTGAACCTCATCTGGTTTCTCCCTGCCCAGCTCTCCAGCCTGTCCAGGTCTCTCTGGACAGCAGCGCAGTGTTCCTGCGTGTCAGCCACTCCTCCCAGCTTTGTATCATCAGTGTACTTGCTGAGGGTGGATGCTATTCCCTCATCAAGGTCATCCTTCTTAGCCAGGCAGGGATTCCTCACACGCTTTCGGTGCCGCACTGTGGGGTCCCACCCACAGGAGACAGTCCTCCATGAACTTTTCCAATGTGAGTCCTTTCCCAAGGGGCTTCAGGTCTTCACCAAATGCCCCAGCGTGGGTTACTTCTATGCAGTGCAATCATAGAATCATAGAATGTCTCTCAGTCTATCAAGCCCAAACTGCTCTAGCCTGGTCCTACATGAGGTCATAATCCCCACCTACCCCACCTGCTGCCAGCGAGCCTGCTGCAGTGTGGGTCCCACGGGCTGCAAGTGCTGGCAGGGGCTTGCTCCAACGTAGGTCACAGTGTCTTCTGTAAGTCTTCACCTACTCCAGTGTGGGGCCTCTCTACAGGCTGCAGGTGGGGTCTCAGCCTTTTCCATGGGCTGCAGGGGGGACTCCCACTCAACCATGGATTTTTCCACAGGCTGCAGGACCATTTTTCTCTCTGGCACCTGGGGCACCTCCTCCTCCCCTTCCCTGTCCTTGGTGTCTGCACAGTTTCTTACATCTTCTCACTCCCATCTCCGGTGGCAAAAAACAGCTGCATGAGGGTTTTTTCTCCTAAATGTGATTCCCAGAGGTGCTGTGACCATTGCTGATGGGCTCGGCCGTGGTCAGCAACAACTCCAGTCTTGAGGTGGCTGGTGTTCACTCTGTCGGGCCTGCAGAGAGCTTCTGGCTGCTTCTTGCAGCCCCCCTTCTCTACCAGAACCCAGCCACACAAAACTACAACAGCAAAGGTAGAATTAATTTATATGAAAGCCTGTCTTCAAGAGTTAGCCAGGAAAGGCCTTTTTCTTTCTCTTCCTGATCTTACAGATGTTGGAGTTTTTGGGTGTCAGTGGTCCAATATACAGCAAAGGTGCAGCAAGTGCCTCTAGCCATGAGATTCTGCCTCACACAGACAGCAAAGTCTTCTGGTCAGAGGCAATGGTTGAAATGGGAATGGCATCATGCACCCACTTAATACTTTAATGATGATTTAACAAACCAGGTAACCCTTTACTGTATGGTTGTTGTACTTAGTGAATGCTATCAGGTATCAGAGTACCCTGAGCTTTTCCAGCAGTTTATAAATCTCTCCACTTCATCTACGGATAGCAAGAGCCAAATATTTACTTTTGTAGTTTGGGATGCTTTTCTCCATGGTCAATTATTTGCAGCAGACATCTATGGAAGTTTCAGGACAAATAGGAAAAAATGTGTTGTAAATTAACATACAAAACATGGATTTTCTTAATCAACTCTTTGGACTAAGGTGCCTCTTAATTTTTTCTAGGATGTATTGTAGATGTCAAAGCAGATGCACTAGAGTGAAAGAAAAAGAGGTTTTAAAGGCTGACTATGCTTTCTCTGATAAACGTCTTATCTGCTTTTATTAAAAGAATGACAGAAAACAAAATTTTCACAGTCTCCATTAAAAGGAACTTGGCAGCTGGTTCTGAAAGGTATTTTGAAGTCAATTACATCAACATTTTCCTTCAGAAAGAGCAGTGTACATGTCTGATAACAACATAAAATATCTATCTCTCGACCCTGTATTTACAACATTGTGCCAAGTTCTGAATCATAGAATCACAGAATGGCATGGGTTGGAAGGGACCCCAAGAATCACAGAGCTCCAACCACTCTGCCACAGGCAGGGACACCAACCTCCAGGCCTGGATCTACACAAAGTTGACCAGGGCCCCATCCAACCTGGCCTTGAGCACTTCCAGGGATGGGGCATCCACCATCTCTCTGGGCAGCATGTTCCAGAACCTCACCGCTCTCTCTGTAAAAAACTTCCCCCTAATATCTAATCTAAACCTTCCTTCCTTTAGCTTTAGTCCATTACCACTTGTCCTGCCAGTGTCTACCCTTTTAAAAAGTTGATTCCCCTCCTGTTTGTATGTTCCCTTCAGGTACTGGAAGGCTGCAATGAGGTCCCCCCGCAGCCTTCCCTTCTCCAGGCTGAACAAGCACAGCTCCCTCAGCCTCTCTTCATAGGGCAGGTGCTCCAGCCCTCTAATCATCTTTGCGGCCCTGCTCTGAACCCTCTCCAACAGTTCCACATCTTTCTTGTATTGGGGGCCCCAGACCTGGACACAGTACTCCAGATGGGGCCTCACGAGGGCAGAGGAGAGAGGGACAATCACCTCCCTGTCCCTGCTGGCCACCCCTCTTCTGATGGAGCCCAGGATACCATTGGCCTTGCGAGCTGCAAGAGCACACTGCTGGCTCATGTTAAGCTTCTCATCCACCGTGACACCCAGGTCCTTCTCAGCAGGGCTACTCTCAGGGAGTTCTTCTCCCAGTCTGTATCTGTGTCTGGGATTCTTCCGGCCCAAGTGCAACACCTTACACTTGGCAGTGTTGAACCTCATTAGGTTAACCCTGTCCCACCTTTCCAGCCTGTCAAGATCCCTCTGGATGGCTTCCTTTCCTTCTGTTGTGTCAACCACACCACTCAGCTTGGTGTCATCCACAAACTTGCTGAGGGTGCACTCAACTCCATCATCGGTGTCATTGATGAAGATGTTAAGGAACACCAGTCCCAAGACAGACCCCTGGGGGACACCGCTTGTCACCAGCCTCCACCTGGACATAGACCCATTGACCACCACCCTTTGGCTACGGTCTGTCAACCAGTTTCTTATCCACTGGATAGTCCACCCATCAAATCCACATCTCTCCAATTTAGAGATAAGGATGTGGTGGGGGACTGTGTCAAAGGCCTTGCACAAGTCCAGGTAGATGACATCGGTCGCCTTCCCTTTATCTACCGATGCTGTCACTCCATCATAGAAGGTCACCAGATTGGTGAGGCACGACCTTCCCTTGGTGAAGCCGTGCTGGCTGTCCTGGATCACATGCTCATCCCTCATGTGCTCCAACATGTCACCCAGGAGGATCTGTTCCATCATCTTACACAGAGGTGAGGCTCACCGGCCTGTAATTCCCTGGGTCTTTCTTGCTCCCTTTCTTATAAATGGGAGTGATGTGACCTTTTTTCCAGTCTCCAGGGACCTCGCCCGACAGCCACGACTTTTCCAATATGATGGAGAGCAGCTCAGCAACCACATCAGCAGCTCCTTTAGGACCCTGGGATGCATGTCTTCCAGCCCCATAGACTTGTAGACATTCAGTCTCATGAGGCGGTCTTGCACTTGCTCTGCCCTTACAGTGCGGGGGATTTACTCCCCCAGTTCCCATGTAGAGGTCCAGGGATGCAAGGTTCTGGGACTTGAGAATGATGAGAATCCTGGCTGCCAGAGAAGACCGAGGCAAAGAACTCATTCAGTAGCTCAGCCTTCTCCACACCAGTTGCAGCCAATTCTCCTTTCTGATTTGCCAAGGGGGGTACGCTCTCTTTGGCCTGTCTCTTCTGGCCAATGTACCTGTAAAATCCCTTCCTGTTGTTTTTAACATCCCTCACCAAGTTCAGTTCCTTCTGCGCTTGGCTTTCCTGATCCCATCTCTGCAAGTCCAAACAGCATCCCTGTATTCTTTCCAGGCAACACACCCTTGTTTCCAGAGCTTGTATTTTCCTTTCTTTTCCCTCAGTTTGGCCAGCAAGTCCTTGCCTATGTGATATACCTGTTACCTTTTGGTATTAGACTTGGAATGACTCCCAAGCAAGGTCTGATTTTGACTTTGCCAAAGTGGTGTGTCTCTGCTGACTTCAATGAAACTATTCCTGGTTTACACTGACAAGTGAGGTCAAAGTCAAGATAGTAGTTCAAGTGGAAAATGTGTAAGACGGCTGGGATGAGGCCTGTCTTTGGCTATGATGTGTATTGTGGACCAACCACTGTATTAAAAATGTAGGGTTTTTTATATATACACACATATATATATGCTCAGGGCTTGAATATACAGCTGTGTAACAGCTATAACCATCTTTCTGTATTGTAGGAACTTCGTGCCTTTTTAATTGTTTCATCTGTTTGGAATTGAAGCACTGAATGGACACTTTTCCTTATTTTCAATTCCCAACAGCAAAAGAATTTCTGCCTGATGTGACATGGCATTCAAAACAGACATCATTTCCTGGCTACCATGTATTCCCAAATCAGTCAAATGACAGACAAGATAAAATTCATTTTGCAATTAACATTTTTTATTTTGTTTCTAGTTTCACAGTTTTCATTTTGCAATAGTTGAAGTTAAATAAGAAGCAGTGAGAGAGACATTACTTGACAAATGCAACTTTATAGGGGTAATCAAATTTGTGACAAACCTGACTGGAATTACAGAATAACGAAGAAATGGGATAAGATTATGATAACAACTGGGTGGGGTTTTTTTAGTAGAAAGACATTTGGATTACTGGACAACAGAAATCTAGCTGCTACAATAAACCCTTTAAGCAGAACTTGGTGCAAGCAGTGTAATGTCATGTACAAAGGCATGATAAAAACCTGTCCAGTCACTTTGTGAATGATTAATTAATGAAGAAGTGTCTCGGAGAATTTGCTACAGGTCTCAGATATTCCTCCAAGAAATTGCTTAAAAAATATATGTCTCAGTAGTAGGTTTGAAGATACTCCAAGGTTTTGCAGACAGGGTGTCTGAAGTCTGAAGGTGTTAGCTTCCTTACAAGGGGGAACTGAAAACCCAGTTATGCAGATATAGTTTGTTGTCTGTACGAAGTCATCTCCCATCAAGCTTCAGCTTAGGAGATCCTTACCAAAGGTATGATAGATGGCATTTAACAAAATGTGTTTCAAAAGTGCCCAAGTTCACATCAGCAAGAGCAGACACACCTATGAGGGGCAAAGCAGCCCATCCAGACATTTTAGCTCAGACATGGGTGCAATAATCCTAAATTACCTCTGCATTGTGTCTGCTGCTAAGTCCTCTCTGTTGGCGTGTGTTGTTGGCTTGGGTGTAGCAGTATGCTGATGATTCTAATACTAGCAACTCCTGACCACCAAGAAAGCTGGAGGTGAAGCTAAAATACAATCTTTCTGAGTTAAGGATATAGTCCCTTTTTGAAGAAGAGCAGACTAAACAAGTAAAACATTCACAGTGGCACAGACCAGAATAGGATGCAGTGATTCCCACTATTTGGTCTCCATTCTTCCCATTAGGTCCTATTAAAATATTTACAATAGAAACTCCTGACATAAAACTGGCATTGTCAAGAAGGACTTAGTCACAACATCACAAGTCTGCATGTGGCACTACAGCTAACAAGTGATTTTCACCACATGAATTCTCACATTACTGTGCTCAGCAAAAGTGCCATTTACAGATGAGTGTTATTTCCATGTTGAGAAAGAAAAGAATCAGAGACTCAGTAAAATGGAAATACTCTGTGCAGATGAAAATTTTTATATAAAGAGATGAACAATAAAAGAACTACAGCAGCTGTAGCACTATTTTGTAAGATGATGGCAAAAAGAAAATAAGCTGAACATGGGAAAATCTTATTTGGGAGCAATAAAGGCTTGATGTATATTCAACAGAGCATTGTTTTCTGAAGTTTAAAGGGAAAACATCTGACAGTAATTGTTCCATGGATAGTCTGTCATCTAACTATTAGAATTGTAGAATATAATTAAAGATTAAGAAATATTACTTTATTCTGCATGGTTGAAATTACACCATATATGCAAGGGTATAATCATGAAATTCCTTATGTAATTACTATCTGCATTTACCCAACAATTTAAATTTAGAATCCAGCATTACATGTTGATATCCTATCGACAGATATCTGTGCTCTAATAAAGTGACCATCTACCAACAGAGACCTTCATAATATATTACATGGTTTAGGCATATTTTATTTAACACCAGAGAGAATTTGCTTTTCATCTCTCAGCCTTTACAAAGCTTCTGTAAATGATTTAGGTTGGCTTTTACATTTCAGAGTAGTTTCATCTGAATTTGAGCTCAGTCTTGTAAAATTTCTAGGTTTTGTTCTACCAGAACATGTCAAAAATGTGAGATGCTTAAATGCATTGTTTATGTATTTATTAAAGATGGAAAATAAAGTATTTGATGCATGCTAAAATCACAGCAAAACATAAATTCAACATAATGGTAAAATGTAAATGAAGATTTGTTGTTCACCGTGCACTTGTAGTTGAAACCCTTCTGTGTAATACATGGCAGAACCTTTTCAGGATATTTTAGAGCTCCAAGACAATGTCCAAGACACTTTAAAATACCTTGGTTGTTCATAAGCCAAACGTGGGAGAGCTTTTCAGATTAAAAAAATGAATAATCTCTATTAAAATTCTGAAAAGAGTAGTCTTAGAAAACACCAGAAACATTAATTATGAAAAAACACCACCAAGTGTTAAAATGCATTTTAATTTGTCACCTAGAAAAGAATTGAATAGCACACTTCTGTTCCACAACTTAATGGCTCCAAAATTATACTTTGGTTCAAGGGAAAACCAGTTTCCCATCAAGCTTAACTGGAATACTTACGTCAAATTCCTTTACAAACAAACCCTTCTTAACACCTAAAATGCCAAAACAGTAAATCAGCTAATGTGCCAACAATTTCTTAAGTATAGTCACAAGCTGACTTCAAAATTCATCTGCCCATGTTAAAAGCTGTTTTTTCTAAGACTGTTAGAAGTTAAATGTTGGGATACAGAGGAATACAGACGTACCAGGTTGTTTTCTTCCCTATAGTATTCGATGTATGTTAGATGTTCTCTCATAAGTATATTACATTTTTTTAAACTGGCTGTAATGTCTAGCCAAAAAAAAATAATTTTTACCCGTTAAAGGGATATTTACATATGATTCAGTTCCTACATTTCTATAAACACCATTTATTTAAAAAAAAAAGTCCTTTTAAATAACAGGCAGATCTTAAGCAATAAATTTTCAGCTTCAAATGCTGCACTCAGTTATGACAAGAGTTCATCTCAGTGTGTATCTGATAGGGAACATGGTCCTGATTTTGACTGATGGTTCTTGCTTTTATTAGTATGAGAAAAATCTATGTTGAATGTCTTGTCTTTTTCATGACAATGTAAAACACTTAGAAGGTGCATTTCGTTAAAGCTATAATAATTACAAAAAAGACCTCCTAAGAGGAAAAAATTCTATAGTATTCTTTGAATAAACAAACGTTTCTCAGCATAATCATTTAACAGTCCAAACCCTGGATTTCCTCTGGCTGTGTCTGTTTAGGAACAGTTACTAACTGTAGTCTGTTCTTGCCAAGTGAAAGATCAACTCTGTGACTGTAAAGACACCAAATACCTCATGCTTTCCCATTTAGTTTTATGCAAGCTTTCCGAAATAAATATCCAAGGAATTAGCCAGTACAGCCCAGTATTTATAACAGATGAGACAGAGGAACTATATAGTATAGATTCTCTGTGTCTAAGGCAACCCAATATCAACAGCTGTGCAACTTTTTGAGATTATACAGAGATAGACATGATTTACATGAGTCTGTGGCTTAAACATCTATTTTCTTCCTCATGTTAGATGACACTGTGGTTTTGTATAACTATATATTGTTTCTCTATGCCCTCAAATTCTGATAGAGGAAGGAGAAGGTGTTTATCCTAGAATCATTTCATTGGGAGGGCACTTTTTAACTTAACTGCAGACCTCACAGAAACCCCTCATTTCATATCTTCTGCCTGTCATGCAGAACAGGACTGAGTCCTCCCCATGGAGTCAGGATCTGTACTTTACTATGGGTCATGGTGTCATGTGATTTCACACATGTAAGCATGAGGCACTGTCCTGGTTTCAGTAAAACCATGACAGGCACCCATGATTGTAGTGCAACATAAATATTGGAGGACACTCATGGTGGAAATAGTGAGTCCAATATAAAACCGCTATCTTTCTGTTGCCACATTCATTGCTATGTAGCAGTGTGTTAATTTAAAAACTGTAACTGGAAAGCTTGATCAGACTGTTACTTACAACCTCCTCAGTTTTATTAGGAAAAGAGGATGTTACAAGATATTTAGCTAAATCAGAGCTTCAGTCTATCCATTAGAAGATACAAATTTTCAGTCTCTTGAACAGGTTCACTATGACACCATAGAGAAGCCTGTGCTCCCACTTCTCTGCTGTGGGGTGGCCAGTGAGAGGGTGAGCATCAGGATTTTTCCATTACACATCTTCCCTTCATGCCTCGGGCAAAATATTCTCTTCTTGAAGAATTTTTTACTAAATTTAGTTTAATGCCTATTGCCAGAAATTTCTAGTAACTGACACATTGAAAAAATGTGAACAAGTAAACCACTTGGCCTCTGGGGAAGGTGGAGGAAAAGGGTTAGGCCAAGCACCTCCCCACATCCCCATCCTAGTTCCCCAGCCAAGTGAGGAGCAGCACCATGGGTTGGAGTCAAGTGCGTAAGGCTTCCTCTGTCCAACTGCGAGCATACTAGTCTTTTGCAGCCCCTCCTTACATTTTTACTGCTTTTCCCCTGCTCCAGCGTGGGTGACCTTGCAGGCTGTAGTCCCCTCAGGATTGTCCCTGCCCCACTATGAGTCCCAGTCCTGGCAGGACTCACCTTTGACATGAGACCCTTCAGCTTCCTTTTCATCTCTTACCTCAGTAGCATGTCTCCAACTGCCGGTCTGAACAAGGGTGCCTCTCCTGATGTTTCCTTCACTCACAACTCTGAATTTCCATTCAATAAATAAAATACATGGCCAGCACCACACAGCTATCAGTTGCCTCCCACAGCCGCCCCGCTGCCTCTCCACCCAGACCTGCCAGGCTTGACAGCACACCTCTTACCTATCAGGTAGATATAAAAAGTCATTCTGAAATTCTGAGGATTTCAGAGGATGAGAGGGAATGAGATCTATTTATCCTGGAAGGTAAAAGCAGCAGTATGCCTGACATTAAAGTGTTTCCTTCTCCTCCCTGGGGCTGGTAGAAGGCAAACAGATGCCAGATTAAGCCCTGCAGAAAAGATCACCCTTCCGAGAGGTTAGCAAGTTTGGTCTCCAAACTCACAGAACAGTGTGGGCTTTTTTTCCCAGGAACTAGTGAGATACCATTGAACCACTTCAGACAAGGGTCTGAAACAGACTTCCAGGGAAAACTGGGAAAACTGGGTCCATACCTATGTCCTCTCGATCACAGCTGTGTCACCTTGGGGGTTTTTTTCTCATGTCATTCTTTTCCACCTGAAGGATTTCTTTTCTGTCCTTCTCGTACCGTGGTTATCCAAATAAAGAACATGAAGTGCTCATAGTTCAACTGTCCTCATGCTCAGATGCCATCTGCATTCTTGCTGCTGTGTAGAGCTGCCCTTCTCACCCTAGGCATTGTGGAAAATCTTTACGATTTGTATTTTAAGGACAGCTAAATGTTTTTATTGTTACAGCTTTATATTTTTTCCTATGACTTGTCACCAGGGTATGAGAAAGGAGGCTCATGTAATCATCTAAGATATTCTCATTACAACTTCTTTTTACTTAATGACCTACATAGTTAGAACTATAAGGGTATCTTCTGAAAGTGTTCAGTGAAATCCTCTATCAGTAATACTAACTACAGCTTAAGAAGCTGTACTTTTTCTTCCATGCTATACCTACTACATAAAATGCTCAGTAACCTGCTTCACTGCAAGAATTGGAATTTTCTCATTTCATTAATGTGGCACTTCTTCTGTTTTGCAGTAATTTGGTAATGAATATGTGGTACTAACTAGACTAGGCTGAATCTGGCAAAAAAATACTGTGTTAAGGATTTTACACAACTTTTTTTTTAATTGCACTAATTATAAAGAGATTTTTTCATATTAACATCTGTTTTCACATTAATACCAAATCATTCATGTGTCAACAAGTGCATTCACTTTGACTATGTACTAATTACGGTTTCTAACTCATTCTTTTCCTGTTCTCAGAAGTTTTAGGCACCCAATCCAAATACGGAAACAATACTTGAATATTCAGGTAATTAATCACAGATTGCAAATAATGAACAGCAAGTAAGGTGTCTAAATTATCCATTGATTTAAAATAGTCCACCCAGACTATTTATCTGATCCCTGTAAATAAAGCAAACATAAAAATCAGGCCTGTGGCACAACAAATTTGAGTAAGATAAAGGGCTTTTATTCAGCTCGTGTATTTTTGGAGAAGGACTGAGTCAGATCCAGTGCAAACCTCATAAAAAATTATTAGTTTCTTGAATTCTCTGACTTCTGAAAAATAAATAAAGCAGACACTCTCTGAAGAGCACTCCCAGGGAATGAGATCTGGGTGTTTGAGTTGATGGCAAGTTGTGTATGAGTCAGCAGGGTGCCCTGGCAGTCATAAGGGCAAACCATGTCCTGGGGTTCCTCAAGCACGGCATAGCCAGCCAGTTGAGGGAAGTGATTGTCACACTCTACACTGCACTAGTGTTGCCAGAGTACTATATGCAGTTTAGGGCACCTCAATGTAAGAAAGACATCAAATTGAGAGTGTGTCCAGAGGAGGGTAACCAGGATGGTGAAAGGTGTCAAGGCTGAGACCTAGTGGGGAGGACTAAGCACTAAGGACTAAACACTTGGTTTGTTCAGCTTGCAGAAGAAAAGGCTGAGGGGTTTACCCCATCACACTCTGCACCTTCATCTAGGGGGCAACAGAGGGGGAAGTGCTCTGTTGACCAGTGATAGGATATGCAGAAATGGGAAGAAGTTGCTGCAGGGGAAGTTCAGATGCGATATTAGGAAACGGTTCTTCATTGGAAGCAGGCTCCCCAGGGAAGTGGTCATGATACCAAGCCTGTCAGAGTTCAAGGAGTGTCTGGAGAATGGTCTCAGTCATACAGTTTATTTTTAGGTAGTCCTGAGAGAAGCAGAGAGTTGGACTTCATGATCTTTATGGGTTTCTTAGAACTTGAGATTCTCAGTGATTCTCAGTATGATCCTAATGATTAAGATGCTAAGCATTATTTTTGCATAATCTGTGTATCTCCCAATAAGTTAATGCCACATACTTATACCCATGCATATATATATATACACATGCTCCCAAACCAGAAAAGCACTTTTGCATGTGTTTAATTATAAACATGTGAGTGGTCCATTGATTTAAATAGGACTACTCACATACTTAAATTTAAGCATCTGTTTAAGTGCTATACTTAGAGCTGAAGTCGTAGAAATGAGGATAAAACCCACAGAGTTTCATTTAGTCCCTACTGAAGCCAGTAAGACTCTTGCTACTGTCATGGTGAGATCTGGATCAGATCCAACCCTGGATGAAGTGCTCAGCATGAGATAGCCACTGAAATGTGCAAAGCATTTGTAACTGAAAACCTATCTGAAGAAAAGCGACATTTCCTGACATACAAGCATGAGATTGTGTTGAATCTGTGACACTGAAAGGCTATTATCTGTATTCATGTATTATCTAAGGGGGAAAAACTAGCAACCATCATGGGACTGAGGCCTCTAAGGTTATATGGAAGAAAGAAAATCTTAAAATATGAGGCTATGCATTGCATTTAGGAGACAACAGTAAGAAAGGAAAGTCACTTTTCCTTAAATCACACTGCATCAAATGCTTGTCTGAGGTGTTTTGTTTAGCATTCTTTTTCTGCCAGCTGAGCGATTTTTGAGCTATTCCTGAATACTTAACAATGCGACATTTGAGTACTAAATGTGAAGTCATATTTTTCAAGCATAACACCCTCAGGTAGCTGTTAGCAGTCTCTGGAAGACAAAATTATTTTGCAGCCTACTCCTTGAGGACTATCTATAAAAGAATCGAATATTTCAGTAGGTTTGTTTTCTGCCTCCTGGCTACCAGGTATAACCATATTCTTAGTACCTTGGCTTTCTTTGTAAAATGAAGCAATCCAGAAAACAAAACAAACAAACAAACAAACAAAAGATTGTCTTTATGTGGAATACATAAAAAAAAAGTCTCTTTGTCTCTCTTTGAAGGCCATCTTCCCTCACTCTTGTCTTCATTCTTTATCCTTTCTTCTCTTGTCTGCTCAGTTTTTTGTCAAACTAAGTTTTATCATCTGGCACTTGAAGTCCTTCAAGGCAATGTAAACCATGAGGTGAGCTATTTTCCTTGAGCTATATTATCAATCAGAAGAAAACAGAGAATAAATCCTTATTCAGGATTAGTTCTAAAGAGCAAAATTACCTCTAACTGACGTACATCACTTCGCTTTTATAGTCCAAGCATATGAATGTATATCACACAGCAAATTAGCAGTAAAATATATACTATATGGTAACTAAAAATTATTTTTCTATGAAGTAGTTAATTTTAATCTTAGATAATATCATTGCCTCATAAAAAAGCATTCAGCTCATTTTAAAGCAGTTCCTCTCACCAGTTTTACACATTAGTTTTACACCAGTGAGTTACTTCTAAACTACAGCTGTAATACCTAAATGCTTTAGGCATCAAACTGACCTCAGAAAAGAACTTTCTGAAAGGAAATTAAGCATGAAATATTCAAGAAAATTGGAAAAAAGTTCCTTTCATTCATTGAAGACTTGGAGTCCAAGTAAGGAAAATTTTCTTCACATAGTTTTAGAACATATAAATGTTACTGTTTTCATTTTCCCTAAATAATGGCACAGTACTTTAAATATGTCATTATTAGAGTCCAAATTTCCAGTAAGATTTTATCTTCTCAGATGACTATGCACACATAATTATTATTTGAATTGCAGTATCAGTTGCAAACTCCAGTCAAGATGTTCATTGCATTAGGTGCTATCTGCCAGTCTATTCATCAGGTCTCAATGAATAACTTGATGGCAGTTTCCCTCGTATGTCTTTTTTTTTCTATTATTTGTAAGGATGTCTACAGTATTTGCCTTATTTAAAAAGAAAGAAATATTTTTAATTGTTAATCTGTTAAGAAATCTCTAGGAATGCAAGAAAAATAATTTATAAATAGATTTTTTTAAAAAGTGGACTTAAGAAAAATAATTTATAACTAGAAATTAAAAAAAAAATTGGACTGATTTCTAAATTTTTTTACTGAGTTGCATCTCTGAGGGGAATTTTGCTTAACTTGATCCATGCAGTAGCAAAAAAGTAAATTCAAGGGCTGGGCATGTGTTTGTAAGAACCACAGTGTGCAGATGCAGGGTATATCCTATGTACTGGGGCTTAAACAGGGGCACAGGCTAATGAAATTCTTAATCCCAACAGTGGAAATTCTCAGACTCTTATACTTCAGCTTTCAGCTGTCTCCACTGACTTTTATAACTGAAAGTAGAACACTGCAGAAAACACTTTTTCAGTATTAGGAAACCAAAGCATTTTCCATATTATATGGAAAATAAAATATATACAATAAAAAATAACAGCAGATACTCCTCAGCAGTTTGTAGCTGCATAACATTGTAAGTTACTTGGCTTCTTCAGCAAGGTGAACTTCAACACTGGGTTTATGTAAAATCTTTGGGGTACAACACAACAAAGTGTACAAAGTAAGTATATTTATTCAAGCATGGACATTGATAGAGCTCAAAAGAAAAAGAAAAGGGATGGGGACAAATTTTCTATTCTAGTAGTACAGCTTTCCAAACTTCACTGATTAACCATGCAAACAATATTTTACAACTGAGATTAGCTCATGCTAAGGGTCTACATCGATGTTTAAGTGATAGTTTTATCTGGTTTCCGAAGGAAGAAGGGTGTTGTTTTCTTCCCAATTTCTATCCCTCCTTTATGTGCACAGAGATTCCCAAACTGAGAGTGTGTGGCACTGAGAGGAGTTAACAAGAGGTGGGCTTGCAATGACTCCTAGTTTGTGAGATCTCCAGTTCTGGAGACATGTTCTGAAATCTGTTTTGTGTGGGACCAAATCCTGATTCTTCGCTTTACTGCTGGCATGGGGCCAAATAGGAGAAATGACATGAGGGAAGGAAGCCTTTTGCTGATATTCTCCTCCAGAGCTCCCGTGAGATGAAGGGGAGCTCAGGTGCTCTAGGGCAATATGATTAGGCAGATGTAATCCACATGAACAAGATGCAAAACTCAGTGGGGGTTTATTCAGGACTGTGGTGCCAGTTTTACAAAGTGCTTTTGTCCAGCTGGACTCTTTAAGTTTCTGTACAAATACACAACTTCTAATGTAAAATCCACAGAATGAAATTTAGTGGTTCACAAGGATTTTGGGAGGTTTGGCAAGCTAACTCTGTGGGGTTATTCCTAAACTTGTACAACTCCATGCCTTCGAAAAGACAAGACATTTCATTCAAGTGTGTTACAAATTGTGATATTAAATAGATTTCAGTAATGCTGCAATCCAGTATCGGTTTAATGATGTTAACCTACTTTATGATGCAAATACTTTACAACCATTCAGATATTTATTCAAGGGCAAAAAAGCACAGCAACCCATAGAGGTTGGAGAGCTCAAATCACAAGTGAGACGTGCCATGTGTTCAAAGAATATAATTCTACTCCACTTGGTTTGCAGTCAGGGCAAGTTTTAACCCCTATAGCATTCAAATTCAAAACATACAAGCAATTTTGTCCTAAAAGGCCTTGTTGCTCTCAAAAGAGGCTAATTCAGCATTTTAATTTCAAACCATTGTCATCTGCTCCATTTAGTTACTTTCTGAGTTTTGCACATTTAGCAAAATTGTATCCGACAAAATTATTGTTATGTTTTACATCTAAAAGATCATAATCACTGTTTCCACCATGGCCACCCTTTTCTCTTATGAACTGCCTGTGCCTTAGGAAACAGACTTGTTTATAATTAACAAAAGAAATGGATGACTTATTTTTAAGATGTCTTCCCCCTTGCTAATAATCTGTTTTTCATGAACTGCAGCTGCTCCAGCTTTAGAATCATTGATCTATCATGTACATAGAGACACAGTTCTTTCCACAAAAAGCACATAAAAAGGTAAAGCAATCAGATAATTTCCTTTTGGAAACATGATCTATGTTCTTGGAATTGCTCATGAATATCTCAGGTGGTACTGTACAAGCAAACTCCCAAATAAATTGGCTTTTAGTCTGTTTAGCACAGGCAATAATTCCTTTTTAGAGTACTTCATTTTCATTTAGTCTCTGGTTCAGTTCTATGCTGACACTTTGCATTAATGCAGCCATGTGTTAATTGAACATAAACCACAACATAAATGCAACATTTCTGTCCTGAAATTAATAACCATCATTTGTAGACCACATCATGTATTTTATTGTAGAAATAATTTACTGATAGGGTATTTTATGCTTAGCAGTGATTAAGAAACTCTGCAATTTACAACAGAAACAAACGGAGCCATATAAAATGGGTAATAAAATGTGTGTAGATGTATATAAATTTGTTTATATGAAACACAAATTAAAAATGTAAATGCTTCTGTAATATAAAGCAAAGTGTAAACGGCTTTTCATATTATTATCCTTCAAATTGATATGCAACCAAATAAAAGATCCAGATTTACAGGAGGATTTGCTTTATATAAAAACAAACCCTTTCACTGGATGGAAGCATCTGTTTCAGCCATTAATAACATGTGTAATGTATACGCTGCTTTGAACTAAACATTTCCATTATAACTGAAAGCCCATTTACAGGGACAGAAGCAGTGTCTGAGTGTGATCAGTCATAGTGTCACCCCAGAATACGATAACTGCTGCAGAGCTAGCAACTTGGGCATATGCTTCACCAAAAGCCTCTAATGTCACTCTCCAGCAGCAGGGGGGAAACATTCAGTGCACCTTGACACCACTAGTGTGGAAAGTAGCATAAAGTCCCTATGATTGGCTTGGCAAGTTGCACTTACTGTCGGTACACATTTATAAAAGTTAAAATGCTGTGCTGAAACTAATACAAAAGTGATACTCTTGTCTTATGGTTTATTAGTACCTCTCTTGTATCCTCTCCTGATTACAGCAAAATGCTACCCTGCCTCAATTCTTGCTCCCTCCCCCACCAACACACACACTGTTTGTTTCTTTTTAAAGTTTTGAAGAAAAAACACTTCTAAACAGAGTTTTAGAAAGAAGTCTGCAAGGTTGGGTTTTTTTTTTAACTTTTTACAATGCAGCTTGAATGGGAAAAAGCCTGCACCTGCATTATTGACCTTAAATATTGTTAGTTAATGTAGCGCAAAGGCATTCAGCAGATTTTTCACACCAAAGTTTTCTGGGCAGCCTTCCAAAACATAGCAGCAGTTTAAAATGACCCCAACTTTGTGAATGTGAATGGAGCCATTATAGGGTAATCTTCTTTCCCCAGCTTTAAATTACATTTAGCAGCTTAGGCTGAACTAAGATTTTATTTTTTTTTCTAAAAGACAAGCTTTAACTCCTTATAAAGTTAATTCTTGTGCAGATTCTTATTTTCAGTAATGCACAGTGAAACCATTCCTAGTTTGTCCACGCAAGTAAAGTTTGTAATTGCTTTACAAATGCAAAAGTAATAGTGCTCTCTTCAGTGAAAAGTAGGAGATGATTTTAATGCTCAGGCTTTCAATATCACGTTTACACCCCTTAAATATAAACTCTGAGCTTGACTTTACTCTTGCCCTACAGTAGCTGGTCAAAAAATGTATTGAGCATGGGAAAACTAACACACATAGGACTGAAGGGAGGGCTGCAATTTAATTGCAAAGCTCTCCACATAAAATATGAACTATTTGAACTATTTCCTAGAACCTGTGCAAAGTAAAAAACACCTGGGCCGATGCTGGGTGTTCTTTAAACCCTTGCAGCTGCATGATAGGGACCTGTAAATCCAGGGGTTTCCCCTTCAGCATGATTCACATGACAGAGCTGCCTTCATAATTTTGTATTTTGGAGCAGTGCTGAATCCAAGGTCTGCATCCAGTAAGCTCCCAAGAATCAACAGAGTCACGCTGAAAGCCTGTCAGTAAAAGTTCACGGAGATCATTATTTTTCTGTGGAATGTATTAGCATGATCAGAAACCCCTATGATAACACAGTCTCTCAGAATAACTGCCATAGCCATGGAGTGTATGCCATATGGTTTAAGCAAAGCAAAGAAAACAATCTATTTTCTTAGAGTAAATACATTTTTTTAGAGTATTAAAATCTTTGCTTCTGGGAAAGAGCATGGTCCATTGAAGGGAGAGGGGAGGTGAAAGACCATTTTTATATGCCCACATGAAAAAGTCCTAACAAACTTCTGAAAACTGGAGATGTGTAAGCAAACATCTCTGGGCAGCCAGACCAGAGGAAATTCTATTCTTCAATTTAAATCATAGCTAAGTGCAATTAATGTTCTGTTGAATATACTATGATAACAGCATTCAGTTTTATTTTTACAGTTCAGGCTATTAACATTTTGTGGAAAAAAATGCAATGCCTGTAGGAAAAATATTTTATTGTTTGATAAAATTGCTTACATTTTCTCCTTGTAGCTGAAAATCAGAAATTAATGTTAGTTAAATTATGAAAACAACGACATTTATCCTCAAGCCATGACAGTTTGGTAACCCAGTAAGAGAAGGGTGTTTTTGTCACAAATATGTGGGAGGCTCTCAGACTGTCAAGCAATTAAGTGGACCTGAATAATCCTATGTAATTAATCTTCTTACCACATAATTATCTTTATTTTAAATGTGTCTTTTGATGAAACATCTGTTCCCTGCTCTAGATTTGAAAAGATAGACCCATGCACACGATGAAAATGGTGCTTGTGAGGCCATCACACATGGTACTGCTGCTCAGTTCCTTGGTGACAAATGTTGTAATTTGCTCCATCTTTGCGTGCAAAAGGCAGGTGCTGTTGCATTGGTGGCCTGCTTTGCCTGACCTCCACGCTCGCTGCAGCTGCCTTTCACATTGTTACCCAGAGAAATGATTGTGTTTGACAACCCAGCTGAGGATCATCATGCAGTGAAGTGGGGAAGAGCTGACAGTGTAAGTACTGTCAGAGCTCTTGAAGGTGGCTATGTCAACCCACTGGGCAGTGAGAGGGGAAGAAGAGAAAATTGGACCCTAATAATAGGATTCTAGGGGCTTTTTCTTCTGATATCATATATTGTTTGACTGCTGCTACAAAGAAGACTGTTGAATTTCTGTTAAACTTATTCTCTTTTCCCAGACATTTTCAATTTGTAGACTACTGTATGCCTTCATTTACAAGCTACAGCCTCTATTAAATATAATTACCTTCTCTGACTGATTTTTAAAGCAGGGAGAGCTTCTCCTAAATGCGGGAATTATTTTCCCTTTGGGCTTATATAGTGTATGTGCTACTAACTGGATTTCTACTAAGAAATAATTTCTTCTCAGTATATCCACATGAAATAGTGGTGGTTCTTTCTAGAGGTATTTGAATTGTGTTTGGGAACTCCAGAGTATGTGGTGGCAGCTTCCATCTCTTCTCTCTGACTCTGGGACGCTCAGGAATACATCCTTATGCTTCTCAGAACTATGTGTGGCCTCAGATGAGATTTCAGTAGCCCATCAGACACAGGGACATCTGTGTCTCGTTCATCCACTCTTCTTTTTGTGATATTTATGTCTGCAACTACAGGAGGACATCTTGTACAAATACTATAGGAGCTTATTTTGCAGTCCCGTAGGGCTGTGCTCATATGATGAAAAATTGCCCATTTTCTGGTTTAACAGAGAATATAGCTATGGTGCCACAGCATGGTTGACAGCTAAGTTTGCGGCCTTTAAATTTGGCTCTATCTAGTAAAACTGAACAAAGGCATACCTGTTAACTTCAGTTGGAGCTGGACCAGGCTCTTATTTTTCAGTTCTACTCCACTACTATAACATGCTGGTATACCTGGGTTTGGGTGTGGAAACTGGCAAAAAGCAGCTCAAGGATATGCTTGTAGTTGTAGAGAGAGCTGATGGCAGAATCAGAAATATATGTGATTGCTCTTGGGACCTCAGGTACCTGCTCCACTATACTACAAAGCTCCTTTTCTAAAATACAAAGCTTCTTTTCTTTAATGATCCGATTCATTGCAGAATAAACCATACTGGCTAAATGCTAAAAGCTCAGCTTGATGATTCTTTTTGATAAAACATGCTGGATAGTTGAGACATCTTAAAACTGTGCATCGCTTTTGTTGGTCAGCACAGCTGAATGAGCTGTTGAAAATAGCCTGGGGAGATTTATAAACAGGCTGACATGCTGCAGTATTTAGGGTTCCCAGGCATAGGCTTGACTAAATTTTGAAATGTTTTGGAAGGAAAGAGTTCTAAGCAGCATCCTGTCAGCAGCCCTAATTACTGGCATGTATCCAATTTTTAAAACAAACTCTCACCCACTCTGCTGCAGGATTCCTGAGGCAAACCATTTGGCCTGGGTCACTGTCATAATTCCTGGACCTTCAATTTTTCATGTTTCTTGACAATGCCTTCACACCACTGTGAAAAACCAAGCTGAGCATCTTAGGTAGGGTGGGGATAGTGGTATTATCCAAATAGTGGTATTATCCAAATGTAACTGAAGTTTGGAACCATCATCACAGGAGAACTGTGATAGTGGCTGGGATGATCAACGACTTGTAAGAGGAAAGGAGGTCTCAGCTCCCGGCAGCAACGAGAGGCTGTCTGGGTCATTTCTGAGCACAACATTTTATCTGAAAAAAAAGCAATGTGTAATGCTGACGGAAATGATAACAACACTAATGGCAACATGTCATGTCGCCCCTTATTCACCACTTTGACCACAGTATCCACTGTCATCATATGCATCTATACATGTCGTTATCCCTTTAAAATTAGTTTCCAGTGAATTTTACTTCTGATTTTTCACTATGGCGTAGAGCATAAGGTCCTTTCTGAAACTGGCAATAGTTATAGGGCAGAACTTTTGAGCACACATCTGAAGTCTTTTCAGGGACGCCTAAACAAAATGGAGGAACACACGAACAGGAACCTCATTACACTGACCGGAGGCAGATGTGAATACCTGCCATGGCAATGAATAAGCCCTTGCTGTGATACAGGCTGAGGACTGCCTCACTGAGGCATGAGCCAGCAATGTGTTCTGGCAGGTATGAAGGTCAGTTACACCTGGAGCTGTTTAAATAGTAACACAGCCAGTCAATCACTGGATGGGATTTTCCCCTGTATTCAGCATTCTTCAGGCCACATCTGTATACAACATTCAGTATTGAGCCACCAATTAGAAGAAAGATATCAAAAATCTGAGTGAGCTTAGTAGAGAGCCACCAAGATGGTTTGATCTAGGGCACTTGCCCTATGAGGAATGGTTTGAGGACAGGTCTGGTTCAGCTTGGAGAGGGGGCACTTAAAAGCAGCAGCTCCTCAGTACCTATGAAGAAGGGGTAGGAATCTGGAGCTTGGCTTGCCGCTCCTTAGCAGGACATAGTGGGAAGGTGAGGGACACGAGTCTGGAATGTGCTGTAAGGAATCTTTTCCCCAGGACAATAGTTGAGTGGTAGCAGAGGCTCCCTCCCTCCCTGAGGAACCTGGTCTGACCCTATGGCTAACACTGCTGTGAGCAATGTTAGACCAGACACTTCTTGAGCTCTCTCCACACTGAAGCTATGCTCTGCTTCTGTTCCGTGATTTTCCTATGATGCAAGAGGTATTAACCTGAAGTTGTTTTGTAAATTTACTGAAAATATGTAAACACTATTAAGCAGTGTGTGATCCATTTGAGTAGGATGATGTTAATAACGAGACCAGGTAGTCCTTTAGTGCTTGTGCCTGAGTTTTCCAAATGTTTGCAATCACATGGTTCTTTTATTTCTGGGAATGGAATTAGGGAGACATTAAGCATACCTTCACAGCTTTTTTCATTACAAAGGTGCTCTTTGGAGTAAGGACCAGTCCTGGCTTGAGAAGTGTGTCTTGTTCTGTTGGAGGAATGTTTGTAAAATTATAGAAATTATAAAACCATTGAAAAATGGAGTTTTAGACAACCAGACTGTGTTCAGACTTGAGTCTCCATTAAGGGACCTTTAGTATCCAAAGCTGAGCAGTGTTCCCTCCTGGCGCCACTATCCCTACTGCTTGGCTGTCCTCTGTACTCTTTGACAGAGTCTGGTCTCAGGACAGATGAAGAAGAAAATTGCCTAATTTAAAATAAAATTATTTAAGTTTCAAATAAGCTAGATGGGCTAAGGAAGGAAAAATAAAAATCTGAACTGGAACATGAGTTTGTAGGATAAGGACTGATAATATAAAGATGTTTGAGAAGAGACTTTGAAGAAGCAAAAGTAAAATATCACAAAGGAGAAAAAAGGGAGGAACTGAGAACTAAAGTCACTGATAGATGCAAATTTGCCTAATTTAGTGTGGAAATGTTTAACACTAGCCGTATTGAGTGATTTTGCTTTTTGCTGGCTTTTTACGTATGTATACAGATTGATCGCTCAGTCTTTCCTGAGGTGAAGTTCCAGTGAAGTCAGAAAGGATAAAATAAAAGGCAGGACTTGCTATTTTAAATTGCAATTTGGGGCAAATATACTTTATTTAGGCAGCAAAACTATAATAGAATATTGAAATTACAGTAGCATAGCCATGAATATGTTGAATTCATGCAGGGGTTTTAATATAATTTCCACTTGTCAACATCTATTCCAGACGTTTTATTGCCAAAGACAGTAGCAATTTAGATAAAATGTATTTTATGAATACTATCTATCCTACAGTCTTCTCTGTGAAATACTCACTGCATACAGAACTTTGCTTTTAAAGACTTTGAATGCTGACATGAGAAGTGCTTTACTTTACAATAGAATGTGCAAATTGCATGCCCTTTTTGTGTGCACTGTATGCAAATTAGCTTGATTGAACTCATTTGAATGTCTTATATGCTGGGTGGGTGTGTAATGGATAACAAGCTTTTTTTATGTTCTTTTATGGATTTTTTTTCTTCAAAGCACAGCGGGTTCCCATGAAAAGGAGTTTTCATATAAAAGTGAAAAAAGGAAGACCCAGGGAACTACAAGCCAGTCAGCCTCACCTCTGTGCCTGGCAAATTAATGGACTAGGCCCTCCTTGAAATTATGCCCGAGCACATGGAAAATGCCAAGGTGATTGGTGAGAGCAAATATGGCTTCACTAGGGACAAATCATGCCTAAAAAATTTGGTGGCCTTTTATGATGGGGTTACAGTGTTGGTAGATTAAGAAAGAGTGACTGATGTCATCTAGCTGGACTTGTCCAAAGCATTCGACACTGTCCTGCATGACATCCTTGTCTCTAAATTGGAGAGACATGCATCTGACAGATGGACCACTAAGTGAATATAGGATTGGCTAGATGGTCAATACTCAAAGATGTGCATTAACATCTTCATGTCCAAGTGGATACCAGTGACAAGTGGCATTCATTTGTGGTTTGTATTGGTACCAGTGCTGTTTAACATCTTTGTTGGCTACATGGACAGTGGGATCATGCAAACCTTCAGCAAGTTTGCTAATGACACCAAGCTGTCTGGTGAGGTTGGCATGCTGAGGAAAAGGGATACCATCTAGAGAGACTCTTGACAAGCTTTAGAAGGCCTATGCAGACCTCATGAAGTACAACAATCCCAAGTGCAAGGTCCTGCAAGTGGATTGGTACAATCCCAAGCACAGCTACAGGCTGGGCAGTGAATGGATTTACAGCAGCCGTGTGAAGAAGGATTTGGAGCTTTTGGTTGCTAAGAAGCTCAACGTGACGTGATAATGTGCTTTTGTAGTCCAGACTGTCAACTGTATCCTGAGCTGCATCAAAAGAAGTGTCACCAGCAGGTCAAGGGAGGTGATTCTTCCCTGTGCACTGCCCTCATGAGACCCCACATCAAGTATTGTATCCAGCTCTGAGGTCCACAGTACACAAGAAAGTCATGGAGCTGTCGGAGTGAGTCCAGAGGTGGGCAACTAAGATGATCAGAGGGACAGATCACCCCTTCAGACAGGCTGAGAGTTGGGCTTATTCAGCCTGGAGAAAAGAAGGCTCCCAGGAGACCTTATTGCAGCCTTTCAGTATTAGAAGGGGCCTACTGGAAAGTTGAAGAGGGGCTGTTTATCATGAAGCATAGTGATAGAGCAAGGGGTAATGGTTTAAGCTAAGAGATACATTTAGATTAGGTACTAGGAAGAAACTTTTTTTACTGTGACTGTGGTGAGGCACTGGAAGAGGTTGCTGAGAGAAGATGTGGCAGAGTTTAAGTCCAAGTTGGATGGGGCTTTGAGCAACCTGGTCTAGTGGAGTGTGTTCCTGCCCATGGAAGGGGGATTGGAACTAGGTGACCGTTGAGGCCTCTTCCAACCCAAACCATTCTGTGATTCCATGATATTTAAAAAGCCCTTCCAGGCCATTTCATTATGAAAGAGCGAAGATGAAATTTTAGAAAGAAAACCAACTTAATAGAGTCTGCTTCATAATGCCTTCTGTCTTAGTTCTGTTCCTGTATTCCCTACAGGGCAGTTCTAGTCTTGTCTCTCTATCTTCTGATACTTGCAGAATGTACACTGTTCTATGTGTGGATGGCATCTTCATCTGCTCAAGGTCCATTATGAGACAAGAGTGCTGTCACTGAATTGATAAGGTGAGAGGAACTGTCATTTACACTGATACGGATCTGAAGACACTCACTGGAGGATCACCACTGTGAAACTAGTTTATGTGAGAAAGGGATTAGGCCTTTGGGATTAAAAAAAAAGAGCTATTTTTAACTGGTTTTTTGAGAAAAAAAAGGGAGCAGAGGAAAAAAAGATGTTTTGGATCTATCTCTGACTGCTTTTATTGAGAATTTTTCAGTGTTCACAGAGGCGCTCCAGAATCCGATTTTTTATTATCTGAAGTTCCAGTGGACACTTAATTTAGTAGATTTCTGAGCAACTGTGTCTTTGGGTAGAGGAAGTAGGTGCAGCAACACAAGATTTAGGTCAGAATGCAGGTCACAGCTGTAATGGCTGTTTAAGACCTTGCGTGTCTTTGGGGAATTTCTCTAGCACCGTAGGCTTGACAGCAATTTTATCATGGTTGCATGCATTTGCTAAGCATGGTCTTTGCTGCAGAACAGCTGGAATTGTCACTGAGAACTGGAACTGTCTCTGACAGTGGTCAGGTCAGACAGGAATCAAGTCTACTGTTTTAAAGGTTCCAGGGAAAATATATCTAAAGACACTAAAACCAAAACAAGGGAAACAAATTAATATATAATTATTGCTTCATTTTTTAATAAAAATAATCTTTTAAGTACAATTCCTCCATGAATTAACCCAAATCTTTGACAAATCTCTTTACTTGTGCCACCAGTAATTTCTGACACTGATGAAAAGGTTTTCTTCACTAGGATTATCAGGTGGGGGTGACTACCCAGAGATTGGAAACAAAGAAGCAAACAGAGAATCCACAAAGGAGGAAGGAGAACTGCAAAGGAACTGATGATGTATTGAGGGTGTGTCCTGGGTTTGGTCAGGATGGAGTTAACTTCATTTGTAGCAGCGGATGGAATGCTGTGTTTGAGAGTTAAAATGAAAGCAGTGCTGATAACACCCTGATGGTTTTAGTTGCTGTCAGTCAAGGACTTTCTCAGCTCTTCATAAGAAAGAAGGGGCGAAGCCAGGACAGGTGACCTAACTGACCAAAGAGAGTATTCCACGCCAATTATGTCCTGCCCAGGATATCGGGGTTGTTGACGGGAGGAAGGCTGGGGGCGGCTCTGGGACATGCGGTTCTTGGGGGATGGTTGGGTTCCGGAATGGCTCTGGGTGGCATGGCCTGAGTTGTGTGGTTTGGTGAGAAACTGCATTGTGTATCAACAGCTTCATATATTTTTGCTCTAAAGTCCTGTTAGCATTGTTATATTTTATCTTTCTGTTATCTTAATAAACTATCCTTATCCCAACCAACGGGACTCTTAGTTTCTTGGGTTTTGGGGTTATTTGCCCCTTCCTTTTCCCTTCCCTTGCCTCTCACCACCCCCCATTCCCTTTTCCCCTGCTCTTTTCCTATAAGGAGCAGGCAGCTGCGTGGATCTTGGCCCTCAGCCGGGGTAAAACCATGACAGTCTTTTTGGCGCCCAATGTGGGGCTTGAAAGGTTGGGATAACGGTAGATCTGACCCTGACCCGATTGTAATTAAGACAAAGTTGTGATAAGCACTTTGGTTTAAGCAGTCTCTGGTCATGATGCTCTGATATTTACTCACAAGGCTGTGCTCACAGCTGTGGCAGCAAAAGCACTGTATGTTGTATGCAATCCTAGCAGGATTTTTTAACATCTTGGGGCTGTGGCTCCTGTTTTCGTTCCTGTACCTCATTTTGGTGTACTTTATGACAACAGTCTATGATACAGTGATATCGATGATCGTGAACTTGGGCTGGTATTTGTATGAGATTTTGCTGCCCTGTCTATTCTTTGGACAGGGAGGGGTTAATAACAGCAGCTGGTATCGTGGGAGTACAGAAAGAAATATCTACGCTGCTTTCTCTTCCTTTGGGCTAAATACAACAGCTCTGGTAACAGATATTGAAAATTTCCAATACCCCTCGGATATTCAAACTAGCATTTTGCTGTTGTTATGTTTGGTGCACATGGTTCAGCTTTTGTTAAATATGAAGCAGAGGTTTATGAATACCACTCAAGAGTGTTCTGCGAGGCCAGATAATCACGAGTGGCAGGGTATGTGGCAGAGTATGGGCAACTACCTAGGCACTTTCTCACACCCGATGGTTTGGAGTTTCACCCCTGAACAGTTACAGGACCCTGATAAAGTGACTGCATATCTGAAAAGACATTGCTGTAACTTTCCCAGAGATGCACACCTTACTGCACTGTGCTGGGCCCTGGCCACTATTTACCAAACACTGCTTGATAGCAGGCAGCACTGTCAGTACTGTCAGCAGTGTCAGAGGGAAACGAAGGAAAACAGACCAGCAGAGACTGTAGCTGCTCCAACCCCTATGACTGGCACTGCAGCTACTGTAACTTCTGTGACTGGCACTGTGGCTAGTGCAACCCCTGTGACAGGAAATGTGGCTATTGCAACCTGCCCAACCAATGCTGCAGCTACTGCTACCCCTACAGCAGATACTGCCGATAAAACAAAAGTCCACCCCACGCCAGTGTCTGTTGCTCCCATACGAAAGAGGAAACGCACAAAGAAAGTTGCTCCTGTAGTGAAGGAGGATGAAGATGAATCGGGGCCATCTGAAGAATGTCAGGATGAGGTAAAGCTGTCTCAACCATCTCAGGATGAGGTTGTTGTCACACGATCCCTGACCCTGAGTGAGCTGCGTGAGGTTCGAAAAGATTTCAGCTGCCACCCCAGTGAGCACATTATCACTTGGTTGCTCCAATGCTGGGATCACAGGGCCAGTAGTCTGGAATTAGATGGCAGGGAGGCCAAGCAGTTGGGATCCCTAGCTAGAGAAGGAGGCATTGACAAGGCAGTCGGGGAAAAGCCTGAAATCCTCAGCCTCTGGAGACAATTACTGTCAAGTGTGAAGGAAAGGTATCCCATAAAGGAATACATTACCTGTCAATCACCCAAGTGTAACAACATAGAGGCAGTTATCCAGCACTTGAGAGAATTAGCTGTATGGGAGATAATTTATTATGATCTGGACAACTCAAAGCTTCCCTCTGATCCTGATGACGTCCTATGCACTCCAGATATGTGGCGTAAGGTTGTACGAAGTGCACCAGCAGGGCACACCAATTCATTGGCAACAATGGACTGGAGTGATGTATATCCACCAACCGTACATGAGGTGTCCTGCTGACTCCGGAATTATCAGGACAATGTTTCCCTCTCTGTGATCGCAGCGGTAGAGAAACTGGTCAAACAACTTGACAAAAATGTGTCCAACTCCCAACCCATTTGGAGCGATGTTGCAGCTACTGGGAGAAAGCGTCCATCGTCCCAGAAGGGAGGATACAGTAGGTACACACCGCAAGAGATGCTGTGGTTTTACCTGCGTGACCATGGTGAGGACATGATGAAGTGGGGTATGCAGCCCACCTCAGCCCTTCAAGCACGAGTAAATGAGCTGCGAGGTAAAAGGATCGCACAACGTGATTCTGCCAGGAAGAACTCTGCACCAGTGAACAGCCAACACAATCAGCGACAATAGAGGTACCCTGCCTCCAGCCAGGTGGAGGAGAGGGATAACCGTGTTTATTGGACTGTGTGGATCCAATGGCCTGGCACATCAGACCCACAAGAGTACAAGGCTCTGGTGGATACTGGTGCCCAGTGTACGATAATGCCATCGAATCATGTAGGGACAGAACCTGTTAGCATTTCCAGAGTGACAGGGGGATCCCAACAATTGACTGTGTTAGAGGCTGAAGTGAGCTTAACTGGGAAGGACTGGGAGAAACACCCAATTGTGACTGGCCCAGAAGCTCCGTGCATTTTAGGTATGGATTATCTCTGTAGAGGATATTTTAAAGTCCCAAAGGGGTACCGATGGGCTTTTGGAATAGCTGCTTTGGAGACAGAAGAAATTGAACAATTGCGTGCATTGCCTGGACTCTCAGAGGATCCTTCTGTTGTGGGGTTGTTGAAGGTCGAAGAACAGCAAGTGCCAATTGCTACGACAACAGTGCACAGGAGACAATACCGTACTAACCGGGATTCCCTGATCCCCATCCATAAGCTGATTCGTCAACTGGAGAGTCAAGGAGTGATCAGCCGAACCCGCTCACCCTTTAACAGTCCCATATGGCCAGTGCGGAAGTCTGATGGAGAGTGGAGGCTGACAGTGGATTATCGTGGCCTAAATGAAGTCACTCCAGGTATGAGTGCTGCTGTACCGGACATGCTGGAACTGCAGTATGAACTGGAATCAAAGGCAGCTAAGTGGTATGCCACAATCGACATTGCAAATGCTTTCTTCTCAATACCACTGGCGTCAGAGTGCAGGCCAGTTTGCTTTCACTTGGAGAGGCATCCAATACACGTGGAATCGTCTGCCCCAGGGGTGGAAACAGAGCCCCACCATCTGCCATGGACTAATCCAGACTACACTGGAAAAGGGTGAATCCCCAGAGCACCTGCAGTATATTGATGACATCATTGTATGGGGCAATACAGCAGAGGAAGTATTTGAGAAAGGAAAAAGGATAATTCAAATCCTTCTAGAAGCTGGTTTGGCTATAAAACAAAGTAAAGTCAAGGGGCCTACACAAGAAATCCAGTTTTTAGGAATAAAATGGCAAGATGGGCGTCGTCAGATCCCAATGGACATTATCAATAAAATAGCAGCTATGTCTCCACCAAGCAACAAAAAGGAAACACAAGCTTTCTTAGGTGTTAAAGGTTTTTGGCGAATGCATGTCCCAAACTACAGTCTTATTGTGAGCCCACTTTACCACATGACTCAGAAGAAGAATGATTTCCAATGGTGCCCTGTGCAGCAACAAACCTTTGAGCAGATCAAACGCGAGATAGTCCATGCAGTGGCCCTTGGGCCTATCTGGACAGGGACAGATGTTAAAAATGTGCTTTACACTGCAGCCGGGGAGAATGGCCCTACCTGGAGTCTCTGGCAGAAAGCACAAGGGGAGACTCGAGGTCGACCGCTGGGGTTTTGGAGTCGGGCCTGCAAAGGCTCTGAGGCCAATTATACTCCAACAGAAAAGGAAATACTGGCTGCCTATGAAGGGGTTCGAGCCGCTTCAGAAGTGATTGGAACTGAAGCCCAGCTCCTCCTGGCACCCCGACTGCCAGTGCTGGGCTGGATGGTCAAAGGGAAGGTCCCCTCTACACACCATGCCACTGATGCTACATGGAGCAAGTGGGTTGCACTAATTACTCAGCGGGCTTGAATAGGAAACCCTAATTGCCCAGGAATCATGGAAGTGATCACAGACTGGCCTGAAGGCAAAGATTTTGGGATGTCACCAGAGGATGAGGAGGTAACACAGGCTGAAGAAGCCTCACCTTACAACAAACTGCCAGAGAATGAGAAGCAATATGCCCTTTTCACTGATGGCTCCTGTCGCCTTGTGGGAAGGCATCAAAGATGGAAAGCTGCTGTATGGAGTCCTACAAGACAAGTAGCAGAAGCCACTGAAGGAAAAGGTGAATCAAGCCAGTTCGCAGAGGTGAAAGCCATCCAGTTAGCCCTGGACATTGCTGAGAGAGAAAAGTGGCCAGTGCTCTACCTTTATACTGATTCATGGATGGTAGCCAATGCCCTGTGGGGTTGGTTGCAACAGTGGAAAAAGAACAACTGGCAGTGTAGAGGCAAACCCATATGGGCTGCTGACTTACGGCAAGATATTGCTGCCCGGTTAGAGGAGCTCGTTGTAAAGGTACGTCATTATTGCTATAATTGCTATATGTTGTTGTATGTTGTACTAATGGAGTTACAGCCGGAGTCATACAAGTCAATGAAGGAAGAGTGCCATGATGATGGGACCAAGACCTGGTGTTCCAAGAACATTTTCCTCCTTCCCTTTGAAAATGAACATCTTTGATTCACAGACTATGAACGTGGACCATGTCAGGTGTATCGGCAGCTGCATGGATCTCAGCTCTCAGCCGGGGTGAAACCATGACAGGGTGAAAGGGCATTTGAACAGATGTTAAAAGTGGCAAATAGAGAACTAGTAGCAGGGAAGATGTGCTGATAGAAACAGAACAGAATGAGAAAACATTTTATTTTACAATAATGCTTTTACTCTATTCCAGCATTATAAAACAGCCTTAATTTGTGTAAAGCCAGGCAAGTTTGATTTCCAGCCACCGAACATTGTCATTTCACGAGAAGGGGATGTTTTGTAAATATAAATTCAATTTTGAGAATTTATATGTAAAAAGGATCTTTAAGCCACTTGTGCCCGCACCCCTACAAAATAGCTTCTAAAGGATCTAGCCCTCTGTCTTTAAATTTTTAAACTGTACTTACCTCAGTTTTTAAATTGGAAAGGGGGAGAGTGAGGGGGTGGAGGGGAAGAGAAAGTAATAATGAGAAAAAAAAAAAAAAGGGAGTTTCTGTAACATATTATCTGTATTTCATACTTAGCTTGTCATGCAAAGAGAATCTTATATGTGCAAAATTATGAGGCCTGGGAAACCTTTCACTGGATGATAGTAGGTGCTTCAGGGTGCACCTACTGTTGCTTAATATGTTTATTTCAATAGTCTCTGAATTTTGTATAGAAAAAACCTCTCCTATAAAAGATCATAATGTGATATTTTCTGTGAAATCCAAATTTTCTTCTTTGCTCTGTATGTTATTGTTAAAGCATCATAACTACACTGCAAGTTCTAAAGCTACCTAGGGCATTTATTTAACAACCAATTTGTATGCTTGATATAGAATCTTTAAAAGTGCAAGTTTAGGCTCGTAACAATAAGAGTGTAGGGACAAGAGGGGAAAGAACAAGGAAGCAAGAAAAATCTTGATCTTCCTACAGACTGCTGTTCTTTGAAAAAAAAAACCTTTGCAGAGCCTGTCACAAACTGAACTTTTTCTTAATCATGATCTCTGGCTTCCCAGAGAATTGATGATTGCTTTGGTGGTTTTGATCTTTTGATTTCTGGGTCCTACCACGGAATATGCGAGGGCTTTTTTTTTTTTTCCCTCTTTCTTTTTCCCCTATAAAAAGAGTAATTGTGAGTTATTGAGACAAAGAGGTAAATTGACTTAGATTCCTTTGGTATTTAGATCACTTGTAATCTAGGAAACAGACATTGGATTACAGATGGCTTAGCATAATTTAGTGTTGAAAGCATGTGAAACTATTTATAGTCTCCAAGGGTCTTGTTCTTACCTTCTTCAGTTCAGCAAGGAAAAAAAATTAAAGACAGCAATATCAACTTTGAAAGAATGACTAAAAATTTTGAGTAAAAAGGGTGTGTCACTGTCATACAAAATTTACAGTGCCATAAGTGGATATACAAACAAAAGACATTTAAAAATTAAAAGGTCTTTCTTCTGGACAGTATTAGTTATTTTTCTGCACCCTGAAAAATATAATTCATGTTAAACCAATCTGAAATCTACATCCGCTATCTAGGTTATGGCCAATTACAGTAATGACCTGCACTAGCTGTGTTACTCTAGTTTGTATTGCTGTTGAGTTATCTCCGTTTCTTGTTACACAATTGTGTCTAAAATATCAGTAATAACTGAGTTCTTAATTACTATCCCTGAGCCCTGGATAATATTTGGATCTGCTGTTCTGTTTGTGATTCCTGAATTAGGATCACCATTTTCTGAGAGCTACATGTTACACAGTAGTTTACTAAAACTAACCCATGACCTTTCAATAAATGACTTCTATGCTATCTTTTGTCCTTTGATAACTCAGGGCTGCTTTTGTCTTTTACTAAGAGATATCAAGAGACAAATGCAAAACCTGTTTCTAAAAGGTCCTTAGGGATTTGCTTTGATTCATGTTCTTTTAACAGCATGTAAGAGAATTGTCTGAGAGCATCTTCCATCACTAGCACTACTCGGATTAGTTTAGTCACCTCTGCTGTCAGATTTACCTCACCTAGTGATGTAAACAATATCACAAATTTTGGGGCATAGTAACTGATGGACTAAGATTTAATCTATGCCAATGACACTTTTTAGGGTATGAAAGCCAAATAATAAATACTTGAATGTTTCATGCAGTTGAATTGTAGTTGTCTCCCATTGCTCTTCATAGAAATTGTGCTTATTACAAAGCACAAACAATAATTAATTTTTTTGTTCAAGATGGTTTGTTTTTAAGATTTTTATTTTAACACTTGGGGGAAAATGTAAATCTTTTGAACATACTAGTTGAAGCTTTGGAAAAAGCACATTTGTGTGAACCCCTCTAAGAGAGGATGCAGAGGTCAAGGAAAAGATAATTCAACCAGTAGCAAGGATAAAAGCGGCAAATCCAAAATTGAAGCCATTATTAGTCACATTTCCAATTTGCAGAGTGTTGTGGAAGAGTTAGTAATAGGCCTTTCTCTCTCTGGGTAGTATTGCAGTGCCTGTACAGCAGCAAGCCGTCCTGACAACAAAGCAGCGTTCCACACTGACGCCTCTCTTCCAATTCTGCATGTACTCCATCCACCCCGTAACACTGGTACTCAGAGGAGAGGGGCAAACACCAGGCAGCAGGCCCCTGCACAAAAACTCTCCCGTCTGTTTCTATAAGTAAGATTGAGTATTTTGTTTCATTGGTGGGGGGGGGGTAGAGGAGAGGAGGGAAAAATAAAGGCAGAAATCAATTTTCTAAAGGCATGATAAAATCTGTTTATGGGATTCTCACCTATCTATGCCATATGGATGACGCTGGTATAGAGGCCTCTCTACATAGAGTTTTCCTGCACTCTCCTGGGTGTTCTCACTGTCTGTTAACACAAATCTCTTGTCAGGTCTTTTTTCACACAGTCTCCATTGTTTTATTGTCCTGATTGAAAGTTATTTTTTATTTGTTTGTTTGTTTTCATTTGCATTAGTAAATTAATCTGACTCACTTTGCAGCCTCATATTATGGAGCTGGGCAAAAGGAAAACTGAATGGCTGGTAAGAACAGGTTTTTCTCTCCACTGCAGTTCTGTCTTAGTCCATCTTAAGCAAACTGTGACCCCGTACACTTACAGCTATCAGGTTGCCTTCTTCCTTTAAATCTTCTGCTTCTGCTCACTTGAAAGACTTTCCCTTCCATTTTTCAGTGTGTGCCCAGCCTTTTGGGAGGAGGGAGTGAGAGGAGGTAAGGAGAAGGAAGAGGAGGGAGGGGGGAAGACAGCATTGGGATTTGAACAATTAAGCCATTTCTTTGTGAAGGCAGCAATCTGTTTTACTGCCAGCTCTCCATTTGGATGTGAGAAACGAAGAGTTCTGCCTCCATTGTCTGCTCACTTTCCAAAATCCAGATGTCTTTGTTTGCTTATCACAAGGAAAGATATTTTGTTTTTAGAACATCTTTCACACTGAAGGAAATATACATTCATCATAGATTAATAACTTGCTGCTAATAGCTGCAAATTCCAGTATATAGATTTCCTATCATCGTAAATCTCACCTAACTGATCAGTCCATCTTTTTCTTCACAATTCTTCTGATTTTATATCATGCTTTCACTGAGTTAGTTACTTCTTGTTCTTCTTGACTACTGTTGCTTTGTGTGATTTTTCCCACAAAGAGTTTTGGGCAAATGCAAGAATTAGCTTTTATGCTTAGTTTCTGTCAATAGAATGGTACTGATACAATGCTGTCAAAATGATGCTTGAAAACAGAGTGTTCAAACAAAGTAAGACCAGCTTTTGGTGCAGAATTCCTATAAACATTGTTTTCAAATGAATGGTAGACTAGGCAATAAGTATCTGATTAGGTTGATAAATGCATTACTTTGTTACTTTGTTGGAGCTATCACTCATGGTGATTCCTATTCCTCCTTCTGAGGTATACAAGGGTATTTCTATTTTGGAGTCTGACACAAGTCATGCAGGTGTCAACCTTTTCCATCACACACCCTCTCGTAAGTTTGTAGCTTTGTTTAGAAGTTTAAACTCCCCATCACGGTGAGCTGTACAGGGAAGATGTGCTGTGAGCTCATGATTCTCTGCAAGCTCTGCTCTCTTCATCACTTAAGAACATTTTCATGACTCTTCAGTGAACATGGATGAGTATCTATATATTCATTTCTAAAGAAAGAATTGTCACCTATGCTATCTTACACTGAGGCAGATCAGGATACTCTGCCCCATAGTAAAATATTCCAAATGTTCTGCTCTAAAATATTATCTTCTAAAATAGCAAGAACCTGTGCATAGTTTAAGACAAAAGAAAACAAAGCAATCCCCCCCCCCAAAAAAAAAACAATCCAAAATCCAACAATAAACAACTTTTTGAGTGATACTAAATTTGTATATCTATACATGAATCAGTTAAACTATTTTAGGGTGGGTTTTTTTTAAATAACAAATGTAAATCTAGCTTTCCTAGAAAAGATACATTGTGCACTGAAGACATTTTCACTTGTGGCTTTTTTTTTCAAGTTAAACTGCAAATCCACTCTGATGGACAGTACAGATTAAATAAATCATTTTTATGACATTTCTGAAGTAAAGTGCCTGTAGTACATGGAACTTCCCACTGGAAAAGTGCTTTTGATAACATATTTTATTTGATAGTTTGGCTTGGTTTCGTATATGTCGACAAAAACATTCTTCTTGCCCGCTGTAGGCAAAAAACATGGAGTAAGCCTGGTATCTTGAGTAGAATAGGCTTCACACCGTCCTTTAAGCATATACTCTGCCAACTCATTGTATAGCACTGACTGCAGGACTTATGACAAACAGATTACAAAGCTAGTTTATTCAGCTATTGTATTTTGTCCGAGTCCTTTCTGAACCTGAAGCAGTCATTGCAGCAGGGTGCACTAATTGCTCATTTGCTGCAGTAACCTTTTCAATTGGACAGCATCTCATGTCTGATTTCATGTTGATGTCTCTTTCCTTTAATTACAGTGTGCTGACAGGAAGGGAAAGCCCAGTGGCATGAAGTGCCGTCTAGTGCCCGCAACGGGCTTGCTGTGCTCTTCAGAGAGTTATGCTAAGAACAGAGTAGTGTGAATGTGTGTTCTGTGCATTTTAACTTAAAGCTAGTAACATGAATACATTACTACAGCATAGATGTTGCAATTCCTTTAAGAATCGCTTGTGAAAGAATTCATTTGGGAAGGTATAGCTTGTTCAGATATGAAAGGAATGAAATATGATCAGAAGGGGTGGGAGGGAGAAAGGAAGGAAGAAAGAAAGGAATATATTACCTTTCTTTAATGATTCTTCAAACAACCCAGAAGTGATTGATTTTACTAATCATCATAGTAATGATAGTTCTTGTTTCTTACACTAAAAATATTTGGATTATAAAATCTTTTTTGTACCATTAAGCAATGCAGCAGGGCAAATTTTCCTTTTACTTTTTAATCTTTAAATAACTGCACCAAAATAGATACGTCCTTTATTGGCTATAGAGAGTTGCTTAGCCAGAAAGGGGAATGAGTAGTCATTCTCCTTCCCATTCTGACTATTTCTCTATAACAATTTCACTGATGAAATTTAGTACGTAAACCTGGTATTTAACAACACAGCTTAGTGCCATCACTTCTAAACTATTCTTCACAGTGACTGCCTAACCCACTCCCGTGGGAATTCCAATAAATGTATTTTAGTTCTCAAAATTACAAATAAAAGAAATATCCAGTAATCAAGGAGATTTTGGTTTGGTTTGGTTTGGTTTGGTTTGGTTTGGTTGGTTTGTCTTGCTTTTAATGAAACTACTGTAGAAACAAATTCTGTCCTGTCCATTCACTGGTGGCACATCCAGAAAAAGCTTGCACTTTCTTCCATGTAATTCAAGATGGGTTTTGCCACTGGCATTAAGGGCTCTTGACATCTTTCAGTATTCTCTATTAAAGCTTATGATTTTTCTGCTTAAGTGGAACTAAGCCAAAACTTTCAGCTTTGAAAGAGAATTTAGCCAGGTTGAACCTGAGTACATGGTACACAATTAAACATAGCATGTTTTTTGCCTACCTTCAGCCCAGCCTCCAATATTTCTATTACAACTGCATGCCTGTAGTTAAATGTGAGCATGAAGACTTTCAGACATGCTCCAGTACTTGAGCATGTGCACTGCTGCACTAGATGCTGTTTCGTTAAATGTGGGGCCTTAACAGAGACTGGGTATAGGACCTGCATTGTTCTGCACCGTTATCTTAATCCTGTTGGGATAGTTTTTAAACAGTTTAAAACCTGTGAGTGAATTATGAAAGCTATCAGAGCTTTGACATTAAGTTAGTTCTTTTTACTTGTTCAACAGACTGAAGGTTTAAAATGGACAAAAGGAAGAAAAATCGGAACTATATTGATGTCTTGAAATGTGTTAGAAACAGATAATGGATGTGGTGTAGTCATTTCCTAACTTTCTCTAGATTTTTTATTGCTAAGCTTTGCCTAGATACAAGAAGTTTAGGTGAGTAGAGTGAAATGTGCAGGAAAATGTTTTAATTTTGCAATGTGTTACTTGGTTTTGGCCAGCTTGAGGTATATGGTTTTCTCTATGTTTTGGACATTTTTATATATCTTTACCCAAATGTTAAATCCAATGCAATATTTGTGTTCAAGCAAATGAAATACAGACTGAATAAAATCAAACACCAAGGAAAAGTTATTTTAAGCCTGCCATAACATTTATATTTTGCGCTTATTCAACTTTCCATCTTCATCTTCTGAGGAAACATGACAGAGAAAAGGTTTTCTATTGTTTACTTTTGACATGTACAACAAGAACAAAGAGAGCAATCAAAGATTATTCCACGAGATCCATCCATCTGTCACAATGTTTCATAGCATACCACAGTGACTGCAATATCAGGCATGAAAATTTAAAATAAAATAAAATAAATGTGGGGGTTTTTTCCCCTTTGGGTGCATAAACTCCTTTGTGAAACACATGGTCTATAACCAAGCCACAAGAACCACAGCCCTAAAGGCTGTCATTTGTTCTTATGTTGAGATTCAAACTAAAAGCCTGAAAGTGATCATATTAAGATATTTTGTCTAACTCGTTACCATGATGACAGGTAAACCTATAGGAAGTTACACTCATTTTTTTTGCACTTGAAACAATAGCAACAGGTCAGTCCAGCGATGGCCGTGAAAACATGTAACTCATTCTGCCTAGGAAATACCTAGCAAGGCACTGATGGAAAGCGAAAAGCCAGACAGCAGTCCAATATTAAAACATAGCCATTTAACGCATTAATTGTTGCTTTCCTGCATTATAAAATGTTACATTTCTAAATGAAACCAGTAATAACAAAGTGCCATCTGTGATAAGGAAGGAAGGAAAAAGAACTGCGAAGTTCTGACATAAAAATAATAAGACTAAAAATATTCCCAAAGGATGAGGCTCCTTATTACTAGAAATTACATTTGACAGATGTCAGTTTGTCGGCAAGAGTTGCTTCTCTTTGATTTTTTTCTCCATTTGCAGAGATATATTAACTGCTTTGGTGTGACAAATTGGCATAATGAAGACAGGAATATTAACTGCTTGAGTTTGAAAACCACCTCCAATTTCGTACCCACAATTAATTATAGCCATACGTGGCAGCAGTTAGATTGCTAAGAGGTAGGCATGATCTAGCCACTGGAACACAGTCTTCTGCGGTGTGACAACAAATTACCTTGCTTCCATTGCATGCCACTACTATTGAAAATAATTCTTCTAAAACTCCAACTCAATAAAAGTGTTTCTTTGCATTAAGAATCCAATAAAAATGCAATGATTTTGTTCTTATCTGTGTTTATGTCCCGTGTGTTACTTCCTATAAGACGTGATCGGGTCTGACAGATCTAAGCACAGCAGCTAAAGAAACTGCTGGTATTACCTGTGAGGGTGTTTTACAACTCTTGTTTCACACTACTACTCCTCCAGCAGACCCATAAATCCAGAAAACATGGTGGCACTTCGGCAGGTCTGTGCACATTCTGCAGTGTTAGTCTAAACTCCCAGTTCCTGCAGGTTTGCAGTTTGCCACTTGACTTTTCAATGGAGGTAAGAGGTGTTTAAATGTGATGGCTGTGACAGTGACAACTCTGGCAGAAGTACCAAATGCCTGCGATCATCCAGGGCTGTTTTAATGAGGTGTACTTGTCCATATTACACAACTGGTCTCTCATCCCTATCCCAACCTATTTTGAAAACTCCTAAATTTGTCCTCTTAAAAATTATGCTGTTACTTACTGTGTGACTGCTGTATAGCTAATGACTTGCTGGCAGGAACAGTTGAACTTTGTACGAAGGCTGAATTGCTGCCATGTGGTGATCACTGTTAGTTTTTCCTTCACCTCTTACTAGTGCACTCCAAACTCCAAACTAAGTGATATGTCCACTGTTAACTCTGTGAAGATGTTTGCTAGCAATTTCCATGAGACATATGTAATTTCTTTTTCCATTTCAGATTGCAAAAGCTGTGCATTGTCAGTCTAGCTTATAACTGTCCCTTCTATGCACATTACAAATTTATTCTGACACCCAAGACATTTTCAGTCAAATTTACACCATTCATATGGAGTTTAAGCTAAAGCTTACAGTTTACAAGCATGTAAATGTTTGCATGCAGAGGTTTATGCTATCAAATCTGTGTTAATCAGGTTTTCTGTTTTATTGTAAAGGAGAATATAGTACAATTTTTCTGAGTAGTGAATTCACTAGAGATTACTTTAGCAGGAAAATTCACCAAATCTGAAGGAAAATGTAATCTTGTGCAAACCTCATTTTTCAAAAATATTGTTCCACCTCTCCACTTTAGGAACTTCCAAACTTAGTACCAGGGAAGATCATGGAGAGGGTCATCTTGGGAGCTATCATGCAGCACATGCATGATAGCCAGGGGATCAGGCCTAGTCAACACGGGTTCACAAAAGGTAGATCCTGTCAAACTAACCTGATCACCTTCTATGACAAGGTGACCCACTTAATGGACAAGGGGAAGGCTGTGGACGTGGTCTGCCTGGACTTCAGTAAAGCCTTTGACACGGTTTCTACAGCATTCTGACTGAGAAACTGGCTGCCACTGGCCTGGACAGGTGGACCCTCAGCTGGGTTAAAAACTGGCTGGATGGCCAGGCCCAAAGGGTGGTGGTGAATGGAACCAAATCCAGCTGGAGGCCAGTCATGAGTGGCGTCCCCCAGGGCTCAGTCCTGGATCCAGTCTTGTTCAACATCTCAATCTATGACCTCGATGAAGATGACACTAAACTAGGAGGAAGTTTTGATCTGCCTGAGGATAGGGAGGCTCTTCAGAGGGATCTGAACAGACTGGACCGATGGGCTGAGACCAACGGGATGAAGTTTAACATGGCCAAGTGTAGAGTGCTGCACATGGGACATAACAACCCCATGCAGCGCTACAGGCTTGGCAGAGGTTAGCTGGAGAGCTGTCAGGCAGAGAAGGACCTGGGGGTGTTGGTTGACTGCAGGCTGAATATAAGCCAGCAGTGTGCCCAGGCGGCCAAGAAGGCCAATGGAGTCCTGGCTTGTATCAAAACCAGTGTGGCTAGTAGGTCTAGGGAGGTAATTGTGCCACTGTACTCGGCATTGGTAAGACCACACCTTGAGTACTGTGTGCAGTTCTGGGCTCCTCACCATAAAAAGGACATTGAGGTCCTTGAGCAAATGCAGAGAAGGGCAAGCAGGCTGGTGAAGGGGCTGGAGGGCAAATCCTATGACGAACGGCTGAGGGAGCTGGGGCTGTTAAGTCTGGAGAGGAGGAGGCTGAGGGGGAGACCTTATCACCACCTACAACTACCTGAGGGAGGTTGTGGAGAGGTGGGCGATGGTCTCTTCAGCCAGGTGACAGGAGATAGAACAAGGGGAAATGGCATGAAGCTGTGCCAGGGCAGGTTTAGATTGGATATATTCTCAGTGTGTGAGGGATAAAAATTCACCAAGGTATAAAAAGGAAGTGAGAGCAGAGTGGTACTGTGAGTGTCTGAGCTCAGGGGATGAAGGATGCAGTGTGATAAAGGGATAAGCAAGACATGGTGAACCATCAGTGATGGATTGTGCAGGCTGTGCAATGAGTGCCTGGGCAGTAGACTATGTGGACAAAAAGAAGACTAAAGAAATGTAGTTTCATGAACACAGCTAAGGCTTGGGGACAAGGTGGAGGCTGTTTATTAGTGAGTTCTGAACACAGAGTATTTGGAGCGAGATATATTTTTTAAATTATTTCACTATAGTTTTTTGAAGAGAAGTGTTCATAATTTGAGTTATGAAAACAAACTAACTTTTCATGTTTTCCACTGCATTTTAAGGTTGATGCAATAGCAACATTGAATGACGAAGTTTTGAGAAGCATGAAGTGGATACTGCTTTCTTAAAAAACAGACAGCGGCAGAATCTATTTTTCAGGGAGCCATTTTCGTTCACATTGCTATCCAACATACTCTACACTGTTCGTCTTTGATAATACAGAGAAATGCCAAGTTATGTCCCATCATATGAATTCAGGAGACTTCATGCAATCTGGCACATCATCACACACTCACTCTGTGGCCTGACCAAATTAGTACTTTACAAAGTCTTCAAAAAAACCGAACAAAAACCTACTCCAAAAAAACAAAAAAGTAAGAGCAAGTAATTAATCTTCATTACAGAATGGTAACAAGAATATGACTATTCATTCCATTTTATCTTTGTGTGACTCACATTTAAACCTAGCTATATGGTGATACAAGCCACATATTTCACCATGCATTTTGCGGCATGTGCTGACTCCCTGATTTTCAGAAATTTTTTTCAGTCCCCTAATTTTCAGAAATTATGCCAGTGAAAGGTATTTTTTTCTATATTTTAGATGGAGACTGCAGATGGAATTATAGTTAATCTACACTGAATTTCATCATATGCATATTAAAGTGTAAGATACAAAGAACATCCTTTCATGTGTCTTCTCACAAGAAGTATTGCATCTGGCCATTTGGAATGGACTGACTTGTCCAAGAATGTATAAAAATGCACATATAAGAAAAAAAACCAATTTGAGTACAGTAGGGGCAGAGTCTCACTCCTACAGTTTCAATTTAATAATTTAAAAATTATTCAGATTACGCAGAATTTTGCAGCATTTCCGTCTCTCATTGTGAACAGCCTTATAAGAAGTTATCTATTTTCAATAACGCCTTTAAACTATAGAGCTGGTACACTGTTTCTGTCTGTTGGTAAAAAAAATTATACTGGTAAATCTGTAATAAAATATAATGTTATATAAAAATTACATTCTTGGTTGGAATTCATAATTATTATAAAAGCCTGGAATAAGCAATTATTGAAATAATGCTTCATTGCTTTTTCTTTTGTCTAAATCTTTTAGATAATTTTAGTACGGGCAGATTAAATTCAGAGCTTTGACGTATATAGATACCAGATGGTCTGCTAGCTTGGGGTTTGACCTTTGCCAAGGTCTACTCAGTCTTCATGTTACTCATATGAGTACACCTTCTACCTGATGCCAAGAAGCACATGGATGGAGAAAGGAAGATAAGCTGCCAAAGTAGGATAAAATTCCTTAGTTCTGGGTAAGTACTCCCAAGTCTTACAAAAAATATAGAGATGCAGCCTGAAGGAGTGGCTGGTATTCATTCCCCACTCTCCTTCCCAAAACTGGGGTATAAGCTATGTATATAAATGTGTGTTTTTCTCTGGTTCTGTCTTGTACATGAAGTTACAAAAAAAAGAAGTGTGGTGAGGAAGAATGGAGTTATTTTGAGTATGTTGGTCCTTGAGAAACTTTGCAAATTGAAATGGTTCTTTTGGAGCTCCTTACTTCAGTCATAATCACATTCCTCCTGTTAGGGGACAAAAAGAAGCCTGGAAATTTGTCTGGTTCTATTTATTTTTTTAAAATACAGAATATACAATTGACCTCTTTCTACTCAAGAATATATAATTGACCTCTTTTCCCTTTCATGTCTAGATATATGTGATTTGGTTATAGACCCCACAAAACGGAGATGGTTTACAAAATATTTCCCTCCTGCCCATACTTTGTCCTTTGTCTCTTCCTATAAAATGTTGGGCTGACTAATCCGAATGTACCACATTTACACTAGACAGGCCTGGCTGATAACTCTTGTTAACGTATTTTTGGCAAAATGTGAGCCTGTAGGTTGGTATAACTGGAAACTGATTGCTGAGCCGCTCTCTATCATCTTCAATAGGTCTTGGAGAACAGGAGAAGTGCCTGAGGACTGGAGGATAGCCAATGTCTCTCCAGTCTGTAAAAGGGGCAAGAAGGAGGACCCCAGCAACTATAGGCCAGTCAGCCTCACCTCTGTCCTGAGGTCATGAGGAGTAGTCAGCATGGATTCATCAGGGGTAGATCGTGCTCGACCAATCTCATAGCCTTCTATGATGTCATCACTGGCTTGGTAGATAGAGGGAGAGCAGTGGATGTCTTCTACCTTGACTTCAGCAAGGCCTTTGATACTGTCTCCCATGACATCCTGATAACAAAGCTGAGAGAGCATGGGATAGATGAGTGGACAGTGAAGTGGGTTGAGAATTGGCTGTTGGAACGAGCTCAGAGGGTGGTGATCAGTGGAGCAGAATCTGACTGGAGACCTGTGACTAGCGGTGTTCCCCAGGGCTCTGTGTTGGGTCCAGTCCTGTTTAATATCTTCATCGATGACCTTGATGAGGGAATAGCATCCACCCTCAGCAAGTACACTGATGATACAAAGCTGGGAGGAGTGGCTGACACGCAGGAACACTGCGCTGCCATCCAGCGAGACCTGGACAGGCTGGAGAGCTGGGCAGGGAGAAACCAGATGAGGTTCAACAAAAGCAAGTGTAGAGTCTTGCACCTGGGAAGGAACAACCGTTTGTATCAGTGCAGGCTGGGGGATGACCTGCTGGAGAAGAGCTCAGCAGAGAAGGACCTGGGGATACTGGTTGATGACAGGTTGGCCATGAGCCAGCAGTGTGCACTGGTGGCTAAGAGAGCCAATGGGATCCTGGGGTGCATCAGGCAGACTGTGGCCAGCAGGTCGAAGGAGGTGATCCTCCCCATCTACTCTGCCCTGGTCAGGCCCCACCTGGAGTATTGTGTCCAGTTCTGGGCTTCCTGATATAAAAAGGACAGGGATCTCCTGGAGAGAGTCCAGAGAAGGGCTACAAAGATGATTAAGGGCCTGGAGCATCTCCCCTATGAGGAGAGGCTGAATAAGCTGGGGCTGTTCAATCTTGAGAAGACTAAGGTGGGATCTAATTAATGTCTATAAGTATCTTAAGCATGGAATGCAGAGGGAATTAGCCAGCCTCTTTTCAGTGGTCTGTGGAGACAGGACAAGGGGGAATGGCTGCAAGTTGGAGCACAGGAAGTTCCGCACCAACATGCAGAAGAACTTTTTCCCAGTGAGGGCGACAGAGCCTTGGGACAGGCTGCCCAGGGATGTGGTGGAGTCACCTTCTCTGGAGATATTCAAGACCTGTCTGGACGCCTATCTGTGCAATATGAGCTGGGGAGCTGCTTTGGCAGGGGGGTTGGACCCGATGATCTCTCGAGGTCCCTTCCAACCCCTATGATTCTGTAATTCTGTGATTCTGTGAAACAAACCTTTCCATATTCTAGGGTTATAAGAGCTGCTTTAGCATAACCGATCGCAACAATTAGGGGAATATTATTGCATTACAGCTAAGTTCTGATTTGATGACATGTGGCCTAGAGCAGGCAACAAACTCCTTGCTCCAGCATAAAAACATTAATCATTCTGTAATAAAACCATGAAATGTTGAGATGTACAAGTCTAATTGCAATAATGACCTCAAATTTGGGCATTTCCTTTGCATTAATCTGACTGGCTTTGGTAAAACTATCTAATAGGACCATAGAACTCTGACATGAATGGGTCTAATTGTAATAATCACTCCAATCATGGGTATTTTCTTAAGTTAATCCCACTAGCCTTCATTAACCCTTCTGCCAGGAGTTAAATATTTACGTAGGAAGACGGTTCTGTTTAACTAACTTTCAATAAAATCTTGATTCTATAACAAGTTACATTTTGAAAGTAAGAACAAAACCCCAGAACAAACTAAAATGCTTGTTATTTCAAGTCATTTTTTTTTTCTTTCCATAAGTCAAATTCATCTTCCTCACACGGCAGTTCCAGTCTCTTCTTACCTTTATTGCAACCAGCTGCTTTTTCAATATTAGTATTGATTTTTTTAGGATTTTTTTAGTGTTTTTTACCATCCTGCTCTGCTGTTCAATCTGAGTTTTAACTGCAGTGTTCATTTTGAGCCTGAGGCAACTTACAAATCATTTCACTGATATTCAGTAAAATCTCAGGCTTTATTATTTTCTGTGGCAAGGAAGGATGACTTCTGATTATCCATGTAAGCTTGTTTTCTTTTTAAAATAACAACTGCTTTCCATAAACAAAGACAACAGCTACTGTGTCTGTATGCAGACTGAAGATAAATCCCGGTAGCAAATTTTCTCAGTTGTAATTATATTGAGTTACATTAATCCTGGTAGTAATATGAACTTCAGTGTATTACAGCAGTAATGAATTTGGCCCATTGATGTTAAATCTTTTTTCACATCTGTTGTGATAATATGCAAGAGGCAAATGCCCCTTTTCTTATGATGAAAACAAAGGGCTCTTCTACAAATGTGAATTGAGTCTAACCATAGTTCCATGGGCAGACTAGTACATCTATTCAAAACCAAAATTCATAAGAGAAAAGACTACAACACATAATTTTCTGATAATTTCTTGGAACTTTGGTAGGTAAGGTCTTGATCCTTCATAATCATAGTATAAAAGCAAGGAAGTTTTGGAGCGGCAAATAACAGTATGTGAAGAGGGCTTTTCAGGTACAGATTTTGTGACTTTTCACTTAATGCTTAACCTGGGTTGCCTACTATGTTCCACAGTATTCAGCCAAATTTTTCTTTGACTGCACTGATGATACTCCCATGGACACTGCAGAGGCTCTGAAATCTGATTTCTCACACCTACTGCCCTTTAGTAACCATGCCTGGGAGTAGCATTCAAGTTCTCTGAATTTATGCTTCCACGTTGCAAACATCTAAACATGTGGTCTAAACCCCTCTTATAAGCACTGGAGAGAAGCAGGCTCTTGTGGGTACTCATTTCAGGTATCTCAAACCTCTCCACTAGTGTGAGATTAGGAAAGTCTTGAAGACATCTCTCTCCTTTGAATGATTACACAGACAGTATGGCTAACTACTTCAGTGGTAGATGGCTACAAAGTGATGACTTCCCTCACACCTTACTTCAGATTTATATTCAGACCTCAACCTTGGGTTTTCTTTCATTGCACCAGTTCAACCACACAGGCTTTGTAGAATATCCTGTGTGGATGTAGAAGATACCAAGGCCTTGAGTCCTCTGTTATGTCAACATCAAAGACAAACATAAGAAACAAAATTAGGTAAACAATTTTTTCTATGAGTCTAACTATTTTATGTTGCTCAAGCATAGGAATTATTTACAGTCCTTATGTTGTAGAGGTTTTCAGACTGCCTATTTTTAGCTTTATCTCTATTGACAGCTGCATTCTTCTTCTCTTTCCTTTCAAAATTAAGATTATAAAAGGTTATCTGCTTCCCAAAGCATTGTGTCACAGCTAGACCTATATGGTCTTTGACAGTGAACCACAATTTATTGCTCATCCTTGTAAATCTGCAGGGGTGAGCAAAGAAACACAGGCACTGCCTTCACCATCTTCCTGAAGAGTCTGCTGGAGGCATAGTGTGCTGGTTTAGGAGACCACACTGGAATTTCTGACAACATGAGAAGAAATAGCATGATGTCTGTGATGACAAGCACAACTTGTAAATGAATCCAGAAGCCTTCAGGATTAATTGTTTGAGGGAGTTAGGAGAATTGATGGAATATAATTGACAATTTTGTCAGTCTTGGCAAAAGTAACGTTTAATGCAAAGCTCAATACTTACCAGTGAAGTACAAAATTGTTGCTTGCTTTAGCTGTATGGATGAGGTTATTAAGAGATGTTGTACAGTGTGCTTGAAAATGTAAAACAAGTCTAAAGCTGGTGCGGAGTAACTACAGAAATGGTGACTGAAAGATGTCAGGCCCTGAAATAGAATCTTTATTATGTCACTGATATGTCAGAAAAACCTGTTACCTTTCGAGAACTGGACTTCAGTAGCTTTGCAACAGCAACATCCATATTTGAAAGCATCCACACAATCACTAAGTAGAAATCTATAAGCAATTAGGAGGGCAGCTGGCGCTCACTTTTTATATTCCATGGTCATTTTCTTTAGACATGAAGTTTAGAATCATACTTTTTAAAATGTAAAAAACAATATTTTGGTTTCACCTCACCATTGTGAGACCAGGAACTTTAAGCACAGCAACAGTGCCTGTTTGATCTAGCTCAGTCTGTAACTATATGTCATACTTTATTTTCAGGAAAAAACCCAAGCAAACCAACCTAAGGTTTAATATTGGCATAGGCTAAAAGGGGGATATAGAACTTAATCCTTACAAGTCACCAATTTTCAGTTCATTTGGTGGCAAAGGTCCTTTCATCACTGTTGTTAACTGAAGTGCCAATCAGTCTTAGAAGTCTAATTGCAGTAATGACTAAAGGATTTGGTGGGAGCCTTCTTAAACTTCACCAATAAGGTTAACAGGGCCATGACTCTGTTGACTAAAAGTGACACTCAAATATGCATGTAGAAGTCCCTTTAATACCAACAGGAGCCCTGCTGCTGTGTCAGTATAATTTGGCCTTTCCTTTCTAGTATTACCTCAAGAATGTATTAATAAAGGGCACTAGTTTCCAACAAGCTTGTTTTGTTACAGTGTAGACCTCCTTTAACATGGGGTTGACCAAAAACTTGCATAGTCATTTACAGGTTTTTTCATTTTTAGACTAAGTCAGTGTCTTCACAATCATAATGTATTTTCCAAATGTCACCTCTAAGAATATGACCTCCCATTCATTATAGGCTTTGAAGATGGGTTTGGTTTTTTAAAGTGGAAATGAGTATTTCAAGAGGAAATACCTATAGTTATATTTTAATCTATGACATACGGTGAATAGTTTTGGCCTAACTCCAAGATTCTAATTCCTGATACGAGAAATACAGCTCAGCAGAAGACACGAACATTATTTCTTAAATCTGAACTTCTGCAGGAAGAAGGAATCATGTCTTCACATACCATCCCGGAACTACCATATTTCATCACAGCATACCAAATTAACTCACATGAGATGATGCTGTAATCTAGGAAATGGGAATGGTTGCAAAAAAATTTAGAGTATTTTCTGGAAAGGAAGGCAACAGACTTGAAAACACAGGGTTCAATGATAAAATCATGAAGTTATTTTAAAACTGTGATGCAATCAAAAATGCAAAAATTACATCTTTACCATTGTCTTTGTGTTCAGTATTTAGTCTCTCCTAATGAACTCAGTGGTTGTAACAGTTCACTTGCTGAGATGCTGAACTAGATCAAGCTTATTCCTATTCCAATTATTTTCAATTAATAACATTTTTAAATGTTTTCATTCATTTTGTGCTTCATGGCAGCAAATAAAAAAGATACACTCCATGAAAATTAATTTGAACTACGTCTAGACATAGTTTTCCACCTGGGCAGTTTAGTTGTGCTTGGTGTTTTTTGGTCTTCTTAGAAATGTTAAATGCATTTAGAGAAATTTGTTTTGCTTTAAAACGGAGTATTGGCTTTAATATGGAAAAATTAAATCCCTTATGATCTTCTGGTAAATTATTTAAGAAGTCTATGAAATAAATTTTTAAAAAGTGGGAGAAGTGCACGAGGTAAAGATTACACTGAAACTCTCCACTTAAAAGACCAAATAATTTGCACATCTACAGTACAGGGAAAAAAAAAAACAAGTACAGAATTTGATGTATATAGCCTAAATAAGCATCAGTTGTGTGCAAATAGACTCTGTCTCAGTTACACCAATCACTTCTTTTCAGTGTGAATTCAGATAGTTATTTGACATGATGCTGAATGTGATCTGGTGTGTGCAACACTGGGCAGTCACTTGTACTTATCACTCTACCAGTTAACTTCTTACGACCACAATAATTTTTTCTACTGTGCATATGTGCTCTGTGTTTAGGAAAAATAAATCCAAAATACAAAGTATCCCTGTAATGTCTTTTTTTCTTATTCCTTTTATAAGAACTATAAGTGCCTATGAAAGCAGTGATAAGGTCTGTATCTGATGAAAAGAACAGTTTGCTTGTGCTGTATCTGCAGAAAACAGCCTTTGAAAAATTCCTCCACAATCCCACAGAGATTTGGTGTTCAGGCCACAGAGCAACTCAGAAGCTTCTCTACATGAAATGGGCAGTAACCCTCTCTGGTAACACTCTTCACACAGAAATTTTCAGGAAGTATAAAGAGAATAAGTTAAAGTGAGAATAAAAGTGATTTGGGCTACTTCTGCAAGAAGGCTTATCAAGTATGCATAAGAAAACATACAACACAAATCCTGTATAAAACTGTTCCAAAAGGCTTTAATTTAATCAGTGTGCTTGGGTGGTCTTAAGCAGGGTTAGTTATTTTAACCCCCAAACCAGTAAAAGATGTTGATTCTAAATCAATGAATTTTATCTAAATCAAACAAGAAACAGCAGAAGTTGTGTCTTTACATGAGAACATGCATACTACAGAACGCATGTGAACTGCCCTTTTGTAGCTCTCTCCACCAGTATACTGCCTTCAATAGGAAATGTGTGAGGAAGAGTGCAAGAGCATATATTGCATTCCAAAGTTACTTTCCCAGCCTCCAACAATTTGCAGCCTAAGGATTTCCTGAATACTAGAACCATAAATAATAGTAAATAATTATATAAAGTAATAGTTGTTATGAATTATTCACCATATAATACGTATAAACAGTCTGTCTCTCTTGCTTACACAAGCCCATAAAGGTTAATCTATGTTGCAATGTTTAAATGTGTTCTTAGCCAGCAAAAGGAGGCTCTATTCTCCTCTACGAATGAAAGGAAACAGGAAGAGTCACGGGAGGCTTTTTTCCATTATTATATTTGTAGCATTTTGTAAAATCTTAACTTGGAATGCTGTTTCTATTAGAGGAGAATTTGACATATATCTGTTGTATTCTTTTCTATTTAGGGACAATATCTATTCTTGCTTCCTTTAGTATATGATGATTCTAGTAACAGGATGTGGTCTCATTCAGCCAACATCCTGTCCAAAATGTATCACCTTCTCAACTTTTGCTTTCTTCTTATCTCCAAGACCAGAAGAGAATTGCTGCTCCACAACAAGGCTGTCCTCTGTTATTTGCTTTACCAGTATCCAGGGAAACCCCATGAACTATGTGACTCCGGTTTTGTTCATAGGGATGGTGTGTTTCAGCTACGTGACTACAGAAATGGAGTTTTAGGTAGCTATCTTAACCAAGAGATTGTTGTTACTGTCCGTCATCTTCAAAGATGTTACTTGTCACCTAACAGTACCATTTCTTGATCACATAGAAAGACAAGAACTATTTTCTTTACGGGAAAAATAGAAAGCTTTGCCATGAGAAGACTCTAATTTGTGAGTTGATCACATTTAACAAGATAAATGCTGCATGGCTGAAAACATTGTAGCAGCAAAAAGAAGAAACCGTCTGTAGAAGTACAGGGATTACCATTTCATAAATTTATTCTCATGGGGATGTAATAATAACCTGAGGTGAATAGTTCTTGACTGAGCTGGGCATCTGGACGTAATCCTGTTAAGGGTCTAGTTTCCCATAGGTCTTACATAGTAACCTGAGCAAGGTGATTGTGGCCACTTCTGTGTATCTGACAGCTGTAATTCAGTAGGTTTCTCAGGCACAGAATTTGGTTATCTGTGTCCAGTAGAGAAATGTCTGGAAGAAATACAGGGGTATGTTGACTGCTTATGTGTAATGTCCTGCAAGTTTGTGTTTTGCCGTCTGTGCAGGCAAAAAAATAAATAACAATCAAATGAACACCACGCCTGCAGTTTAGATGAGAACTATTGATCTGTGTAATTTATCTTCTTCTTCATTACCATATATTTCAAACACATTCGGCTGTGTAGGTCTATTCAACTCAGTCCCGTGTAAATTTTAACACATGAGTAGAGCTAACACATAAGTAGTCCTATAAAGTTGTGCCTCTCCCTTAAAGTGTCTTGCCAAATCAGGACCTGATTCCCATGGAAAGGATGTTTACTAATATCTTCATTTAAATATGCCTGTATAATCAACTTGGTTATATTTCCTGGAAATTTCCCTTCTGTTTATTTAGAAAGTCAGTAGGAATAACTCTACAAGAAAACTTACCTTTCTGTACCTTTCTTGGCTTATCGTAGAAACACCTTTTTATATTGAAAAACTATGAAGAAACATCTTTTTCTATTGAGGAAACATCTTCTTTACCTTACTCTTACTCACAATGCCTGCTCCCAGGCTTCCTAAGTCTCAGAGCATGGTAGCAAACTTTGGGGTGAGAGGTACTACCTATAGTCATGGAGAATTGCATTAGGGACTGCTTAAAGAATTTGAACATAAACTGGTTCACAGCTCAGACAGGAATGGTTTGCGGACGGATGATGAAGGGGCTGTACAAGACATTGTGAAATTGTCCTTTTTGAAATGTCATGTAGTTTGGGATATTGGTCAACAGTTAGAAGCCAAACCAGCAGCCAGTTATGAATGACACACATTGGAATTAAAACTCTCACAGAAAGTGTTCAACAACTTTATCAACAACCCAGCCAGTGGGATAAAATGGACCCTCATTAAGTCTGAAGGACAGCAAACTGGACACAGGGCGAGCAGCTGGTACACTGGAGAGCAGGCCTGTCACTTAAGGGGACCTGGCCAGGTGGAAAGATGAGCCAAAAGGAACTTTACAGAGTACCACAGTGTCGTGGGTTTACCCCAGCTGAGAGCCGAGATCCACGCAGCTGCCTGCTCCTTATAGGAAAAGAGCAGGGGAAGAGGGAAGGGGGTGGTGAGAGGCAAGGGAAGGGAAAAGGAAGGGGCAAATAACCCCAAAACCAAGAAACTAAAAGGTCCATGGGTTGGGATAAGGATAGTTTACTAAGATAACAGAAAGATAAAATATAACAATGCTAACAGGACTTTAGAGCAAAAATATATGAAGCTGTTGATACACAATGCAGTTTCTCACCAAACCACACAACTCAGGCCATGCCACCCAGAGCATTCCCGGAACCCGATCGTCACCCAAGAACCGGGTGTCCCGGAGCCGCCCTCAGCCTTCCTCCCGTCAGCCCCCGATATCCTGGGCAGGACGTAACTGGCGTGGAATACTCTCTTTGGCCAGTTTGGGTCACCTGTCCTGGCTTCGCCCCTCCTTTCTCATGAAGAGCTGAGAAAGTCCTTGACTGTCTGACAGCAACTAGAAACATCAGGGTGTTATCAGCACTGCTTTCATTTTAACTCTCAAACACAGCATTCCATCCGCTGCTACAAATGAAGTTAACTCCATCCTGACCAAAACCAGGACACACAGGAACAAATGAGAAGCTGAGGTAGGACATCCCCATGCACTGATACACGTGGGCTGGATGGCTACCCAACAACATAGCTTTTTAGGGCCTGGGGTCCTGCTAGACAACCTGAACAAGTAGAGCTATCATTTCAGATGCAAGTATATGTGTCTGGGATATTTTCATTTGTTTATGTAGTTCAGCAAAGTAAGTATAGATTTACATTAATATAGATGAGATCAGTACTTCTCATATGGTGGTAAGTAATAGGACTGACTTCTGTGTTTCAAAATTCCTTCTACATACCAGTAGTAGCTTTGTCAGTTCTCACTTTAACCATTACACACTCACAAACTTCTGTGAATGTAATTTTAACACCCAAGAAATTAGCCCAGGTGTTCAAACAGTTCAGATACATGCTCTAATTTCACAAGTCTGCTGAAGGTTATTTTCAAAAGTGTGGTCTGCTTGCTCCACATCTAACTAGGACCCAAACAGTATCAATGCATGATATTCCAAATTACTCTGCTTCACTTAAACTCAAGTGAAAAGTGAGCACTTTGAAAAATTATGCATAAAAAGTACAAAAATGAAACAATGAGTATCTGTGGCTGACCAACACAAACAGAACTGATAAAATAATTCTCATATGTGCAAATGCAATTAACTTTAAATTCACCCTGTGCTGCTGTTGCTGTCTTGGTTATTCTTTAATTGCTTGCCTCTTACTTAGATTATCATCTGTGGAGGGTAAGGAGAAAAGAAAGCTGAATAAGAAAACAAAGAACACATCATTTAATATTTTGTCATAAATACACAATTAATCGTGTATCAGGAAAAAATAAGTGAAGTCACAGCTTCATGGCTCTGGTGAAGGCAACAATGCAAAGAAAAAAGAAAGAAATACATCTGAGACACAAAGTGTGAAGTATTTTGAGTTTTCTGTTATTAAAAAATAAAACTTACTGTCATTGACAGCCACTTAGATCTCTGTGGGTATCAAAATCAGTATCAGCATTAGTGTTTGCCATAGTATAGGTGAGGGCTGTATATTTCTTCCATCCTCCTGAGTTTAGTTTCATTCTGTTTTCACTCACCAGCCGAGCCTTTATTTAAACTTCCTTGCATAGCTAACAGAACTGTTCTTGTTGCCTTCAGTGGAAATGTAGATCTTTACATCTTTGTTTTGCATTTACATTGTTTCATGCAGAAGGGTGAACTGAGAGCTAACTGACTGGCACTCGTCCTGTCCCCAGGCTATTGTGACTTTACATTTCCCATCCATGTGTGATTAATCATATTAAAATTTTGCAAGAAGCAACTTTGATCCCGTGTCAAATAGACAAATGATATCTTTAGAAAAACACTGAGCCTGTAAAATGGAATATATTTATTCTTATTGGGGCATTTTTGGGTTTGGTTTTTTTCAGTAAGCAAACTATTCTCTGTCTCGTATTAATCAAGATTTACACTCAGCTTAGAAAGTAGACGGTATTTTTCAGAAGCTTAACACAATTAGCCAGACACAGCATTGCAATTTTTCTGAACTGAAGCAGTCTCAAAGAAAAACAAAAGTTAAAAGATAGCCGAATTCTCTGCACATGACAATATTTTATGAGATCATCACAGCTGGGGCAACCATTAACAGAGGTCTGCCAGTTGTTGGCATTACAACATGCCGCCTTCTCAGTCTTGTGCCAAATGTGATTTGTAATGGAGAAAGGAACCAGCTTCTGTAAGCAAGACAATGTTCTGTTTAAAACACGTGTTAAAAATCTCACTGAGAGACTTTATCTTTCTTGCATATTTAATCTCCTTGGAAGCTACCATCTGCATGTCACAATACCCTAACAGATAGGTCTTATTTTTAAAATATCACTTTAATAGCAAAAATAGTATGCTGAAACTTGTTTAATGTTTCTTCTTTACTTTGATTTAATATATTGTGGAAACTTAAAACAAAATTACATAAAACACAGTGAACACAAGAGGGGAATTGAGTGAATCCTAGCTCATTTTTTTACTTACATCTTGAATAGTATTTTATTTTTGCTGAGGGTACTTTGTTCTTTTGATGTTTGGGGGTTTTTTTAGTACTGTATCTGTACATAAAACAACTTTTTTTTAGGCACTGATATGCATCTTACTTTGTATTGTGATACCCTGCACCCTGTCACATTGGAGAAGCCTGCAGCTGTCTAAAGCTTAATTATGCATGAATGCAAAGCCCAGATGCTTGGGCAATAGTGCCTTAGCAGAGTATGGTTTCTCACTTGGTTTTGTTCGAATTATAATTGGGTAGATTTATATTTCCCAAACCATTTTGCCCCTTGTGCATGTTCTTCCTTGCTTCAGTTGCTTTTGTTTGAACCAGCTTCTGAACAAGCCTTTTTGAGTGTGAAGTGTCTATTAGATCTAAGATAGGTCATTAATGGATTTGACAAATCCTTTCACCTTTAAGACAGTTAAAAAAGGTACAGAAATGAGTCCCCTCCCCTGTCAGTTCTACTCCAGATGGTTGGGGGGGTGTTGTTCTCTCTCTCTTTTTGTTTTTAATGAATAGTCAAATAGAGGCTGGCATCTGGGTTGAAACAAAGGAGGCTTGGAGCCAGACTTCTAAAAGGGAGAGTAGTATCAAGCAATAAAGTGCTACACCTGCCAAAGAGAAGGTAATAGAGGCACTGAAAGCATGATTGTAGCCACAGTTACCCTGCATCGAAAGGCTTTCGTCCATTTCTGTCAAGCACTCATAGGTGGTCAATCTACGAAGTCAACAAATAACATTGTCAGTAGTAGTAAAATATATGGCCCTATCATTTTATATGAACAGCATCAATTGGTGACAGCGATAGCACCTATCTTCTGAGAGCCCTGCATGTTTATTCAAACCTGTTCTCAGCAGCTGAACATCTAGGTTGCTGCTCTGCCTTTTGTTATATTTATGGTGTCAAATCCTGTACATGGCAAAACAGACTTCAAGTCAACATCTGAATGCACAGTCTTTAGAAATGCATAGCCATGGAGAGATGCAAAGGAAACCTAGAAGTCGGTGGCTAAATCCTTGCACTGACTGCCCTAATTCCAGAAAAGTCAATCCCATTTAAGATGTGGAAAATTGCTGTTGTGAGTAATGTAAATCCAGAAGAAGGTGCCAGTCCCCTGAAACAGTACTTACTACAGCACTACCCTAAGGGGTTCTCACAAGAAGCATGCTTCTTTCCCCACCATTGTCTTCAGATTTAAATGCTGCTGCATAGAAGATTAATAGCCTTCAGGTTTTTTAAATGTATGGAAACTAGCTAGCTCCTCTCTACCATGATCCCAGTATCATCAGTGCCTTACTGGCAACCAGAGCTACTTTGTACTCCTTTTCATTTTGTAATGTAGTCCTGAAGTTAGTGATGAATATTCAAAACAGTGAAAGCAGTGCTTACCTCTGTCTCCCTACTTCCTCCTTCTCAGAGCCAGCTTTGCAGGGCAGAGTGCTGTCACAGCATCTGCCTCCCACTCTTCCCCTCATCCACCTCAGGCACAAACTCTGCCCAGCTGTGGTATGTCTCTCTGCTGCTGGTGCCTACCTGTCTCCCATTCTTGCCCAGTTGCTCCCCTCTGGAACAGAAAAGTACCCTTGTAAGCTTGAGCCGCGATAATGCTTTGGAGCACTAGCCCTTGTTATTAAGATTCAGCACACGGGAAATCTGAATTGCTACTAATAAATGACCACTGTGCCAAATGGCTCGGCATTTTGACACTTGATTCTCTGTGGATTTATCTCTGTTTTAACATTGTTTTAATGTGATTTTAACACTGACCTGAATGTGAACAGGATCAGGTTTTTCTTTTATGTCTCTTTCCTATACTCTATCACATCACGTCAAATAGGCTTCTGGCAAGGGTTTCTTATACCTGCAGGTGTTTCTAAATATGTATTTTAATGGAGTATAAAGGAATCCATTTTTTTGTTCGTAATGTATTATTCCCTGCTGGCCCTGACACACACCATTCAGCATATGTCTTACAGGGGACTGCAGTGTAACAAAGAAAAATAATATCCACAATAGATAAGGGCTGTTTTCCTCAGTGGATGATGGGAAAATGATTGGGTGTGTAGAGGGCAATTTCTTGCCCCCTTGAAATTTGAGGCCTAGAAAGACGGAGCTTTTGTGTCTGTTTTAAAAGGACAAAAATCCATTTACACATCAATGTCAGCTCCCGCTAAAGAAAGCCAACATTGTTGATGTTATGCTTGTCAAATACAAACAATTTGTTTTCAAGGGAAGACAAGTACAAAGCTTCTTGTCCACTAAACAGACCACATTAAATACGACTCTTTCTCTGGGCACATGTACACTAGCACAAGAAAGCACAGGAGATATATAATTAATATTAGCTAACACACAGTAAGGTTAATTGTTGCTTCTCTGAACACTTAATCTGCAAGCAGTTGATAAATCCCACAATGAATAAAAGCAGCTCGTATTTAGGTCACACAAAGTCATTGCTGTTTTTTAATTTAAACTGTGCACTAGATTAAAACACGAGAGTATTGCGGGAGGACAATTCAGAAGCAGTAGCAATAGGCTGTCATTTGTCGTAAAAAGTTTCCCCAGCACACCCTAGGGACATGTTAATCAAAGCTTTTTAATGGATTCAGTCTGATCTGTGACAGGCTTTGTTCCAGAGATGGCATTTGCAGGATAGAGCTGCAAGTTATCAATAAGACACAGTAATTGCTGGGAGTGATTGAGCCTTGTTCCTTAGGCTTCATACCATTCACTCCTTTCTATTATCAGTCAAGGCCAGAGATGTCTTGCAATAGGCAGTCAAGTGATGGCTTGTTTCTTTCTTTAATCCTAAACCATATAATGAGAGAAAATGAAGTAACATGAAAATTTGCATTAATTAAAAAACGTGTAAAATGCATTCTTGTTTTTCCCCTGCGATGTTTCATAATATTTTTTTTTGCCTGGATTTAATGGTAATTCTTCAACCTCTATCATGTACTGATAAATCCTTTTTAAGCAGTCAAAGCTTTTCACTGCTTGGTTAAAGGCTTCCGTTCATCCATTGACAGTTCTTTATTAAGTTATTCATTATCTTTTTGAAATCAAAGAGTTGGCACAATCAGTAATGACTGGGGATAACACTTATCACCTACATGGATAGTTAGCCCTACATCCATTTAGGAAAGATAGCTCCCAACAATGAAATGAAAATTCTTCAGTGCTATTCAAGAAGGTAATGGAAACCTAACATTTTTGTATAGTGAAAGGTCATAATCCTCCCTTTGTAGCACCACAGTCATTCCCATAGCAACAGATTATACCTAAGGCCACTAGGGATTATGACCTCTCAGTATGAACAAACAGAAAGAAAAGTTGTTTAGCAGAGAAGGAATCTCTTTGATTAGTAAAAGGCAACACCAACCAACCTCCTGTGTCTGTACACGTAAGACAGGCACGTAGACAGGAGCTGAATTGATTTTTCTTTAAAGTACAACAGGACAATGAAAAGATTGTTAAAATCAGTTTTGTTGGTTTCAGCCTGGGTTTGTTTTGTGAAGAAAGCAAATAAACTGCAATCAATTTTGCCTGATACATATATATACATACATATATATATGTAGTTTGATTGTTTGTTTCTTTTTTCCTGGAGTTATGTTTGTTTGGAATCAAGTTAAGGTTGAATTATTCTGGTAGCCTTATTCTTGACGAAGTTTTGTCATGTTAGCAGGTGAAAGTTACAGCCTACAAAGGTAGGGGAGTAAGGATTAATCCTGTCCCATTGTTTTTGCTATCCAGTAAATAATCACTCTGTCATTACAGATGATCAGAATATGTAGTCTTGAGGTTGTGTGATAAGAAAAGTGATTTTGTTGAAATTTTTTTGCGTTAGCTTCAAATGTAAGAAGGAAAAAAGATATTTGAGTATTGCAATAATTTGAGATATGAAATGTTCCTATTAAGTGTTTTTTTAATTCTAGTGTTTGTCATTAACAGATGGGTTTATATATATCCTTTTAATTTTAAATGGTTAAGCCCTGAAAAAATTATTACATTTTTACTGAAACATGTTCTAAAATTTTGTATCATGTGGATTATTTTATTTTGCTTTACTTAAGATTTTGAGACAGGTACAACAGGATTTCCTATGAAGTAGCAAATGTGGTAGCCACCATGTCTATTAATTATGTTTTTACCTTATGGGTAAAAGGGAAGACACTTCATAGTACTACTAATTGATTTCAACAAAAAGCAAAATAGGACTCTCTTTTACATATAGGAACAGTCTGCATTATATTCTGTCATCTGACAATGTATATTTGTTCACAGTTTTTAGTTTTAAAGGCATGAACAGTTCTTGAACTACCCTACATTCCGCATATAAAAAGTGAGACACTTCCACTCAGGACCCTCATTCTCCTGATGATATGTAGCATGTCACTGTTTCCAGCTCCCTCTTTAAGCTGCAGTTCATGTAGTAGGCATCTGGGCAAGAGAGGTCACGATGCATGAGCTATATTGTACTGGGGCACTGGGAATAAAACTTATGACCAACCCACATACCTTATTCTGCTTGTGTGAGGTAAAAACAAATGGCAAATACCAATAGTTTATTTCAATCTTTACCCTCAAAAATATAGTTTAATCCCTAAAGTGTTTGGGTTTTAGGTATTGGGGTTTTTTCTGCAATATCAGTGAGTATCTAAAATGCTGAAATATTTATTTTTAGTAAAAATACTGAGCTTTCATTAACATACATCTATTATATGCTAGACATCTATGTGATACTGATATGTTGCAAACAGGCCATGTGTTATTTGACTATTTTACAAAAAGCTGTGCCCTTAAATATAAGCAAGTATTTTCTAGCCTTTAAAATTTGTTTATACGGTGAAATAAGTACTTAGCTACAATTGCTTACAAGCTTGTAGCCAAAGCCAAGCACATTGCATGTTTTCAGAACCTACTTCAAAGCAAATTCATTGTTAATTTGCCTTTGACTTTGTTGACAAAAAATGAAGGCTTTGTCCTAAGCATATCAGTGTAAGAGGATTGTGATCACTGCCGTAAAGATCAAAAAGCAAGGTTTGTCTAATTGATTATTTATCATTCCTAATTTCCATACTATTGTGGTCTCATGTCACTGCTTCAAATTTGGATTTTTAGTGTGAAATAGTTATTGGACCGACTGCTGAATCCAGTGCAATACATGGTTACACAGACGAGCTCTTCTTACTTATGCTGAGAAGCCAGGAGTTGTAAAAAAGGACTGTCTGTATCATTGTTGAAATATACAACACAGAAAGCCTTTCACAAAGTACAACTTGGTCATGTTTCTGAAACAACTTGCTAGGTCCTGTGTTCTAGAACAAAACCAGACAATTATTTCATTTCTTGGCATATCTGAACAGGAAATGGATGATAAGGGCATAGTCTCTACTTGACTGAGAGCATGAAGCTGTTTTTCTAAGACCATGGCTCCTAAGGATGCTTGGAAACATTTTTGACTTTTAAAAATGTCTTATAAACTTCAGATGTCTAAGGATAATCAGATTCAGGCATATTATGATGATAACACTTCCTTTACCTCAGTGAAGACTAAGATGACTAGTTTTCCATCAAATTATCTGTCATGGAAGAAAACACTTTTGCAAGATGAGGGCCAAGGGGGCAGTTTCCAATCTAACTTATTGCCATGTAATTCCAGAATAAACCTGATCGTTTCAGTGGAGTTCACTCTGGATTTCTACTAATGTAACAGAGCCAATCTTGGTCCAAGGATTTTATTAAAAAGAAATGAAATAAAATGCTTACACAGCACATACAGACATTCAAGGGGAGCTAACATGAGTCTGGGAGGGAGAAGTTAATATAAGCTGCCAAACCACAAGGTGATTTTTCGCCAGTGACACAATACACATGTTTAGCTTCCTTTCCCCCTCCAGTACATTTATATTTGCCTTCTTTGATTCTTGTCCTGCCTTCAAACTCTTTAGTGTCAAGGTCTGTACCTCTGCAGAGAGCCATTTATTTCAGTGAAATACTACAGAGGTGCAGGCTGCCATGCTTGTGAATTTTCCTGCAGGACAGAGGATTACAACTTTAATATTATCAAGCAAAACCTTCCTTACTCTGCTGTCAGTCACCAAATGGGACTTTAAAATTTATTTTAAACTATTTATAGGCAAGGCCAAAAATTTTTACAGATTCTTTCTTTTTCCCATGAAGATGACCACTAGCCTATGGAGTTTCCCATGGAGATGACCCACCATGACTGTCACCTGATGTTTTGTAGAATTTAAATTCTAAAGGAAAAAAGATCCTTCAGCAAAAAAAAAGAGTGAGGGGGGCAAGTGAGACAAGAAAATGGACTGGCTGACTGACTGACTGACAGAAATTATAACAAACCATCTAGCAAAAGGACATTAGAAGGCCTGGCCTTGGTGAAGGCTGAACCTTTCATACTCCAATAAATTCAGTAAGACCCGAGTCTACTCAGTATTGCAAAAGAAGAACTCAACACCATTTAATGCATGGTGAGATGTTTATGCTGGCTGTTGTAAGAGCTATAGAGGGAAAGCGCTCTATGTGTTTTGGGAATGCAGTCTCATAAAAGAGGTATGAAGTGTGATGCCTCAGGAATTCAGGAGAAACCATTGGAGAGACGCAGTGTGGCTTGATGTTAATGTAAACTTTTGAATGAAACAGAGCCTCGGAGTCTGCCAAAAATAGAGCTATTTATTGCCCTGTTACTGCAATAAAAACTTGACTTTCTGTCAGTTCTTTCACGTAACATTTGAGCACTTTATGTATTTGCAAACTTATTGTAAATACTTCTGGTTCTCACAGCAAGACAGAAAAGCTTGTACTTAATCTGTTTTTAGTGTTAAGTAGCCAAAGAATAGAGACCCTGATACCATGATTTTCAAGATAATTTAGTACCTATGTAGACAACAAATTGCAGCCTTAAGAACACAGTGTGTATTTTTTCTTATTCCCAGATATTTGGCCCTGTATCCTTGAAGTTCAGTACTGCAGATTTTTAAAAACCAGAATTTTTGTGATAATGGAATAACTATAACTGGCTTGCCTTGGATCAGACAAGTTAACTGCACCATAACCAAGATATTAGGTCATCACTGTAAATCTGACTGCAGGTACTTAACAGGGACAGAAATTTAGCATACATATATACAGATTTACCAAGACTTAGTCCTCTCCCATTCTTCTGCAAATGGTTTTGGGAGTTACCTGTACAGTCTACAGCTCCTGTATTACAACTGGACAGCAGTTTCCCCCTTCAATGTTTGCCTTCATGGACAATCAGGCAGTGGCTCCATCTGCTTCTGTTTAAACAAAACAAAATAAAACAAAATAACCAAACTAATTAAATCACCTAAAACCCCAAAATACCTAACCCATGAAGGAAAACACTTATAGGTGAAAGAGAACAGAAAGAGAAAAGAGATGTATCGGACATACAGATTAATTCTACCTAAAATGCAGATGGTGGAGTAATGTAGATATAAGGATTGTCTTCAATGTATCTGAGAAACAAAATAGGTTAATTCAGGAATAGCACACACTATCAAAAGCAAAATGTTAGTAAACCTGAGAATTTAACTCCATACATATATTTGCAATAGATCTTCTAATAAAACTGTGGTTGAGACAAATTTTCTTTTTTAATTTTTCACTTTAATTTTTCAAATTAAAACTGAGAAAAGATCCTAGCTGTTAGGGAATATAGTACTACCACTATCATGCTACAGAAATGACAGCCTACAGTACATATTTTTAAGTCTACCAAGTTCTACTAGTTTTTAAAGTCACAGGAAAGAATTATTTGATGTCAAAAGTGACTTTATGAGATCTAATAGTGCAATATGGATGTTTTCCTTTTTAAAAGCAGCGAATTACAAGCACAGAAGGATATTAAGTCTCTGAGACATTCTCTCCTAGAGTGTAATTTGATGTGGTCTTGGATCTGAAAATTTAATGATCCAAGCAGAAGGTTTAACTGCAGTAAGACTTGAAATAAGATCACTTTAATGTGAGAATATTGTCCTAAAGGCCAAAAGCAAAAGAGAGAAGAGAAAGTGTAATGCAAAGAATAGGGAGATAGACTGAAAACTTAGTGTAAGATGATAAAACAGTGTTATTATCCACCTTTATTCATACATATACTTACCAGGCTGTTTGTCATCGCAGGACCTATCTTTTCCATCAGCTTAAAGAGAGAAATGTAACAACAAAGCTGATATCATTGCTGAGATTTTTTCTTACATGCTATAGTAGAGTACACTTTGCAATGCTTGTCCTGCTGGGATATCATCAAGGAAAGCAAGTTTATGTCTGTTATAATATTTATTAAAAATGTAAATGATGCTCAGAAGTATGCTCTTTAAATTAATTTGGGAGAACAAAACAGTAAGTATTAACAACTGCAGCCAGTCTGTTTCCTCCAATGAGTACTCTGCGTCATTGAATTGTTTGAGAAGAAATAAAATCCGTGCAAGGAAAGCATTGTGTCCTTGGCTGAAAAAAATTTGGTGTGTGCCAGAAGATGTAAAACTCTTCCTATTTGTTTCAAGTGTTAACACATATTTTGATGGTTAATGCCACATTACAATGAGATTTATGAAGTCAAATGACATTCAAATAAATGCCAAGAAAACCTTCTTAAGTTTCGGAATTTTACTATGGTGAATAAGAGGAAAGATCTTGGATTCAAATAAACATTAGTTTGTATTATTCCACAAAAGGGTTGCTAATGGTTAGAGGGGTTAAAAGATAAGACGCACAGCAGTAACAGCATCTTCTGTCTCCTTGTGTTCATTTTCAATTCTTACGGAGGAGGAGCTGAACTCCTCTGGTGAGAATATCTTTCTTTAAATCACTAAGGCCCAATTTTCTTTCCTCTTTCAGTTTGCCATTTTCTTTATTGCCTGTTACATACACCTCCCTACTTTGCATTTTAAATATTTAAATTACTTCTCCCCATTATTTTTAGTCCATATTCCACGAAAAGTTGATTGTATTTCTTCTGATAGCGCTATCCGTAGCAGTAGTGATTATGATTTTTTTTGGTCTTTGCATGTTATGAATGGAAAGATGCCATTTTGGAGGGCGTAGACACTAAATCCACCTGCCTTTCCACAGAAAGACAGTGGTCATACAACTTTTGTATACTGACTTCTAATGTATCTTAGACAGTGATTCTAGCACAGTCCGTGAAACTAGTGACAATGAGCTGGTCCCATATACACTTGCAGAGAAAATTGCTTCCCCATGTGACATCACAGAATCATACAGAATCACAGAAGGGACCTATAATAATCATCTAGTCCAATCCCCATGCCAGAGCAGGATCACTTTGTCTGAACTGCACAGAAACACATCCAGGCAGGTTTTAAATGTCTCCAGAGAAGGAGACTCCACAGCCTGTCCGAGAAGTCTGTCCAAGTGCTCTGTCACACTCACAGTGAAAATGTTTATCCTTACATTCACATGGAACTTTCTATGCTCCAGCTTGCACCCCTAGCCCATTATCCTATCACTGCCCATCACTGAGAAGAGCCTGGCTCTGTTCTCCTGACTCTTGCCCTTTACATATTTATAAACATTAATAAGGTCACCCCTCAGTCTCCTCTTCTTCAAGGTGAAGAGGCCCAGCTCCCTCAGCCTCTCCTCATAAGGAAGGTGTTCCACTCCCTTAATCACCTTGGTGGCTCTGCGCTGGACTCTTTCAAGGAGTTCTGTGTCCTTCTTGAACTACAGGGGCCCACAACTGGACACAATATTCCTGGTGTGGTCTCACCAGGGCAGAGTAGAGGGAGAGAAAACCTCTCTTGACCTACTGATCTCACCCCTTCTAATACACACCAGGATGCCATTGGTTGCCTTAGCCACAAGGGCACATTGCTGGCTTATGGTCATCCTGCTGTCAACCAGGTCCCTCTTACCTCCACTGGTCTCCAACAGGTCTGTCCCCAGTCTATACTGGTACCTGTGGCTGTTCTTCCCTAGATGCAAGACCCTATACTTGTCCTTGTTAAATCTCATTAAACTTTACCACATCCAACTCTCCAGCCTAAGTTTTGCTGAATGGCAGCACAGCCCTCTGCTGTGATACCAAGCTGCTGACACCTTCTGACAACACTTCTTCAGGGGAAAAAAATAAGCAGTATTGCTTGAGACTGCCTAGCAGCTCCTGGGCAAGTATTGAAGGAGAGTCTGTGCCTCACTGCTTCTTCCTGACCCAGCTGGTGAATGAACCCGTCAGGGAAGGTGCCCTGCTGGACTTGTTTGTAAACAGAGAAGGCCTAGTGGGGGATGTGAAGGTTGGAGGACTCCTGGGGCATAGTGATCATAAGTTGATAGAATTATTAGTACTGGGAGAAGTAAGAAAGGGAGATGCCAGAACAAGCACCTTAGAATTCCATAGGGCCGACTTTAGTCTGTTCAGAAAGCTGCTCAATAAGATTCCATGGGGGACAGCCCTTGAGGGCAGAGGAGCCCAAGAGGGTTGGATGCTCCTCAAGAAGGAAATCTTGGTGGCACAAGAACAGGCTGTCCCAGTCTGTCGGAAGAGGAGTTGGTGAGGAAGGAAGTAGGGCTGATCTTTGGGAAAAGAGGGAAAAATATGAGCTTTGGAAGAAGGGGCGGGTGTCTTAGGATGACTATAGGAATGTAGTGCGATCATGTAGGGAGAAAGTCAGAAGGGCTAAAGCTGAACCGGAACTCAGACTGGCCAGTTCTGTAAAAGATAATAAAAACTCCTTCTATAGGTACATTAACAGTAAGAGGAGGATCAAGGAGAATCTCCAGCCCTTGTTGGATGCTGAGGGAACATTAGTGACAAGGGATGAGGACAAGGCTGAGGTCCTTAATTCCTTCCTTACCTCAGGAAAAAAACATGGATATTCCCTGAGTACTCATCCTCAGGATCGGAATGACAGACAGGGGAAGAATAGCAAAATTCCCATGGTTAAGGAGGAAATGACTAGTGACCTACTTGGCCAGCTAGACACTGACAAGTCAATGGGACCCGATGGGATTCACTCGAGGGTGCTGAGAGAACTTACAGATGTGTTTGCCAAACCCCTTTCCATCATGTATCAGCAATCCTGACAGACAGAGGAAGTCCCACTCGACTGGAGGCTGGCAGATGTTACCCTCATATATAAGAAGGGCCGGAAGGAGAATCCAGGAACTACAGGCCTGTCAGTCTGACCTCAGTCCCGGGGAAGATCATGGAGAGGGTCATCTTGGGAGCTGTCATGCAGCACATGCGTGATGGCCAGGGGATCAGGCCTAGTCAACATGGGTTCACAAAAGGTTGATCCTGTCAAACTAACCTGATCACCTTCCATGACAAGGTGACCCACTTAATGGACTAGGAGAAGGCTGTGGATGTGTCTACCTGGACTTCAGTAAAGCCTTTGACACGGTTTCTCACAACATTCTGACTGAGAAACTGGCTGCCACTGACCTGGACAGGTGGACCCAAAGGGTGGTGGTGAATGGAACTAAATCCAGCTGGAGGCCGGTCACGAGTGGCGTCCCCCAGGGCTCAGTCCTGGGTCCAGTCTTGTTCAACATCTTTTTCAATGACCTCGATGAAGGGACTGAATGTTCACTCAGTAACTTCACAGATGACACTAAACTAGGAGGAAGTTTTGATCTGCCTGAGGGTAGGGAGGCTCTTCAGAGGGATCTGAACAGATTGGACTGATGGGTTGAGACCAACGGGATGAAGTTTAACAAGGCCAAGTGTAGAGTGCTGCACATGGGACGTAACAACCCCATGCAGCGCTACAGGCTTGGGGGAGGTTGGCTGGAGAGCTGTCAGGAAGAGAAGGACCTGGGGGTGTTGGTTGACAGCAGGCTGAATATGAGCCAGCAGTGTGCTCGGGCAGCCAAGAAGGCCAATGGAGTCCTGGCTTGTATCAAAAACAATGTGGCCAGTAGGTCTAGGGAGGTAATTGTGCCCCTGTACTCGGCATTGGTGAGGCCACACCTTGAGTACTGTGTGCAGTTCAGGGCTCTCCACCATAAAAAGGACATTGAGTTCGTTGAGCAAATGCAGAGAAGGGCAAGCAGGCTGGTGAAGGGGCTGGAGGGCAAATCGTATGAGGAACGGCTGAGTGAGCTGTGGATGTTTAGCCTGGAGAAGAGGAGGCTGAGGGGGAGACCTTAACACCATCTACAACTACCTGAAGGGAAGTTGTAGAGAGCTGGGTCTCTTCAGCCAGGTGACAGGAGACAGGACAAGGAGAAATGGCATGAAGCTGTGCCAGGGCAGGTTTGGATTGGATATTAGAAAACTTTTTTTTTACTGAAAGAGTTGTCAGGGCCTGGAACAGGCTGCCCAGGGAGGGGGTTGAGTCACCTTCCCTGACTGTGTTCAAAAAAAGGGTAGATGAGGTACTTAGGGATATGGTTTGGCATAGGATGGGAATGGTTGGACTCGATGATCTTCAAAGGTCTCTTCTACCCTTGTGATTCTGTGATTCTGTGGTTCTCCCAGCCTCTTACCACTGCCACCTTCAGGGTCTTCACCCTATCCTGAGCTGATTCAGGAGAAAATCAATGCCAAAAATGTGAAAAATTTCTGCTGCTTGTTCTATACTGGCTCTAAAATATCTATCTAGTTTACACTCACCATTCATAAAAATGAGCCCACTAAAGAAAGAAATTGAACACAACTTGAAAAATGTCTACAGTATTTTTTTCTCTCCATAACTAAGGTACTGCTAAGTGTTTGTCTCCTAATTATTTCCATCTGTGCAAACAAGATTTGACACTATAAAAAGTGCCATACAAACCTCTAGATGTAATTTTAAATTCAACTCCGAACAGACCAGTGTTCCCCAGTCCTCATGATGTTTATCTCTTTATCACTGTTTCATCCAGCAGCATCTTACTGATGGTGAATGGGGAGAATAATAGACCCTGCATTAGAAAGGAATTTGAAATCATTATTTTTATTGTCTTGAGATGTAGAATATAGAATACATTCATATCTTTCCATCATGATAAGTACTAAATGTGTTCTTTTTTTTTTTTCCTGGAGACTTCCTATCTAACAACAGAAAACCCTCTTTCATTGCACAAATATATAATGGGGTGGAATCTGTGGAGTTGGTGGTAGTCTTGGGAAGGCACTCGCAGAACTTCCTCCAATTCTAGGAAAAAATACAAAACCAAAGATTTAGCTATTTCAGAGCTAACTGAAGGACTGTGATATTATGGTTATACTAGTTACTTGTGCTGTCGGTTCTTAGGTCTCCTTTCTGTGATGGTAATTATCAGGGCAGTCATTGTGATGGTTAATATATAAATGGGCATAACTACATGATGTGAACTACACTACATAATTTTCCTCCAAGGCACTGGCATCTGTGTAAGAGTGCCTAGTCTTTCACAGGACTTCTGGAAGTGTAGGGATACATTTGCAATCTTTGGAAAGTTACAAGAAATCAGATGGTAATACAATTACTATCCATTACACACATGAACACACACATTACATAAGTCTAGCTTGACTTATGGATACCCTTAAACTAAAAATAAATTTAGCTGTGCTTTTGCCTGAAGAAAACAGGAACTTCTCACAGATGGTGTTCATTATTTTCTGGGCTACACCATATCTATATAATCAGCAGCTCTAACCAAAGAGAATAAAAAATGACTCATGCTTTTTATCTGATAATTACTCACAATACTCATATCATGGTTTGTAAATATGGACATAAATTTGCATTTGAAAAATTTTAACAATATATCTACTATAGAATAATATTCATGTTATATGATGACAAAAACACTAAATTTTTTTATTGTATGGAAATCTGTCTTTTAAAATATTTTTTTTTCTTCCAGTAACAGGTATACAAGCAGATGTAATAGCACTTAAAATTTAGTGAAGAGGTGCTCTCAGAATGCTGTTACCAGTTCCAGAAGAAGAGCTTAGGTATAGGTGAGCCGAAGTGCAATTTTGTGTAAGTCAGTCAGTTGACATTGCTGTGAGAGTCCAGGCAGAGTGGATTAAAACTGAGCAGAATGAATGCTGCCTTCACACTGTCAATACATATGCATGAAAGAAATATTGAGTCTTCTTTTTTTTTTCTTTTTTTTTTCCCAAAGATGCTTGTAATTTTGTAACTGTGAAGAGATTGCTTGTTCTTACCCTACATGCACAAAACCCCAGTGAACAGGGTCAGACCTCTGAATGCAACATTCTGTAAGTGCTTTATTGTAAGCATCAGTAACTATATTATAGATAATCATAAATGACAGTGTTGTAACTGTACTGAGGCTTTAGTCTCAGGCTGAATTAATTTTATGCTTGTTTATATCACAGATTTATCAGCCACCTTGCACAAGAAAGGTTTGGATTAAAATCACCTGCTTTCCTAGATATCTAATATTAGGACTAACCTCCTTAGGTTCCCCATATGACTGGCTGAGAGTCAGGCTCCAAGTCAGAGCAATATGGATCAAGAACTGTATCAAGTTTCTCTGATCTACACCAAGGAGGACCTCATAGTCTCTTTACTTTGATAACAAAGAGAAAAAAATACACTCAAGTACATAAAAAAGAAGAGTGGGAGAGACTATGTAATATTCTTTGTTTCTCATTTGTAAATATAGGTTAAACCTGATTACTTATTTTATTGTTGTTTTAATACAGTTCAAACATTTTAGGAGGAAGGTGCTATGGAAATGTGTATTACTACTCTCCACTGGGATCTGATTCTTAAATGGGTATATGTAACGTATAGCAGAGGTATAGTTCTGACCATCTAGTAATTTGTTTTATATAATCCTTTTCATTTCCCTCCAATGTCTCCTCTTCTCTTGCTTTATTACTTTCTTCCTTTCTTAGGTTGCAGTTAAAATGTCTGGTATACCTGGTTTGGAAGCACTCTTCCTCTTGGAATTTTCCTTGCAAAACTTCTCTAAAAATATTTTATTCTTCTCATTGCAGAGATGTTAATTTCCAAAGCACAAGGAGAATGGTCAGCTATGACATTACAGGCACCATAATCTACCTTCTGAATGACACCTATTCGATGTGACTAGATTGAATGAAGAATAAGCAAATGTATGAAACTTTTCCTATGTGAGACTATATGGATATGATTATACAGGTCTCCACCATAAGAGAGACACATCTGGGACCATGAGGCTGCAAAATTGTAGAGATCCATTCAAGTATGCGTGGCAGGAAAAAAATGTATAGGAAATTATTAGGCTTTGTTTCTTCTAATATAAAACATTATTTTATAATATGGTGAGCATTAAATAAAAATACCATAGTCAAAACAAACCAGAGGAATTCTTTCTCACGCAATATGTAATTATGCTGTAGAATTGCTCTCCTCAGGTGACAGTCTACTGTGTCTCAAAAAGCAGTTGGCCAAATTAGTATTCTAAAAAAAGTTTTCTTCAATCATCATATGGTTTAAATTCTGTGGGGGTTTTCAAGGCTGTTAATAGCCCTGGGCAGAAAGTAAATCTCAATTGTTTCTATAAAATAGCAAAAAAGTCAAAAGAAGAGGTGAACAAAGAAGTACCATAGTTGAAATTTACTTCTTCCCTTCTGCTGTCCCAGTTTTGTAGGGACAGAGATTTATAGCAAAGCTTGATTGAGCTCACTTGTCTGTCAATATTTTGATACCCACTGAAGTTGTAGACAAAGAGAATTTTAGAATTTCTGGCATCCTTCTTTGACCAGTTTTCTTTGCTGTACCTAAATGTTCAAGGATTGACATCTTGATGGCAACTCCTGTGATTTCCAAACTGACAGGCAATATCAAAGGCAGAAACCAAATTCACAAGAAAACTAAAATTAATATTTTTTAAAATTACTTGATAACTAGCAGGAAATCAGTGTGGCCTGTACAGCCCAAGTCTATTAAATGCACTCTGCATGGGCTCATGGGACAGTTTCTAAACTGCAGCCTTGACAATTCACTGGGAGATGAGAATGTCTGTATCTCCAACAGATCACTCAGTAGGGTCAGTAATTTCTGTTTATAACTGTTTGATCAAAATTGATGTTAGTGGTTAGTGAGTGGTTGTGGATGCATCCTGATGCGTAGGAAGCAACCTGATTTACCTCATGCAGCATCTAGTGGAGGCCGCCTAATATCTTTCCATTCCCTCATTGTTCACTCCGTGTTTTGGAGTAATATGTTCTCTAGGTAAAATGAGTAGGTTTGCACCAATTAACAGATTTTCAAGCACTGCAAACCCTTCTTTTATGAAAGTGAGAGAAATAATACAGTTAAAAATGTCCAGGCACAACCAGAAAACCCCAGCAGATGTTTGACCTCCTCACTAAATAATCATTTCCATTTCCTTAACCAGCTTTCTGAAACATTTTGTGAGAGGAACTATGGAAGATGGCCAAACTGTTGTAACTTAAAATGCATAAATAGGAAGAGACCTTTGAGGACAGCTGGGCACAGATGTTGTTTATCTTGACTACAAACCAAGTGAGAAAACATTCTTAGGACTCTGTTACTAGTTTCATAGGACTTCAGTGTTGTCAGTACTTTGGAATGGAGTCTCCTTCATGAAATGGTATCAAGTGGCCTCTCTTCCTAATTATTTCTTGCCACACCAAATATTGTACAGCAAAGTATATGAAGTTAATGGACAAATGTAAAGAAATTCAATTGAGACCCCACAAATACACACACCCTCAGATATCTTTTTTTTTTCCTTTTTTTATAACCCAAATTCTTACGCATGCATTATGCCCACACAGTTCCTTTTCCCTGGCTTCTTTTTCACTTCCTCAGTCCTTCCTTCCTGCTTACACTTCACATGAACTTTTCCAAATTACAGAGGTGCAAAAATCTCTTGATCCCCATTCTCCTTATTCCACTCTGAGAATCTGGTTCACACAAAGAGATCTCTGACACTCACAGGTGTCTTTGGGGTAATGTTTGTCTCAACAAGATATGCTCCAATCACTAGAATTGCTCCAGGAAACTTGTGCATTTCTGATGGAGAAAGGTGGAGAAACAGAGGCTAATGAACAAAGTATCTGGATGGTTCTGGGTAATATTTTAGTCTTTAATGGAAAGAAAATCAAAAGCATTATTCTTCAGTCTTTGAATTTTGGCCTTTGACTGTTGTCTCTCTGGTTTTTTTTTTCAGTGATGTAGCAAAGGAAGTGACAGGAAAAGATGAGAAAACCTGAATGCTCAAACATTTGTAGTACTATTTTCGCCAACTGTGAGCATTAAGTTGAAAAGCTATTAAACTTTTTAACACATAGGTTGAAACCTTACCTTTCTGAAATGAAACATCTATTTTTAATTATTAAAAAAATAGTGTGTGGACAAAAATATACAGGGCAATTCCAACAATTACATAAATTTCGAAAAGTGATTCAATTAAGTGATTAACTGAACCAGAGAAAGCAAAACTAAAGTTTGTCAAAGCATAAAGTTTGGAGGGAACCTTCATTCCAGATAACTCATAGTTAATGTAGAAAAATAGATCCTTCTAGGGTACTATTCATCTTAACCTAAAGTAGACATCTAAAATAACTGCTTTTAGGGTGCAATGTATCTAATTTGTTTCTCTCAGCTGACAGTAAGGGAGCAGAGAGTGACTTAGACAAATGTATACTGTAGGTCTCTAAAGGTAAGAATTTCACCCAAAGGGAGTAATGCAAATCCTATTACAAAATGAAACCCATCAGTACTGGTGCACACCATGGGAATCAGCATACACTCTATGCTAATAAACTGGAGTGGATCATTGGAAAGACTGTATAAGGGTAGAAAATTCATACCTTTAAAGGTATAAACTGCTAAAATCATTACTTTCTGAATATGAGAGAACAAAATGGTTGTTTGCAGGTTTTTTCCTCTCTTGTTTCTGTGCAGCAGCCACAAGAGTTGAAGCTATTTTGTTACTTAGTTATTCAACTAACCTAGTTTCAACTAGGGTAATTGAAACTAACCTAGCCAGAAACAAAAGACAAGCAATGGAGAAGCTAAACTATTTAGTGATTGGGGGAAGGTTCACTTTGATATCATTATCCTTGTGAGTTTAGTGAACACTACAGAACAGAGATGCCTGCTATGTGACATACAGATCCAGGAACTTTCTTCATTTCTCTGACTTCTATCTAGATTATAAGGTCTCTAGTGCAAAGACTAGTCTTGTAATCTGCATTTCTACCCAGTCTGCCACAATAAGTCCCTGAATTTGATTGGTGCATGGCTCCACTACCAGAGTAATAATAATTTACTCTTATTATTAAAATGATTAGGCTTATGCAGCTTCATGCATGCTATGTAGACAAGTTTATATGAAAATTAATATTAAGAGAATGACATTTGTTTCACATTCAGTATAGCAAGAAGTTTTGAATGACATAGATGTACAGATGTCATGAATATGTAAAACATTGTGGTTATTGTCATACTTAGATAGCTGCATTTGAAACAAGCTGGCCATAAAATAATAAATTGGCAGAAGAAAAAGTTGTTATGATACCAGCTATAAATACCAAACATAACTAATTATTTCAGCCTTAAAATGGTCTTGCCAAGTAATTTTTAATGAGGCATTATGTTAAAAAATGCCCTTGTTTCTCATTGTTCTTGATGCAACCTGTGACATAGAAGTTATTCTATTTTGAGATGCTGTCTGTATTAGTAGACACCAATTTGTACATAAACTAGAATGAAACTAATCTTACATTTTCAATGTTCTTTAGTGGTTTTGTTACTGTTGGGGAAAATGCAAGCAGATTCTTTTGTTGTTGACATCAGAAGTGGGGGTCACTCTGGGCCTGCTGAGTACATTCTGAGCTCAAGCAAAAATTGATTTCCTTTTTTTAAAAAGCAGCTGGCATTACAATGAATAGCTTTCTTTCGATTTTTCTTTTCCACTGAAGCATTCAGTGAATGCAGCAGGCATAATAGGCTGAAGTAAACAGTGTCAGGTTCTGTTATATCAAGAGCTCTTTTAAACTAAGCAGACAAGCTATCATCAGTGCCTGAAACCCTGTAAATGGCAGTAGAGACTGAAAATGAGTTTGTTTCCTGACAAGTGTTTTGACGACATTTTGAAGAATGGAAGGAGGTGCTTTGCTAATTACTGTGGCTGCCACACGTTCAGTCATGATACTGTTTCATTAATGAGCAAATATAAACAGCCTGTGTAAGGCAGTAATAGAATTAGGGATTCGATGAAATATATGCCAGCAACTCAGATCATCATAAACAAGAAAAATACAGGCAGACCCTTTCAATTTTCCTGTGTTCACTTTTATTCGTCGAAGGAGTCTGTATCTCTCTGAAATACTTTTGTAAACCGAGAGTTATCGGTGGTGGGGCAAGGTAGGGGTGCTTTTTTTCAGTAATCTCACTGCTATGGGGTATCTATCCTTTGACTGAAGTATAAATTAAAAAGAAAATAAAAAAGAAAGAGGAATATCAGTAAGTGAAAACCGTCTCTCTGAACACAATCTAACATGAGCCTTGGTGAGGTTCCAGATTATAAGACTTGCAAAGCCATAGGCAATTGGTATTGGACACATTCTGGAGTAGCAGCAAGACAGTCCTAATAAGTCATGACAACTGGAAAACAGTACTGCAGCTGACCACTACTCTTTTTGTATTAGGTTTCAACAAGGGAATTTCAGTTTTGGCTAGATTCAGAGTTGGCTCCAGTAGTACAGCATGTTTTTACTCATCAAGAAAAATAGTCAGAAATATCTTTTGTCACTCTTCAAGGAGTAAAGCCATGTAAAAAAAAATAATATATATACATAATTTTAAGATATCAGGTTGCCAAGATCTGGATCTCAACGTTATGTAAAGTGGATGCTGCCTGTTCTCAGTGTAAGACACAGACCTCTTGTGTTACTCATGCTTGGAAATCGGAAAGGAAAATGCCTTTTGGAGCGTATATCTGTCCTTTTATAACACAGTATAAAAGGGCATGTTGGGGCCATCCTTTTGGCAGCTGCTAGTGGGGAAAAGAGATCCCACTATTTGTTTTGTGCAGTTCCTAGACTTTTGTTTACATAAACTCCCTTGCAGTGTTTATGTATAGTTCGTATCCAAAGGTTACTGTTCTCCTTTGAGAGAGAAGAAAATTACTTGCAGCTTCTCTGGTGACTTACAGTTGCCTGTTCCAGCCTCCTACCTTATTCTTCTTCACTTTCTTCCAAAGTACACATGCTACTTGTCAAGCTAGGTCAACCCATGTTAAAAATCAGTTTGGAAAAAAGTATTGTTTAAAAAAATCAGCAATATTATATAAAAAAATGGGTTTGTTGTTTTTGGGGGTTTTTTTCAGAACAGATTTATTTGATGCAATAGCATGACCAACAGGAAGAAATGTAATGCAGCTGACTTAGAAACATCTGGCGAGAATATATGAACTGAATATTCTGTAAATAGTCAAGAAAGTGATTGGAAGAAAACTAAAGGAAAAGGTAGTGTAGAGGATGTTAAGATAGTAAGGTGAAAATATCAAAGCGATTAAGCAAAGAGACTTTCAGAGCACTTAAACTCTGCCAGTCAGATCAAACCGAGCACAAGCTCTAAAAATAAGTATATGCTATGATGGAAATGTACTGAAGCTGCAAGTACCAAAGGCCCAGTCTGAGTATCTTTTTGGGTTGGTTTTTTTTTTCCCTGATACTGCTTTCAGCCCTTGTTCTCCAAAGCTTTGTTAAATTACTGTTTACTACTACATAGAGTCAACAAAAAGCACAACTGATGTTCATTTTTAGATTGCATAACTGTATATGTAGCTATGTAGGCTGACAAGAATGTCAAAGAAAAATAAATATGCTAAATGTCAACTTAAACTGGGTTTAAAGAATCAACATTTTCTTACTTTGTTTTTTCTTACTGAATTTTTGATGGAGCAAGAGACAGAAAAGAACCTCTTGACACTGAAAGACATCTCTTTACTTGTGATGAGAGGTAGCCATCTCTTTCTCATTCTGTGCTATAGACCTGATACTCAATTGCTAGATAATTCAAAACTTAGTTAGTAAATTGTTTGCTAAGATTTATGTCACACAGTCCAGAGCTGGAATGTAACCTTAGGACCACTGCATTGCTAGAGCCCTTGGGGACTACCAGATTAAAAGATAACTTCTCTTTTGACATTTTTGCCAGACTAGAGGACATTACTCCACTGCCAGAGCATAGAAGAAGACAAGTTGGCATTTTCAAACAGTACTTCAAGGATTTCCATGATTTCCAGGAACCCTTGGGTGGTTTTAGCCTAACCTGCAGGAAAACAGATATTAATTCTTTGTCTAGAGGACTTTCTTTGCATAGAAGTGGGCCTCTAAAGAAGTTTTGTTCAGTTGTTAAGGGGTAGAGCTCAACCTTCAGGAAATAATGACATTTCTGCTAAAAATCTCCATTTCCATAATATATTTGCCCATGTAACAGTCACACTGAAATAGCGGGCAATGTTGGGAATTTGATCTTCCCCAAGTGGAAACCATAAATTTTCATGGAAAACCCATGTGAGAGTTATTATCCCATAACGTTACCTCACAGACATTTGGAGTGTGTGCCTATGGTGATAAATTACATTTTAAAATTAATTTGACAATTTTGTTTATACTGTGTTCATACAGCTAAACAGAAATATGTGTAGTAAAAGCAGAACATCACAATTATATTCCCTTTCAGTTCTATAAAAGCTAAAAGGAACTTCTCTTACTCAGGGAAATTTAGTCCTTTCGAGTCCTTCCAGGGTACACTTTCCAGTTGACTGGGTGTCACTGGTATCGTCTCAGAAGGGTTTTGCCAGGCATATTACAGTAAAGAGGCACATTCTATGTATGGGGTCTGGATGGCACAAATATACGTCACAGGGCCTGAAAAGGGGCAACAACAGATCTTTTTCCATTCACTGCAACTGAACTATGGCACTGAATATCTGATTTTTGCCATTCCTTGGGGAAGGCGTACCAAGCAAGTGTTTCTGAGTGCTTTCACTTCTAAGCAGAATGTAATTATTGAGGAAATTAACTTCACAGCTAAAGATTGTGGTGTCACGATAATTTAGAGGAGTGGGAAGAATGTTTTCCGAGCCATCACTAATTTTTTTTGCCTTTCTTTTTTGGTTATCACTTAATAGCATTCATTAAAACTGATAACAGGAATTGCTTCTCTTTAAATTTCACACTGAGTCTCAGTTTAGTTGAGTTAAACTTTTCTTGGAACAATATATTACTGTCATGCTCAATTGACTTTCTCTATAAAAGTAATAAATCTTTTCTACAGGTTTATTCTTAGCAGCGCTAGAAACTGCAAAAAATACACATGTTGCTGGTTTCTTGTTAAAATAATTGTGAATGCCAACTCCAGTTGTCAGACACAACCTTTCTACCCTGATGAGTAGCAGCTTATTGAAGTTCTTTCTTGCGGGAAAGCAGTCTTTGCCTTTGGAGTCAAAAGGAGGTTAGCAGACAGCAAAGGTGTAGGCTTCCATTGTTATCAAATCCTCTCCTCATTTTTTACTTGTTTACCCACAGCAGCTGGCAGCAAGAAAACATGCTGACTTCCAGGGCAAATGTTTTTCCTCTTTTTAAGCTCAGTGTTACAGCTACCGGTCATACCAGAGCATATACTTTGGTCATCTTTCAGACAAATTCCTGCTGTGTGGGCTAATCACCAACGAGCAGAGGAAATTTTGCGGATTTTGATCCATAGTGCAGTTTTGTAATATTTGGGAAAACATGAGGAAAATGATTTGTCAAGACTCTCTTCCATTCCGGAATGTAAAAGAGTGAAGCGTGTGATGGAGGAAAGCATTCTCTCTATTTGCAGCTTGTGACTCTAAATTTAACCTCTAAAAACGCAGCAATAGCATGCCTACTCAGGAGGTGACTGTAGCAAGTGGCATCACTGATTATACCTGTGATGTGTGTAAACGGAACCAAAAAAGCAGGAATAAAGATGAATTGTGGTTTCCTCATCATAAGCGTATAAAATGTGGGATGCTCTATGAAAGAAAATGCATTGACTTCCTGAAACAATGTTTTAAAAACAATCACAGAAAAGGGTATGAAATTATACTACTGTTCACCCCACCAAGTTTTCACCCCTTTTGCTGAAAGGTGATTTAATCAAGAGCAAAGCCTCTGTCAGCTGCAAGAAATGGCAGAAATACGATTTTGCAGAAGTGGAAGGTATGCTCAACACATGTCACGTGAACACTTTCAGTCACCCAAACAGCATTACATAAATACGCAGAAATAAAATGAAAACAGCATTTTACATTATAGGTTCATTTTTATTGAAGCAGTAAAGAGTCACATGGCCTTGCATCTAGCCCTTAGGATAGCAATAGAACTCGCTTTGACAGCCAGGCTGAAAAATACTGCTTCTTCACAGAGAAGGAAGTGTGCTAAAATTGATCAGTCCTTCACTAGTGGTAATGAAAGTGGTACACAGGTGATGCCTATTGCAATCTAAATAACATATGCAGAAGTTTTTATTTCAGCAGTCTCTACTCATGTGTGTTATCAAAATGGAGATTGGAAATCAGACCGAAATGGCATTTTCCTGACTCTGGATGCTAACTGATTGGCTGCTGGAAAAATTCACTGAGCTGCACTCACAGTAAGGGACAACATTTAGGGCTTTGTACAGGGACAGGGTCTGGAAGTGTGAGGTCTGTGCAGGTCTAGGAATTGTGGGTACTTGTAACCAAAGGTTAGGTGCATGTAGGAAACTGCAAACGTCCACAGTGATTTCATAACACACAAAGTCTGAATTGCAGGTTGGAATACACACCCATCTGAGTAACAAATTCTGTTGTGGTCGTAAGCCACACTGAGTAAGAGACAGCACAGACAGCAGTTTGTTTCCTGAACTGTGGCACAAAAATATTTTATAAGCTATTTTCCATCAAAACCCAAATGATGCCACTATGTATTTCTGAGGTTGGTGGAAAAACTATTATAAAACTTGCATGTTTTGGAGTAACTAGAACAACAACAAAAAAAATCCAAGTTTTGACAAAAAGGTGATATTACAACTTCTTTAGTCTTTTTCCATAGCTGTGAAATGGGGAAACCATAGGTTACCCAAGAAAGAAAATGTACAATATTGCAGTTCCACACTTAGTATCTAAAACATTTCTTTTTTCACAAACTTACATATATATCCCAATGCAATGTTAAGAATGCTAACCATTCACATTGATATTATGCACATCTATAGGCTTTTAAATATGATTCAATTGTACAAAGTACCCAAGAGACAGCCCTGAAGTGTGAAGCCCCTTGTTTATCTCTTTAAATCTATATTTATACATCAGAAATATAAAGTATGGGCAAAAATCCAGCCATTGTAACTTTGATATGTGGCAGGATTATCTGCTGAAGTGAAGTGATAAATCTTCTGCTAAATCCTTTAAATCCTGAAGCCAACAAGGGCACTATTCATGATGCTGGGAGGCAGCAAATGATACCATGAACCCATAAATTTAACTTAATTTTTTTTTATCATAGACCTAAAATATCTTTCATGAATCCTTTTGGCTAGTGGAAGTGATGTAAGCACCTCAAAATAGTTGGAGTAGTAAAACTGGACAAGTAAATCTCTTAAAATGAGTGCATTACTATTGCAAAATACAAATCAGCTGGCTAGTAACATTCAATTTTGTTAATTCTTTAAAGTTAAATGTAAATAAAACTCAAATGTGTAAGCGTCAACATTTTTGTGGCATCTGTGGTTTGCCACAAGGTTCAAGATGTGAGTTGGAGCCTATACTTGAAGGGATGGTAAAGAGCTATGGTTTTATCTCTAGTGCTCCAGGCTGTCAGATGGTGAGAGCTAAATCTTCCCAAGAAGTTGGTATCATGATGGTATTCTGAGAAAAATGGTTATTTCTTTCCATGCTTTGCAGACAAATCTGTACAGTAAAAAGCAGAATTTACCTGTTCTTTTTTCCCCCCTTCTATTCCAGTTGGTGATACTTTTAAGAACATTCAATTTCCCCATGTGTTTTCTCATTTTTATTTTTCTACATTCTATATAGTTTTTATCACTTAAAATTTCACAATGATGAAATTACCTAGATTCTATTGTACCCTATATTTTCACTGTTCCAAATGGAAAATCTTTCATTAAAAAAAGAAAAACACAAAACCTACATTAACTACTCAGCTGTCAGCATTTAGACAATGGTTTCTATTGTCCAAATGTGCTGCTCATACTCTGCTTCTTTTTGAGTTAAGATACTCAGTAAAGACTGTACAGAACTTTTGTGGCAGTCAGTTGAAAGTCAAAGATCTGAAGACCAGTGTAGATTTTTTTTTTACAGTTCCTGGGAATTGACTTAACAATTTCTAATTTATCCCGTGTTTGTGTGATGGCCTGAAGATTTGGAGACAGGTCTAAAATGCAGTGTTAATGGTAGTACTATCCCATATTTTCTAATGGTTTATTAACATATTGCACTGTATATGTTCCAGTGTCAGTATATTGCATTCAAGAGAAAGGGGCCAGTGGTTAGGCAAAAGGGTAAAGAAAGAGGCAATTCTACATTTCCTTCTCATCTGAGTGGTTAATACTGTCAGATCACAGATCCTGTGTGTTGATGATTCATTACTTATTCTTCCTGGATGTCTCCTGCAGTATGTCTGCATGAATAACATCCACCACTTGAAGCTGAAAGCGATCCATTTCTCAGAGCACGTACCTTAGGCCTTCTTTTGTTTGTTTTTCCTTTTAATCATAGCAAATGATTGGTTCTCACCATTGCTTTTCTTGGTCCTGAGACAATTTTATAGCATAATCTTATTTTTTCTGTCCTTAACATCTTTGCTTGCCATGCAAACTTCTAAAGACTATAGAAAACATAGGCATTTAATTGCTTGTTCCTTGTCAAATCTCTGTTCTATTACTATTACAGCCTTTTCCAACACCAGAAAGTGAAAGTTACAAGCTTCCCAAGGGATATGTTTTATAAGCTTGTTTAGATGATGTCAATATCATTATACTGAATTAACATGATGTTATGAAATTTAAGTTTTAACAAATGTTGTTAAAATACGTTTCGAGTATTTGTGCTTCCATTAAGGTTTGTGCCAGGCGTTCATTACCTAAAATATTATAGGAAAACTGTTAAGTAGGAAGTGAGAAAAGAGTCTTTTTTTTTGTTATTTTTGGCTTGGTTTAATTACTTGCATGTAAGAGAAAATGGGGGAAAGTGGAGTTATGTCTGGCATCCCTAGATGTGATACCAGTTGAGTTGACAGCAAAATGGGGATTACAAACTGTACTACAATTGCTCAGATAATATGACCAAACAAATCTTTAGATAGTGAACACTGGGGCCTTTAGTTGGTAAATATAGATTTACTTCTGTATGCCTGGGCAAATTCTCTGTAGAGAGTAGGCAGAACCCAAACATTAGCTTTACACCACCAAGAAAATGGTGGGAAGTCCCTGCTTTAAAGAAAACAATCTCAGATTTTTAACTACTAGTTTTTAAAAATGTGAATATTACAATCTCTTTATCTATGAAGGTGAACACATGTAATCACATACAACATACCACATTTTGCCATAAGGAAACTACTTTTATATCAAGAATATATCTTTTTCAGTCTTTTTTTTTTTTTGTATCTCACTGAAGAACTAGCTTTTAAAAAATTCCGAATCTTACCACCTTTAAACATTGAGATATCGATGTTCCACATTAGATATTATACATACTTGAATTTAATATGTCCTATGTCAAGAACAGTCCAAATACAAATACTATTCTGACCACTTATACTGAACAGTATCTCCTTGGATAGAATCTGGTAGTATAGACAGGGCAATAAAATGTAATCATTAATATTTTTATTGAATGCAAGCATGAATGAAACTCTTCTATTTTTTTACTTTTAGCACACAAAAGAAGAATGGTGATGGAAACGAACCATCCTCTAATCTAGTAAATTGAAATAGTCTAAAATTATAATTGAGTTAACCAGTAGATCCACACTGAAGGGTAGTGGATGCATATTAGACCATCTCAGTGTTTCAGTTTTTTTCAGTTAGAATACACAAGAATGCTGGTCCTTAACCTCAGGAAATTTGGACTAAATTCCAACGTAGATTGCAACCTTGAGTTAGCTTGTCATTCATACAAATGATAGAAATCTATTCCTGTGACAGATTTCCCACAATGTGATTGACAGTCTCTGCTCATATGTAATCTGGGCTGATCTGAAACGTAGGCAGAATTTCATTTGTAATAAGAATTTGTGTCCTACCTATGTCATCATAATGCCCACTCCAAACAAAGTGAAGCGTTTTGCAATTTCAGAATAACCTCAACACCAATAACAATACACAACTTTCAAAAAATCAGGATTTATAGTATAGTTATATTGCTATTATCCTTCTACTTTGCTCTAACATTTTATTGCTTTCTGCTCTGTTTTCAGCTGCCCATCATATTACAGTACAAACTTACGAAGAGACATAGGGAAATACTATCATAAATGGTATTTATTTGTAGTATTAGCAAAGTAGGCATATGCATAGGATAACGGATAATGTAACAAAATGCACACGGGAGAATAATGAGTAATACCTCTGCTGCTCAGATTCCCCAAGCTGTGCCTTGAGAGCATTTTCCTCTGGAATCCGCTCCAGATCCCTTCACTTCTTACCTGGAAACTTTCCTGTTCTGTGGACAGTGACTTTGAGTTTTGCCTGCATGATTGAAAAGCCTTGAATGAGCATTTAAACAGTGTTAAGGTTCACTAGCAGAATTGAGATATATAGAGTCTCTCATTCCAGCTTCTCCAAATATCTCTCTCTGAGCCCTAGTTGCTGATAAATGCATACCTACCAGAGGTACACCAAAAGAGCTGCAGGAAAGACAACATCCACTGGTGCGGGAGGACTTTACATTTCCAGAAATTCAAAAGTTGGCATAAACATTTTGAAGTTTTTATTGGTTGACAGAGAGGTATGGTAATCCACAAAGACTGGTTTTATCTTCTCAGAATAAAGGAATCCATTTTCTGTTAAACTGTTAACTGTGGATGTGCTCAAGTGATGAAAGGAAACAAATTGGGGGCATGTCCCCATGTCTGAGAAGGACTTGGAGATTCTGGTAGATGAGAAACTTAACATGAGCCAGCAGTGTGCTCTTGCAGCTCGCAAGGCCAATGGTATCCTGGGCTCCATCAGAAGAAGGGTGGCCAGCAGGGACAGGGAGGTGATTGTCCCTCTCTACTCTGCCCTCGTGAGGCCCCATCTGGAGTACTGTGTCCAGGTCTGGGGCCCATAATACATGAAAGATGTAGAACTGTTGGAGAGGGTTCAGAGGAGGCCACAAAGATGATTAGAGGGCTGGAGCACCTGCCCTACGAAGAGAGGCTGAGGGAGCTGGGCTTGTTCAGCCTGGAGAAGAGAAGGCTGCGGGGGGACCTCACTGCAGCCTTCCAGTCCCTGAAGGGAACATACAAACAGGAGGGGAATCGACTTTTTAAAAGGGTAGACACTGGCAGGACAAGTGGTAATGGACTAAAGCTAAAGGAAGGAAGGTTTAAATTAGATCTTAGGGGGAAGTTTTTTACAGAGAGAGTGATAAGGTGCTGGAACATGCTGCCCAGAGAGGTGGTGGATGCCCCATCCCTGGAAGTGTTCAAGGCCAGGTTGGATGGGGCCCTGGGCAACCTTGTGTAGATCCAGGCTGGATGTTGGTGTCCCTTCCTGTGGCAGGGGTGTTGGAGCTCTATGATCCTTGGGGTCCCTTCCAACCCATGTCATTCTATGATTTGGACTTTCAGCTATCAACAGCTTGTGCTCTTGAACAAAAATATTCTTTTGATCATTGTGTTCAGGATCAAATCTTAGAATTTTAATTTTGTTTATTTTAGCTCTTACACCATGAAAATTATGGGTAAGTACATTTTTCATTTTTAGGAAAACTAAGTTGCTTCAAATTTACACAGAAATTTTGGTGGTTGAACACCTGTTATTTAGCTAGGTATGCAGTTCTGGAGTAAGATTATGTAATTCATACTTTCTAAATTTCTAGAAAGTGGATGTGAATGAGAGAAAGGCTATGAAATCCAAATTATATATATGCTGAGTCAACAAAAGACATTTGCAAGGAATCAGAAAAAGGGTAGATGAGGTACTTAGGGATATGGTTTAGCATGGGATGGTTTAGCATAGGATGGGAATGGTTGGACTCGATGATCTTCAAAGGTCTCTTCTACCCTTGTGATTCTTGTGATTCTTGTGATTCCTGTGAATTATTTAATGCACATTTTGCAGGGCTTTCTGGATATTGGCTTTTATTTTTTTCTGTGTAATTTGATATACATAAGACTAACAGAATCGTTGTTTATTACCAAGCTAGCGATTGAAGCAAAGACACTCCAAAGAAGAAGTAATTAATTTAAGAGAAATTTGTGGCATTTACTTTCAGCTGGAGAGCAGTAATCCACTGGATTTCTCCAGAAACAGGCCCTAGTATCATTAAATTGATATGCTGGATTAGACACAGCATGTGTCCACATAGGGACCTAACAAATATACCAGAGAAAACACGCACAGAGGATTACACACACAAAAAAAAGAGATGTCACCTCATTCTAAAGCATAAACTTGAGCTTCAAACAGTTGACATTAAGGTTGACCTCAAAATATTGGATCGTGTATAGCTTGGTTTAGATCTGAGATGTAGATTTGCTGGCATTCATACTTAGGCTCCTGGTTCCTCCATTTCAGTTTCCCTGCCTCAAAAAACCTGCAAGGTCTCTGTGTTGTCAATTTTCAACAGCTTTTTGAAGAGCACAGCTGTAATTATCAGGTATAAGAGTTTGTGAAAAACTGTCTCAAGCACCATTAAAATGGTGACACTCATGTTTTTGTTTTGCTTTTGTTTTATTGCTAATTTATTTTGCTGTATGCAGAGGGGGTAATGGGAATTTTAATAACGTGTTCTAATTGGGAACTCTGTCCTGCACATAACTCAGGGAACATAACATAAGGAGTGAGTACAAGCATATATATGTGATAGTATGATAAAGTGACATGGAAGATTTTATCATTGTTTACTTGCTTTTAAAGAATTATTTCCTGTGGAAACTTAATGGTTTTGACAGTCAAGGTACATTCACTCCCATCTTCGCACTTCCACTACTGGAATTTCTACATATTTAATGTGAAGTTTGATGCAGCCCATTGGTGTACATTTCCAAAGGGACAAAACTACCTGGCTTTTATTTTCAGGTATATGCACCACCTTCTCCTCTCTCTTTCCTGCACTGACAGGCTTGCTTGCTTGCTTCAGCTCTGAGGTGCACGTTTGGCTTGTCATTTCACTACACCCTCAAGGGAAACAAGATGCCACTCTTCTGACAGAAGAGGTGGCTCTCAGCCAACATTCTTGTTTAGGTCCCCCCCACCATAAAAGGCACAATATGTGTATGGAAAATAGGGAGGCCCATTTTTCCTGGACATATAGATCTGTGTGTTGCCATCACCACCAGGCTTGCCTGGGATTTTCACAGGGAGATTTTACCACAGCACTTATTTATTTATGGAGTAGCATCTCTCTCCATATTTTTATGAGCTCTTGGAATTGTTCCTTGTAGAACAGTTTTTGATGGATAGCTGGCCATCTCACAATGCATTCTGTGATAAAAATGTCTATTGCTCAAGTTGTTTTTTGCCCTAGAAGAGGGAGCGCAGGTACCTGTTGGGTCTATCCAGGAGTTTCATTGAGTGCTTTCCTGGGGACAAATGACTGAAGCTCCTCATCTGAGACCTTTACTATAAGAGTGTTGTCATTTGGAGATTCCAGTCTCAATGGGAAAGTGGCTAAAATGTTGTTCTTCCTTTGCCTATGGAAGCTACCCTAGTATTTCCTTTTAAAAATTTCAAGAGAACTTAAAGGAAGAAACTCAGGTTCAATTCCCAGCACATGCTGTGCACCTTATCCTCTCCTGCCGCAATGTTTGGTTCTATCACTGTATTTCACACTCTTTTGTAATTGCAGCTCATGATTGTCCATTTATAAAGCAACCTGGGGTTTGACAGTTTCCTAATGAGATGTTACAAGCCCTCATTACAGCTACTTTCAAACAGCTGAATGTGGTGTCTTTGGGGTTTTTTTATATATCTTTTTTGTCATGGTTTTGACTTCAGTGAGAAGGTTAAGCAAGCAGGGATTCTTTTATTTCATTTGTAGCCCCTTATTTTCAGTTCTCTGGAGAAGATGATTAACAGAACAGCCCTAGAGAGCTTTCAGTTTTAAATGCTGAACTCTACCTAAAGCAGTCGATTCCTTTTCCCAGTTTCACTTGTAAGTTTTGACAACTTAGAAATACATTTTCATTCTCAGCTACTCTGAACACTTCTCCCTAAACCAATCTAATCTTTGGAGGGCTACTTTGCTCATGTTGTTTGGTGAACATGTGAAACAACTCTTAATCATCTTCATAGTCCGACTTTGCCAGTTGGATCAGAGGATCCTATTTTCTAGGCAGATTAATCTATCTGTTGCTACCCTGTAACCTACTTTGAGGTTTCATCCTTCATTCTGCTGGAAATGCACAACTTAATGATGGAGAGAAATTGGCTCTTTTGCAGACTGTAAGGCTGTTACCAAAGTCGTTATTTTTTGACATGTTGCAGGTCTCTGAAATTCTAAGAAAATACCAGAAGTTTCAAGCTGGAAACCCTAAAACAGCTGCCATATTCAGGATTGGTTTTAACTTCTCAGTGATACCAAGCTTCCTTTGCAAAATCAGCATATTCCCATGAATTAGGTTTCAGGCAATAGATCTCCCAGTCTGCAGTTCATACTGTATACATGAAAAAAAGAGGTAAATATGTGTTGTGACTTAAATTTTAGATATCCAAACAGGGATACTTTGGAATATGTCAAATATGCAGTTCTGCAAAATGTTTCTGAGTACCTTGTTGATATATTCTGAAAAATAAATGTCATGTGCAGTCAGTCATTTATGCATATATGTAATAGTGGAACATCAGGAAACGCACTGATAAACACATTCAATCACATACACACATTTAAAGAGAGAGGTGGATATTAGCCTTTTTTCCTGCGAGGAATTAATTTTTTATTCAAATGTAATCAATTAATATTTACAGTACCTATTAAATATCCCACCACATTTAACTTTTGTGATAAATTTCCTCAGCTTGCCAGTACCTCTGCAATGATAGCACTATGCATTCTAACAAGCAATTGTCTATTAAACTGCTCCCTACCTTTCACAGAATTTTGAAGCTATATGTGGCTATGGCAAGGAACCGTAAAACAAATAGACGATTTCTTTATTTAGCAAGATAAAAATCCAACTAGCTATGGAATCTTCCCCTAAACAACCAGCTAGTTTCTTAAACCCATTTTTTACCTGAAGCCTATTGAAATTCCTTGCTTTCTAAACACTCAGCTTGAGACATGGGAGATGTGAATTGCAGATTTCAGAGTTTACTGCATTTGCCAGGCAATGCAACATCCTCAATAATCTGAGAAAACAGGCTGCAGACATTCCAAAATAGACACCCAAAAAAAAGTAGATATACCTAAAGATTCCACCTCAATGTCTTTATGATTGTGGACTCCATTTAAGGCTGAAAGATACTCCACATAAACACTGTCACACCTGATATGGACGTCCCTGAGCAAATTCACAGCTCTATATTGAGAGGAAACTTTAAATAGTGTGGAATGAGTAGGACTGTAACTCGAATAGAAGGAAACAGAATATTAGCAAAAGCACCAAATTAAGTGAGAGAAATTTTTTTCAGGGAGCACTGCTCATTTGAGGTAATGAGTAGGTACACGACCTGTGGAAAATAGCATCTAATTTCATGTAGCACCCAATGTATTTGGTTACAATTTTAATTTCCCTTCCAATCAGAAGAGGATAGAAACACAAATGATGATAGAATGAAATACCAATACCACTTACTCGCCCAGTGATTGCATTTGTTGCTTCACTATGAAATTTTATTATTCCAATTACACTTTAAATAATTCTAATTATATTTTCTCTAGCGACCATTTGCCTGGCAGAGTCCATATCACTTCAGAAATTAATCAAAAAAGATTGCTTTTAGCTATAACTCTTACAGCGCTGTGGCACCTGGATTCTTATACAGGAAATAACTGAGACCAGAAGAAAAATTGCCTTCTGCTTATACTGTGGGTATGAAATTTAGGAAATAATATATCAACATAAAATTTCTCTGCCTTTCTGTTACCTAAAATAAAACAGAAATACTTCACAAAAAATAGCTTGCTTCCATCGCCCTACACTTCTTTTAGCTCCCGTATGTCCTCAGGGTTTTTGCATCCTTCCCAATCAAAAACATAGCATGGATGTGGTCCATTTCTTTTACCATGTGCCTTGACATATATTCTCACAGCCATGAAGGATTGGAGCAGTTGTTTAATTTGATCTCGTTTAGGTTTTTGGAGGATTTGCTTAAATCGTCTACAGTTAAAATTCTTCGTAGTTTCATGTAGATGTAAGATCTTGACCTTGGGTTCTCCTATTGTTCTGGGTGTTTGATCCTATCTAAACCTACTGTGCCATGAATCCACCTCTTCTCCAGTTCCAGAAGCACCTATTACTCACTGCTCCTTAATTAGGAGAGATACCACTTTCAGAGCTAAAATTTGGGACTAAAATTTTCAACTACCAGCACATCTCTGCTGCGAAACTTCCACAAATTTCTAAAGGGCATTTTTTTTTCCAATTATCACATACAGTAGTATGAGCTATTATTTTGTACTAGCAGATGCAAATACCTTGAGTATATTCTGAGACAATGTCCCTTTGCTACTAGAAGTGAGATGACAGACTGGAGATAAAAACCAGGAACAGTTTAGCACACAATGGATTTCAAAGACTATTTTTGGAAAAATAAATTCACCGTTTTCCCTCACCTCTTCCTTTACCGTCATGTTCCAGGTTCTGGAACCACTGTCAGTGGTTTCCTACAGTGCTGTTACTTATTAACTATAGCTTTCCTCTTTCCTTAGACAGGGTAGGCCTAAGGTCTGTGTATCAAACTAGACTGAATAATAGATTTCTGGCTACCGGAGATTAATTAAACCTTCACACAGTAATTCTCCTGCTATAGATAGAGGATTTTTTTGCTCTTCGTCAGTAGTTTGGGTTTCAGAGAATGTTCTTTTGCATGTGTTTTTTACTTACACTCCCTTTTTAAACTTCTTTAATTTGCTCAAGATTATTGAAAGCCTTTTTTTTGATATCCAAAAACTAGACAATGATATCATTTTATCTACAGATCCTAAGTACATATTTTGGAAGATGTCCTCTGGGATGATTCAACATAATCCTTTATTTTATGTTACTATGTTGTCTGGTCTCTGTAATACAGCTATTTTTCTTCTGCAGCTGATAGAAAGTAAATGGAGAGGATTCTAATTTTACTTTGCTGGTGTATAAATGTGTCATTTCATACAACTAGCTGTTTTTCTTTGTTGTAACTTCTTTCTCTCTGTTTTAGCCTGCGGCTTCCCTTTTTATTTGATCAGTATAGTTTATATCATATTCTAGACATCACTTTTTCCCAGGAGAAAAACAGGATTTCAAATTGCTACTCATGATTCCTAAGGCGAACTGAAAGGGCACTGACTGAATTAATGTTTCCTTTGCTGTTTTCAGGGCTTATTGGTTTTATTTCCATTAGCTCATGGATGCATTGTTTTTCCTACCTCTAATAACATTCTTTATCCAATGATTGGCAATTATTTTTTCTGAGTAGTTTACAGTTCACTAGAATGCAATTTCTGTTAACTAGAAAATTAATCACTCTGATTATTACCTGACAAAAGAAAAGAATTAAAAATACACAAAGCCTAGAGTACCAAATTTTCTATTTCTGTCTTCAGAGGGAAAGTCATACAGCCTGGTATTCAGCTTATGTACTCAGTGTCTCCAGGAACTGGAACTGTTGCTATGAATTTCTTAATAGACTGAAATCTATAAAATTATATTTTTCTCTTTTTTTCCCTGGTTAGAAAGGCTTCTAGAACACAATGAAAAAGTAGAATTTATAACATTTTTAAAGAGAAGTTCCTTCTAAAACTAATTAAATTTCCACTGAGGAAATTTCCATCCCTTACAGTCTAATGTTAGAATTTAAAGTTTGGATACTACTATTGTTGTTTGAAAGAATTCATTCTTTTTTTTATTTTCTCCCTCAAAATCACTATAATTCTTTTGCATAACTTGATCTTACAATTTGTAAGCCATTGGCAAATGTGCCACTGACATCAACAAAACAAACCTAGAGTTTAAAATACTATTTATCCTCCATATTTCTAAACAAAAGGACAGATATATGTTCCTTCTTCCCTTATATAAGTGACAGTAGAAGCTACCACTGATATAGATGGTATGACTGTACCTAACATTGATGACCCATCCTCTTTAGCCATTTCAGTTTACAAGAAGATCACCTCACAGAATTTTTTTTTCTTTCTTAGTACTTGGTACTAAGTATTTTTATATACAGAAAATCAGTTACAGTTGCTCTTCTGTTTTCCATTCAAATCCAACTATATATCATCTTACAATTCTTGAATTTAAGAAAATACATCTCAGAGTGCTATTACAACTGCAACAAAATTTGTTCAGACCACCTGAGAAAAATAAACAGGAAAGGGGGAAGGGAACTCACAGAATCACCAAACATTAGGACTTGGAAGAGACCTTGAAGGATATCTAGTTCAAGCCCCCTGTCAGAGCAAGGATCACATAGACTAAATTGCACAGCAACACATCCAGGCAGGTTTTGAATGTCTCCAGAGAAGGAGACTCCACAACCTCTCTTGGCAGTCTGCTCCAGTGCCCTGTCACCCTCACAGTGAAAAAGTTTCTCCTTATATTCACGTGGAACTTCCTATGCTCCAGCTTGCACCCCTTGCCCATTGTCCTGTCATTGCCCATCACTGAGAGCCCAGCTCACATCAGTTGTGACATGAAAAATAAGGCTTCTTCACATTTTCATGTTGCAGTGCAATATATTTGTGTTTTTTTTCATACCAGTAAGGGTATTGCTTATGGACAGCTCAAAAAAAAAAAAAAAGGCAATTTTCTGGTAGCAATATATTTATCGCTATATATATTATTTAGTATTTTTCATAAAGATATCATCTTTCATAACCCTTGTTCATAACTAATACATAATCCCTAATGAGAAGATATATAGAGTTATGTATCGATTTTAAATATTTGGTCCACTGTGCATTTTAAAAATGCTATTGAGTTAGAAGACTGACTGTGTTCCCTTCCACTCTTAACCTTCATGATTGATGGGAGAGAGGGGCACTTCCAGTGGTTACTCAGATCTCAGCTGGGCTGAATTTAGACCTTGAAGTCTATTTCCTATTCATTCTGTCAGGTGGACTTAAAAATTGACTCAATTCAATGATGTGTTTTATGTTGCCATGATTAGATGAATATTTTTGCTGTAAGTGGAGGTGACAGGATCAGCACGTTGGGCCTTTGATTATCTGTGGGAAGAATATGGAACTGGTGAGGCTGGGAAATCAAGATTAAGCAGTTACAATGAAGTTCCAAACCTTTTGTTTTGCCATTTGGTATAACCTTTGGACAGAAAAGTTGAAGCTTGAAAGCATAGGTTGTTATAACACTCTAGGCCAGGGTAAAATTTCTGACTGATTTTTGTTCTTCATTTTCACACAAATTAATTGTGTCTGCCACAGTAAATTTTGTCTGGTTTTTTTAATTGACTCTGTATCAAGGCTCTGGACAGGGGTTTGGTCTATCCCTGCTGGGAAGGGCATGTTTGTGTTTGTCTTCTTTGTCCTATTAAACTCCATCAGCATCCTGGTTATTGCTTTTGGGAACACAATCTGTGTTGCTGAGGTTAAGCACTTTTTTTAAGCAGAGATCAACACTATCTTGTAATACCCACACATATTAACTCATTTTAGCCATCTGTAGTTTACTAGGTGCCATTCATACCACCTCACCTAACACTGAATGAAATGTTGTGCAGCTCTACCAGCAGATACAGGTAAGCCTGCTGATGCTGTCAGGGAAAAAAAATTAGTACTGCATGATTAGGTTCTTCTCTTGATGACAGCTAACAGCTTTCCAAATCAGAACCCTGATCAGGAAGACATTGTATCTCTCTTGCTCTGTGTCAAGTAGCATGACATATAAAAATATCCATTTATAACTGCAATGTTTCTCTTCACAAATCTTTAATTTTTGATGGCAGCATGGAAATTTATTGGCTTATTGTCAAAGGGGTTATTAAAAAACTTGGAAACTGTCTTGGAAAAGGGTTGGCTGATACTCGATGCTGCTTCCTATGTCCAAATTTGGAACAGGAGTAGAGCTCAGCATGTCCATTCCTTTCAGCATATTATCTTGGTTATTTATTTTTTACTGTCTTTATTAGCTCATACTTAATTAGTAAGAACAATATGAAAAATTAGCAGAAGAGTGAATATGTCTCTGCCAGGCAAGGAAACAAACCAATGCAGGGAAAGTCTGACAGTCTTCGCGGTGTTGCTTGGTCACTGCAACCTAATAACCTCCCACCTATGGCCCGTTTGGAAGATTCAGGAACCTTTTTCATTTCCCTGCCCCCTACCTACCCCCTCCCAGTCCCCAAGCAGTTTTTCTGTTTCAGGTTTCTTTGGAAAAATTGCAGGCTGCCCAGCTTGTGGTGGTATCAGAACTTACTCCCTGGTAATCACAAAGTAGAGATGGACAGGCAGCCCTATACTCAATTTCTCTTAACTTCAATATATTCACCTTATAAAGGCCTGTGAAAGGTGAATAGAAATTACTATAGAGCCATTGTTTATAATCATAGGACACATGCAAGACCAAAAAAGCCATCTACAAAACTCGTTGTCAAATTTAGCTTTTAAATTCATGAAAATGATTGCCAGACCTTTGAAGGCAATGAATTATAAAATAAGTCTTGTATAAAGACAAGGACCATTGTCTCTTTTTTCTCCTTGGCTCCACAACATGACAATGTCAGAGTGACAGCAGTCAGCAGGCCCTGGCCTCCTTATTCTAATTCTATCGGATATCAATTGATAACACCACAAAATGCTGACATTTTTTTCACTGACATTACAGTATGTAAAACTTTACCTTGGGATGGACTGCAAAGTTAAGAAAAAATGCTGATGCAGCCAAAATACTGCTGTTTAGTGCTCTTGTGGCCATGAGGGACCTATTGTTTTGTGTTTTACTTCTCTGAACAGAAACACCTTATAATAACAAAAAAAAAGGCACTTGCTCCATGAACACATTTCAAATTTTATTTAAAAGCACGATTGATTTTTCTGTACTGTATGTTATTAATGATTGCTGTATCGTGTGATAACCTTCTTCAGCTGTGTCATGCTTTTCCAGAAAAAAACTCTTTGATAAACAAGGTAGTTCTTCCTTTATCTGTGAACTCTTTGCTACCCAGGCACCACTCATAGCAGGGTTACTCCAGGAGGAGACTCCATAGCTATTCCTGACTATACTCGCCCTAGGGCACCCTAGTCAGATTGTTCCCAATGTTGTTCCAGACTATTAAACAGCATGTGTGATGCATCACTGTGCCTTCCTGCACAGAGAGCAGAACTAGCATGTAGCTTTCTGATGATGGACCTCAGTGAGAAATAAAAGCAACCAAAGCCAAACAGGTCAGATTGTGGTAGTGCTAGTAAAATTGTGCAGCAAAGTGAAATAGAAATGAGAAGCTCTGAGCAGAGGACAGCCCAGAGGACAGGCAAGTCAATCACTCTTGACTTTTAAACATTTTCCCTCTTGTCTCACTGCTTGACCTTGCACACATTGTTCCAACATTTATTTCTTCCATCTGTAGGGAATCCAATGTTTATTTACCTGCCAGATGGGTATGTTATAGGGAATTAAGGAAATGATGTTCAGTAACACACTCAACTAATGTAACCAAGTGAAGATAAATAAATGTTTAAGTATTGTTGTTAAGTGGCTGATCCAAAAGAGTATCCAATCATACCTAAAGGCAAGACAGAATTATAAAATATGGGATGAGGAATCCCATTCTTTTTCAGTTCATTATGGTCAGTGCTTATGACTTCTGCATTTGAACAGGACAAGTGGATTTCAAAGCATTTCTGTGATAAGTTCCCCAAATCCCAAATTCATGTTAAGTACAGTACCTTGGAAGTCTTTATGCTGGGGAATCAGCTTACTGAACCTCTGACCATATCAAATCCTCTGATTTTTGTTATTTTTTTTTTAATATGTGGACCGTTCTTCTGTCAACAGGGAAAAGCTAGTTAATCGGACTGACACTTCTGACTGGAAAGTCAAAATCTCCAAAGGACTAGCTAGAATCAAAAAGTCTAGCTAGTCTTTCCCCTCAAGACTGGAAAAATCTAGTCAAAATGTGCTAAAAGTTGCTCCACTACTTTATGCCAGGAAACAAAATTGCTGACTGTTTTGCAGTAATTAGTACTTGGACTCTTCTAAAAGAATGTTTTAATACCTGGGGAAAATATTTTCCTTAAAAGTATTTTAAGATCCCCAAAGGAGATTTAAGCACTACCCTGGGACCAGACAGTTGTCAGAAACTAGAAAAAAGTCAGTCCAAAATTTGAATTTAATGATTCAGATTTTGAACCTTGCAAATTTCCAGGATGTCTTTTCAGGCCATCACAGTTAATGAGGTTATCTGCTGCAGGAGTTTTTCTGTCTAAAATTAAGTGTCCTTAAGTGCTGAAATAATGGTATTATCTAGAGCAAATTTATTTTGATGTGACTGACCTTTCACTTGTATGCTTTTTTGTTACCAGACAAGTTACCTAAGAAAGAATTGCCAAATCAAATTGGATGAAATGTGAATCAAACGTATCCTATGTCTGAAAAATACCTGTAGCAAACTCTTTAGAAAAAACAATGTAAGAAATTATTTGTCCCCTCTCATCTTCTTCTAGCTTCTTCCTCACACAATTTATTGACTTTCTGTGCCAGAGAACAGTTATGTTTAATAGCACCAGCAAATCTATCTTCTAGTTCCTTTTTAAACCTATTTATATGGTCACTCTTCTGTGGGAATACTTCTATAGTCTTCATTTTTATGTGTCACATGAAAGAATATTTCCTTTTATTTGTTTTAAACTTGCAGCCCCTTCTTTCTTTTGAGGAGCCATAAATAATCTCACTGCCATTCATCATTTTATGGTTCTCTGCCATCCCGCCCCTCATACAACCAGTATCATTCTGCATTATTCCCTATGCACATGCAAACCACCACACACATCTGATCACGTGTCCCTTCTTGGCTGTTTCTGTACATTTTATGGGAAAAACCAGATATCAAGTGCAGTAGTTAAGAAATACGATTTAGACAATGACCAAGGTGGTGATTTCTATCTATTTTTCAGCTCCTTTTCAATTAAGTGCAAATATTCTACTTCATTTCGGGCTGGCACTGACCATTAAACTGATGTCCACAGGGAGCTATTCAAGTGATTCCAAGTCATATACTTGTTTTCAAAAGTGAATGTAACTAATACATACATAGCTTACTATGATTTATGACTACTGGGAAGATGTTATTTACATTTCTGTTATTCCCAAGCCATCTTAAAGTAAAGCATGCTCAGAGAGCTGTCTTGATTGCAAATTACAAAAATTAAAAGAATGTCAAATGTCATTCCAGTGTGTATTTTATTGCCATGGTAACAAAAAGGTAACTGAGTAGGTTAAGCTACAAATTACGTACTCAGCTATTTAAAGACCTCAATGAAATAAAGTCACTTAATCAAGCTTATCATTGCTTGTGCTGTGTAATCAAGACAACCTTATTAAAGCCCAAGTCAAAATGCTGCATGTTTTTCTTGTTGTCTCACTTCAAACAGCATTCTATATGTCTAATATATCAAACATGGCCAACCAATGAGCAATACTCAATATATTTTCCAACCATGTTAAATGGAAGTGTATTTTCCTTTACAAATACTCTGCATCCTGAGTTTTCCTGCATCATTTAAAATTAAAGCTTTCTTTTTCAAATACATCCTTTCATTTGCTAGATGCTTTTCAATTCCGTACATCTCAAGAAACATAAAAATCATATAAACCAAAAAGTACACTCTTTTTTTTTTTTTTTTTTACTTCTGACTGAAAATTATGTGCATGGAATATGATTTTAGGCTGTGGCTGTTGCCAAGCAAAATTGCTTTATAATCAAAAGCACACAGAACAATAAAAAATAAAAATTAAAAACAACTTCTTAGCTGAATTCAGATTAAAAAAAAATATTTATTTAGAGAAATCAGAAAAAATATTTGCTACAATTTCTTATCCCAGTATGGCAGTAGAAGTTTACATTGTTTAACCACACTAACATCAGTTATAACATACTTATGTATAGTACCTTTCACCCCAAACTACCCCATAGGGTGATTCTGCAAATTGCAGTGTCAATTACTGCTCACTCCACAGACACCCTTGCCTTGAGCAAGTATCCAGAGTTTTGTGATCCCATGAACTCAAATGATGTGGGGTTTTTAATCTGTACCTAGAATTTTACTACAAAAAAAAAAAAACAAACAAAACAAAACATAACAAAACAAAACAAAACCAAAACCCCCCATGTTTTTCCCAGTGAAAATGCAGGAAGAATTTTCAGAGTCCTCACCAATCCATGGTGCAATGTTCATGAAGAAGCCTGCAAAAACCCAAAGAGGAAACCTCCACTTGAATTTAACTCTGAATATATTAATGGAAACATTTTGTTCCTGTACAACATTCTCAGATTCTTGACACTTAGGTTACCCTTTATCAGCATGAACAGTCTACACCAATGTTATGATACCTAATTAATGTAATAATTTCTAAATAACGAAGTGGCTACTCAAGTGCTACTGCTTTCCCTATCTTTACAAAGCACGTTACAGTAATGGTTAGGGACTCTCTTTTCATCCTCTCCTAATGGACATCTCCCACAGCAGACACCTTCATAAGGATTTACATCACAATCCAGAAAATCACCTATGTACCTATATAAATTTAAGCATGTGAATAAAACCATTCACTTCTGAGGGAACACTTAATACATAAACTTAAGCATATTATTGAAGTTAAGGCTGACAAGGGCCTACGGCTTACTGCAGAGAAACGTGCCACCTACCGTTTCATCAACATCACGTCCTACACCACCTGGGTTTTCTTTGGAATTTGTCCATCTTGTATATATATATATAAAAAAAAAAAAGACCCAAACTTGATTAGCTTATAAAATCTTGAATAGCTTGCAGTCTGAGGTAGCTCAGCTGTACATGAGTGAGCAAAAGAGGTTTTGTGCCAGGAAAATAGACGCCCTTGTTTTTCAAAATGAGCTAATTCTTTCCAACAGCTTTTCATTCATATTAAGATAAATTATTAGAAGGAAATCCCAGTTTATTGACCTCATTAAATATTTACATGTTGTGACTATTTTGATCATATCAATTTGGGCCCCAATCCTGCTCTTCTTGATTTCAAAGGAAACAGACCAAACCTACAGAAAATAAAAAAATAGCTTTCACCAACATAATGCTGTTAAAATCATTAGCCAAAGAATGAATAATTTTACATCATTTATACAAGATCAGTAAAGGGTTTTTTTCATATTTGTGTATATTTTAGGTTTGACTCCACTAAATCAAATGGACAAAACCATCGCATGAACTTCCCAGAGAGTCCGGAAGAGGTTCATGTGTCTGGTCTCAATCACAGTGACTAAACACTCATTCCAGAGCAGATTCTCTTGTAGCAGACAATGTGAAAAGATTTTCTTAATTTCACATGATGCTGATTGATATCACATTTAGGTGTAGGTGTATAGCAAGACAGGAAGGAAACCTTTTCAGGTAATTCAGAACAATAAAAGAGGTAACTTTGCTGTAGCTCAGGTATTGTGCTACACAGCGAATCAGCTTTATGCACATGTGGATGTCTATGGTTAACAACTCCATTTAAACATTGATGGAATTTTCTACTGCATTTGCTCTGGGGCATGCTTTAAAATGTTCATAACTTCATTATTTTACAATCAACTCTTATACAACCTAGCAAAATATGTACTATTCACTGAGGACTAGTTACATGCTGAGTTTCATATATCAAAGTTTTGTCATCTCTAAGTTATGCTAAGGAGAAAAAAATCCAGTTGCAACAACTTCTTCTTTATTAAAAAGAAAAGTCTAGTGTTTTCACTCAGGCAAAAATCAGAAACAGCTGAGTGCATTTTACTCTAACTGCAAAACGGGAAAAATCACCTTTGAGTAGACACCATTTAAATGTAATCACAAGGCAGAAAAGTGGGAATTTTGGAACAGCAAGTGTCTGCAAACAGGTACTTTCAGCAGCAAATGTTTTCAATCTCAACCACATCTTTTTCCCCAGTTTCTCTTCCTCCACAGTGTTCTTCTGGTCTTTGTTTCTCCCTTTGCTTACCTTGCTTAGGATAGTTATCAATCTGGCATTGCCTCTTTTCTAATTTAGTAACTTTCCTTCATCACCATTCTCATTGCCCAGTTTTGTTGGCTCTGTGGCTATCTGTTGATGCCTGGAAAGCAAAAAACTTAATAACTGTATGGCTTGAAAGAAACTGGTAGCAACAGTCATCAAAGGGAATGTTTGGATTTCCCTGAGCAGGAAGCACTGGAGATGCCTGTGTAGGCCTATTGCCCACAAACCACACTTTTTGAACATATACTTTGAGTCATCCTTTCAGCAGTTTATGATGAAATTGAGGAAGGTAACGTTGAAGCTAAGGAAGGGGAAAAGAGAACATGGCAAATTCTAGCTGTATTTAGTTAGGTTCCTAGGCATGATTATGTTATTGCGATGAATTACACATTTTCAGAAATGCTTATCTGTAATTAATTTGCCAATTACACACCATTAATTTATCATGCAACTCTATTTGCCCCTCCTCTTCCCTTGTAAGCCCCTCCAGTGAATTAACCAGCTGAACCTTTGGTAATGAACTGAGAGACATGAATGATGCTAATAGCCATAGGCCATCCTCATTTTTCTTTTGAGTCAAAGAAAAGGTATTTCTGAAGAGGTCTTTACAGTGTGCTGGGTATATATGTGAATGGAAATGGTGCTTGAGCTTCACAGTTGTGGGTCTCTTTCTGTACCTATCTCAGGAACATTAAATGACCCACTTTGGTGAACTTAATGAAGTTTATCCCAAGGTAATCACTGAGCTGAGCTCTCTGTCAGAGCCTTAAGAATGTTTCAGTATTGCCATGCTGATCAAAACCAGATGGCTGTCATTAGGAGTTTTAAATGTGACTCTGTCACGTTGCTGTACATCAAGTTCAGCTCTTCATGCATCCTTCTATATGACCATGACCTCTTAACTACTTAATTTAAATCTGAAGTCCCTCGTAAGCCAAATACACCAAATTGCTGATGTACACAAACATGAAGTGTGTATGTTTATAAGGACTGCTCCAAATAGATTTGACCCTCCCAAGCTACTGCTTCTCCTTTAAATGGTGTGTGCATAGCACTTCATTTTGTAATGAATTTGTCCTTCTCAGTCTATAGCAATAGCCCTGCCAGTTCTATAAACAGAGATATAATACAACCAAGTCAAAAAAATTATGTATCTGTAACTGAATCCGAGCAGAAAGCCATCAATCCACTAACATGCAAACACATTGAAAGATAACGTGTGACACCTCATTCACCTTAATTAGAGCTTATTAGAACCTGCTTTGATTCTTACAATGGTGATTCCAACGCTCTTATCTGACAGGTTAATGAGCATCTGAAACAAATAGTGTTACTAATGAGGATCTGCTGAAATTAATCATCTGTTATTATTAACAACTCCAAAAGCTAAATTTCTAAAGATTAGATTATGCAAGATAATGTACAAAAGGGAAGAAACCAAAGTGAAATATTATCAAATGGTAGGTTATTTCCAAGCCAAAAGCAGGGCAGGACAGTACCTTGAGGGAGGAAATTCAGCTATTTCTAGGATAAATTATTTTGATCTTTTCAGAGAGGTTTTTTTACAATCAAAATTTGGAAAGGGGAGAAATCGAAAAATTTCTATGAGAAATCAGTTAAAGTTGGAAAATGAAGCACTTCAGTCATAGTGGATGGAGATACAAATCGGACTTGGTTCTACAGGACTTGAAAAGTGAAGCTGACAAAACTGAAGTATCTAAACCAATAAAATGTCAAGTTTACTAGTCATGCAACCCTAATTTAAGAACTGTCTCTGTTTATCACCTTCTTCAGCTTTCCTAGGCATCACCAGTCCATAGTTTCAGAAAATCCGCTTCCAAGCTGTGAAGCTAGCTTCTGACGTCATTCAAAATTTCATTCACAGCAAAGCAGGCCACTGGGGTCAACATCCAAAAAAATGTTTTCCTTTGAATATTGTAGCCTCAGATCTTTAAAGGAGTTGCTTCTACCAGCAGCACTTCAGTACTGGAAAGAGGACACATACAGAAAAGTAAAACATATGTTGGTTTGCTAATACTCTCCTGATTCACTCAGTAGATAATTCTTTTTCTTTTTTTCTCCTCTGTCTGAACATATGGTGGTTTTGAATCAGGTGGGTTAAGCTGGAAAGAAAATAACTCTTCTTAGCAATTCATCTGAATTTAGAAATAATAATTTGTTGTGTATTCAGATTCATTTTCTGGTGGAGTTGCAAGATGGTTTTTCCCATTACTTCCATGGCATAGGTCTATTATGTCCTCTCTTAGGCCTTGTTTACCTGAGCTAAACAGTCCTTTAAATAACTGTTCAGTTGCCTAGGTTTTTTCATTTTTCTCTTGTTAGCTGATATTTTATCATCTCAGGATTTTTCAGAACTGAACTCAGTATCCAAAGCTTTCTGTGCACTAAAATAACATTAGACCACTTCTAGTGCTTCTTGTACTTTTCGTAAGACAACATAATGTCTTGTTTTCTGATGCTTTTCCCCCTGAATACTGCAGATTATTTTGGGTTTTTAACAGCATGCATGGTAGCATGCACTTTTTTTTCCTGAATTAAATGTTCACATGTTGTGAGATGCTGGATGGTTTCTTACCGTTACAAGACTTCACTTTTTTTTTTTCATTCAGTTGCATTTCCCTATTAAGTCTTCTGAGAGGCCCTTTAAGATATATTATGACACTTATCTTGCCTGATCTAACTAATTTTGACTCATTTCAAAAAGCAACAACATTTTTTCTGGTGTACCCACACAACAGCAGGCCAGTGACCTCCTCAACAGAAGCATTGTATGCAGCTGTCATCAATGTACCTATCTGTTATGACCCTGTCTAAAGCGATTCTTTATTTTCCAATTCCCAAATGTTCTTTGCCAGAAAATTTCACCCTCTACCCATGCACTGTGTGAAAATTTTGTTAAATGTGCTGCCTGATACATTCATTGAGCCAGTCCCTATATTGTGAGAGGAAATAAACAGTCCTTGCTTATCTCTTTGATCCATTGGTGGCTTCATAGGCCTTTCTTTTTCTCTTATTCCTTCCAACTCATCTATTTTCCAAGATTTATTTTTTTTTTTATATATCATTATGTCTTTAGAGAGAAAGTTTGTCAATCCTGACAATTCTTGTTGCTTTTCCATATGTGTAGTATTATATATAGTAGTTGAAGAGATGGAAAAAACTACTTTCTGCAGTGTTCAAAAAGGGCCTATATCATGGATTTATACATTGACATAATGTGGTTTTCTGTTTTATTTTCATGGCCTTTTCTGATAACTCTTAATATTATACTTGCCTTTTTTGATTGCCATTGAAATCACTTTTTATAGAATTATCCACAGTGATGAGAAGCCCTCTCTCCTGAACCAGTTAACAAGCTCTAACTGCACAAGCATAATTAGGATTTTTATTCTGCATGTGCATTAGTTTGCATTTATAGATGCTGAGTTTCATACGCTGTTTTATCACCCACTCAGTTTTGTAAAATTATTCTGTAAAGTCTTTGCAGATAAATGCAAATATCATTCCAGACTTGAGGAATGAAAGCCTATTCTGAATCTGTGTCCAGACAGAGTAGAAATAAGAAGTTTCTTTTTGAGGAAAACACACAGACATATTCAGAACATCTACACAGGTCCTGGTGGTCCAATTGCTCTCTTTTACAGTCAACCAGACTTTAAGACCCCCTCTGAAAGGTCTGAAAAAGTTCCACTGACTTTACAGTGCCCAAGATTTGACTCATACACTTTTGATCCAGGGAGAAGAAAGTGGCTGGAGTAGAGTGGTTGGAAGAGGAATTCATATGATTATGAAATCCGCTTTGTACAATTGTGTCCACAGAAAAGAATTCTCAATGAAATGGGAAAAGTCTTCATGTCTTAGTATTCTAAAGGTTTTTCTTAATCCCCAAAGAAAGAGCCATAGCAATGCAATCATAGTTTTTTCTTTCTCTTTCTATCTCTGTCTTTTCTATTTTTTTTTTAATGTCTGATATTTTTGTCACACTTTAGCCAAGTCTAATTAGCATATTTTTGCAAACTGGTGAAACAGGCAACATTTTCAACTTCCCTCTGAATATTTTGTGAGGCACAACACAGAAATAACACCTACATGTAGAGGGTTCTGCTATTGGCCTTGTTCCAAGCATCATTTGAAACTATCTGTAAGAAATCTAAGAGAATTAGACAAGTTGGACCTTACACATCCATATGGAACTAGAAAATCTAATGACAACACAGGAAAGTGTCAGTTGGTTCTTAAAGTGTCATAAAAGAAAGCAAAGCATTACCAGAAAGCTAGTTTATTGAACCTAACTGACATGAACAACAACAAACCAAAATTAGTAAAAGTATGTGCCTAGGGCAATCTACTGCTGTTTATTTATTTTAGGTTTCCTAAAGCTGCTTAGATATCTTTATTGGATATTGTGATATGTCAGTCTTGCTGTAGTGAAATGTGATATTCTGAGGGGACAGTTAATGACTAACAAACAATAAATACATTTCTAAATAAATAAGGTAAGACCTATGTTTTTTCCCTAATAAACATAATATGTAGAAAACTATTGAGAATACATGGTTTTCCCATCATGACATTTTATTTCCTCAAGCATGAGAAAGAAAAAACAAAATATAATGGACTTAAACTACTATCCTACTTTATAGATGAAACTGAGAAGTTACGAAGATACCAATTTCCCTACATATAGATCTCACTGCCAGACCCAAACAGGGCAGAGATCTTTGCTTTTAATTCATGATCCCTGCTTCATTTCTGAATATAAATGGATCAGAGGATGAATTCATCCTCTGGTCTGCTGAATTCAAGCTGAGAAATAGTTTTCCAGTGATTCATAATAGGTCTCTGTTCAGACTTTCAGATGAGCTAAAACATTCTTCTTTATAATTTTGTTTGGGTTTTATTTACTCCTGAAGTAGTCTTGTCTCGTTCCTTATTTTTTCAGTAAATAGATTCTGAAAGGAAAACTTAGACACAAACTCTCTCAGGCACCACATCCAGCATCCGGATGCCACAGGCACATACAGTCCCTGGATAGAGTGCCTTAGGTTCTGAGCATGGAAGTTTTAAAGAGTTGTTTAACTCCTACATGTTACCAAGCTCAGACCTGTCCTTCACCTATCTCAGGCCTTGCCCCAGTAACACAGGACCCAAACAAGCTGTAACCAACCCCACAGAAGAGGCAACAAGTGGCTCTAGACCAGGGATCAGGGCACCCAGGTGGGAATGAGGGCATGAACTATCTATCCACTGTCTGAGAAGGTTTGAATAACAGTTTCACATCTTTTTTGTGAATATTCTAGATGGTAGACTATTAAGCAGGTATTACTTCTGGTGATGTTATTTCTGCAGCATGCTCAGGCTTTCTTTAAGGAAAAAAATCCTCTATGGTGCAAAGCAGAACTTAATACTGCTTGAGAGACATAATACTGGACTTGCAAAGACTGCTGCAGTTGACTTTTTCTTCATTTTCCATCTGTGGATCCATGCCTGCTGTCTCCTTGGGACCTCCCAGCTACTTAATAGTACATCAGTCATTTTCCTTGCAGGATCTGCTCAGTTTTGCTACAAATGCTGTAATTTCAATATTTTTCATACATCTCAAAGGCCAGTAAGATGTAGGAGCTGAAATCTGGTTTTGGTGGTATCAGGTGGACGGCCTTTATTTCTGTCGCTTTACTTTTTGTTGTACATGAATACAAGTCTTAACCGATAGGAAAATTTTGCCCATTGTATATGACATGTATTCACAACGTAAACCAATTATTATATTACCAAATTGTTTTTTAGGCAATAAAAAAGCATTTTCAGCTCCAAAGGAGCAATTACACTGCACACTATGAATGCATATTAAGAATAATACACAAAACTCCTCTCAGTCTAAATTAGTGTATTCGCATGATGGCAGCTCTGAAGATGAAAGAGTGTAGGAGACCTGGGCATGCTGTTCATTAAATTCTCATCTGGGTAACTAAATCGACATAAAAATATCAGTGAAGACATTGGACACAGATCCTCCCCTGACTTAAAATGCTGTTGATTTCAGTAAATCCAGGTTACTTTAAATCAACTGTCTTTACTCTAAGCAGAGATAAACTAATACAAAGAGGGGAGAAGGGGTTATGCTGATTGTTCCACAGTTTGGGTAAAGGTATCATGTGCAAGCACTCCTGTTTTTATTATTTCCCTTTCTTATCTTGGAAGTGTGAAAGGCTGGAAGTAAAATTGCAGGGGAAGACCGAACATTACACAACCCTGAAGAGTACCACCATTAGTACTGTGTCCAGTTCTGGGATCCCCACCATAAAAAGGACATTGAGGTCCTTGAACAAGTGCAGAGAAGGGCAACCAGGCTGGTGAAGGGGCTGGAGGGCAAATTCTATGAGGTGCAGCTGAGGGACCTGGGGGTGTTTAGCCTGGAGAAGAGGAGGCTGAGGGGAGACCTTATCACCAGCTACAACTACCTGAAGGGAGGTTGTAGAGTGGTGGGCGATGGTCTCTTCAGCCAGGTGACAGGAGATAGGACAAGGGGAAATGGAACAAAGCTGTGCCAGGGCAGGTTCAGATTAGATGTTAGGAAAAAATTTTTCACTGAAAGAGTTTTTGGGGCCTGGAACAGGCTGCCCAGGGACAGGGCTGAGTTGCCTTCCCTGGATGTGTTTTAAAAAAGGGCAGATCAGGGATATGGTTTAGCATGGGATGGGAACAGTTGGACTTGATGATTTTAAAGGTCTTTTCCAACCCTGTGTTTCTTTGATTCTGTGAAGAGAACATTTGTAAATCCCTCTGATTTCACTTACCTTGCTTCATCCAAAAATCATTATTACTCTTGCAACCTGCAAGTCAACTGCTGGCTTGGTAGCGCTGTCTTTAGGATCTGCCATATTGATTACATTTGTTAAAGTACAGATGTGTAAGACTATGATATGTGAAATCATGTTCTTTCAGTTCTGCATTGCAAATCTCATTGGAAGCTTTGAATTTCCTTTATTTAGACCTATTACACATCAATCGTAGGGAAATATAGATTATAGATTTTAATTATTTGTATGAAACATTATTCTACAATATAATGCTTTGGCCAAGTCCAATTCATTTTTCTCACCTATAACACTAAAATAACATCTTACATTTCTACTTTACATGCAAGTCACAACAGTTCTGTTCATAACGACACTGTGTCTCCTTTATATATTCAGGCCATTTACAAAATTCCTATGATCTGCACAACAGAAATCAGACATTATTAATAGTTTAAGGGCTTGGGGTTTTCAACTGTAAAATTGTTTAAACCGGTCTTATTACAAAACATATGAAGGTCTAAACTGGGAATAATTTCATCGCAAATTCCAATCTTGAGATTCTAAGAATCAAGTCTACCTGTACAGAAAATAGATGTCACCCACGACTTTTAGAGTTTGGTCATCAGTCTTTTTTCTGATCATGCTACTGACATGTACATAATGCTCTATGTACATGTCTATATTAAATATAATCCAAAGAAGACTTTCTACATAAATTCAGACACCTGAAAATGGCAATATGAAACATTAATTGTTTTGTGATTTTTGGTTGGGGTTTTTTTTGATTCATGTATGGAAGTAACAGAGCAGCTTTTGTTTTGTTAGTGTAGGTGTTGTTAACGCACTTTCAGGATCCATTTAAATGCAAATCCTCATGGAAATAATCATTTGAAGGAGGGAAAAAAAGGATGTTCAGCTGAAGACAAAACTGGAAGTATAATAGAAAGCATGAGCAGAGTGTCAGTGGAGAGTTTTACAATGAAAAGCCCTTTTGGAATGCCAATGAAAACACATTAATGACTGCACTGAAAATTTCTCAATAGAATATTACAGTAGAGTAGTATGTATACATGATTTCCAGAAAGTGAATTTAAATGAATTAATTTAAAATATAAGTGTATTGGATATATATTTGCGAACATGTAGTATTCTATATGTATTCATGTCAGAGCCATAAACAGACGCTTGAGTATTGGCTGCAGACAAATATTTGTTACTTGAATCTAAAACTGGATAAGAATAATCATTAAACAGACCAGTGTATAACCAAATAATGCTTTGGGGTGGCATTTGTGCAGAAAACAGGAAATTAACTGGGACTCAATAAACATAATTAAGCAATATTGGACCTATTTACCCTGGGGAAACTTGATCTTGAAAACAGTTTACACATTTCTCAAGGCCACTTAAGTAGCTAAAACCTGAAAACCCCTAGACTGTGATAGAACATAGAAATAATCTTCCTGCCCACTTGTACCTTTTTAGTATTTCTGGCATCTCTCACTCTGAGCCAGACAGCCTGACAGGCAATACATTATCATGGACAGAGAGTGCACTATGGTTTTAATGCACTGCAAGTTTCCTAGCTCACCACTGACTCATTTGATAACAGCATCACAATGATAAAGCTTGGAAATGCTGTGCAGCCTGTATGCTGAAAGCCAGTCATTAGTCTGTCTGGAGCCAAACACTCTCCAGCACAGATCAAGCACCTTCTTTCCAGGAGATCAGTTTCTGGAAGTCCTTGCTCAGGAATCCAAGAACGTTAATAATTCTGAGAATGTTTGTCTGGTTTAGGCTGCATAGGCCTTGCACTGGAAACTGTGTCGAACACTGTCAGGTTGAATTTCTTAGGTCTTTGAGGTTGTTTATGTTTGAGTCACTGTGCAGAATGACACAACTGTACTCAAACAGCTGTATACAACCCAGGGTTGCAGAAAACGAAGGGGCATGAAGTTGAGAAAGTAGGAGATCTAGCAGGGACTGGTGGAAGGATAGAGTAAGGAAACCATTTGTTAGACTGAGAGTTAGAATGAGACCAAAAGAGTGGCTTATTCCCTTGCATGGTGGACAGAGGGAGAAATGGCAAATGGAGACAGAATTCTTTTAAAATGTTGGATCTGTTTTGGTAAAGCTTATTAAGTCACTGCTTATACAGACAGGAGAAACAAAGCTCTAGACAGGAGACCATGTGTGCATGTGTCTTTCTGTCCATCAGTTGGCTGTATCTCAGGCATCATCTCTCCTTTAATTCTGAGCTGACTCTATTGTCTGTGAAAATTACTAAATGTTTAGGAATTTTCAGCTTCCAGAAATTTTCAGTGCTTCTCTTCTTTTCAGACACTGAAAAAAGACAGTTCTAGACATTTGTTTTCCTGCTTCCTGTCTGGCAGAAGTAGTAGTAGTAGGTTCTGTTTCCAAACTGAAACCTGGGAAGAGAAGGAGGGAAAAGACAAAACATTAATAACCAACATGATTTTCACAGAGAACATGGAGGAGAATGAGGCAAAAGAAAAAAATCCATCCTAAGGCAAGTCTTGGAAAACAGCTGTCAAATATGACCCTCTACAGTGCGAGGATTTTTTTTCCATTGCCAGCTGTATAAAACACCCTTACTGATTAGAGACAGTTAGTGCCCTTCTGCAGAGTGTGTGCAAGAGGCACATTGTGGCCTTCAAATGGTAGACATGTATTGTGAACCAAATATATAGTAATAATATTGGGTTTTATATACCCACCTTGTCTAACACCTTGGCTTTTTGCTTTTCTCCTCCTAGATCAGATAAGTACTAATCAACACAATTAGAGTTAAGCAAATAATTTGTAATGAATAATTTAGCAGATGAATTTAGCCTCTTTTCCTGAGTATGGAATATTGCTGAGCAGATCATGATCTCCTTTAACACATTCATTATTCTAATTTATTCTGAAAATGTACTCCACAAAAGCTTCTGTATACTTGGCACTCAACATTTCCTCTAAATGTGTTGCCTAGCTATGACTGATCAAATAAATCACATGGTGTTGATATTATTGCCTGACTGGATAAACACTTGAATACAGTGTGTCAAATGAATATATACCAATTTATGTTTACTTTGGTTACTACTTAGAAATTAATTTTCCCTTAAAAATCCACAGTGGAAAAATCTTGTCTCCTTCATTATCCTTCAACAGACTGAAGGGATTTTTTTTGTTCTGAATGTAGCTTAATGTGTGTCACCAACCCCAGATGAAGGTATGTGCAGAGAATTCTGCAAAGTCTGGAAAACGCTTCTCTTTCCTTAATCTCTCCAACTAAATGATTCCCAATTGTGTGATGCACCAGCTGTATTTGTATAATGTTTTTGACTAGTCTCCTTTCCATCTTCTAATGCAGTAAGATTTTGTAGCATACACTGGTAGCATAATTGGCACTAATTTGCATACATTTTCTTTACAATCTATTCCTTACTTGGTGATGTGGAATAGCTGCAGAGTTAACTGATATAAGCACTGATAGACTGTGTGAGAAGTATTTCAAAACACAAAGCAAAACCAAATCAAATATTAAGATAAAATGAAGTATCTCAGGAATAATCTGTTGACTATGCCTATAACTGCTTACAAAAACACAAAGGATATTTCAATCATATGGCTTGAAACCAACTCCAAAATGTGCCCGAAAGCCTAGCTGAATCTAACTAGGTCAATTTAAAAAGTATAACCGTAATTATGTTTCCAGAATTTGGCATTTTCTTTAGAGTTGTTAAAAAGCTCAGAGCTCTATATGGACAAAATTGAAGGCAGGATCAAAACCCTTCATTAGAGCATGTAGATATTCTTAAACCCACTTCCTACTCTGAAGACCAACACAGAGGAGCCACTGGCCTACCCAGAACCACACCAGGATAGAGCAGTAAACTTACCACTGCTGAAAACTGAACAATAGCCATAGCTGAAGGAAGTTCTTCAGCCCCATTCCAGGAGATGAGACAATTTTCTAGAATGAATTTAACAGATCTGACCAATTCCTGCTCACCCAAAATATCTTGAATATGAAGTAGAACATACTTAAAATGAAAAACCAACACAATATCAGCCAAGAAATTTCTTGTGAAACAATATTCATCACATGCTAAGTGATGGCTAAAGTGTTTTTGACATAGCCGTGGCATATACTATGGAGGACCTGTTTCCCAGATATTACAGGTGACTTATTGTCTCCTACTATGAAACCATGTCCTACATGCCCTTCAGTCTTGCCAGGGGTCTAAGATCATGCTGACTACTGCCACAAGTTTCTGCACTCTGGGTTTCTCACAGATCTGCCAAAAGGAGACTTAAGAGCCCTGAACTTGGTTTTCCATGATTAGGTTCATCTTGAGATTCTACAGATATTTTTACAGTATATTTTTCCTTTCTATGGGAAAGCCTCAAATGTAACCTTTCTGTTTCAACGTGGGACAATTCCCTCCCCTCTCTCACTCTCCTTCCAAATCCAGAATTCCCTATGACATGGAAAGGTCAGTTTTTGACCTTGTCATTTACAGGCAGCTGACCTCTGTGCTATGCATATGAAGCACAGACAGTTCCTCCACATGCAAACAACTCAGACTATTGTATAGGTTATACCCCAAGTTGTTACTCTACTTTCCATAACAGCCCATACAGTGGTTTCACAAGTAGCTAAGCTGAGCTTTTTTAGATTTCAGACTTACAGAGGTTTACAGAAACATCCTAAATCTTACAGGTCAAATGATGTATCACAAAGAAAGTTCATCAGAGAATAACAAGAGTGTTTATTTCGGGAACTGGATTATGTCATACTTTGTAAAACAGAATTTTTTAAGTGATGGTGGTGTTACATTTAGTTCCAACTCAAAGACATCAACTTCATATGCTGCACCCATCTCAAACTGACTGTACAACAATATGATTAATTCATTTTTACAGTTTACAGGAGAAAGTTCATCAATCTCCTTATTCCCTACTCCCACCCAGTTTTCATTCCTGCAATGGCTGGGAAATGCAACACTAATTTAGACAAGCTCTCTGTTACGCTGTATACTAGTTCACAGCAACTAGTTTCAACAACGAGGCTTATTAATGAGCCATTTAGCTTAGATTTTTAATGGCTTAACTACTTACGGCAATAAGGAGTTCTAAAAAGCCACATCCCACCATACAGTGGACTCTATAAATCTTGTGTTGGGTTCTCTATCGATAATCTCCTCCACCTGTCCAAAAATCCAAAAGAAAAAAAAAGAAAAACAACCTAGGACTCCTTTGATATAGAAACGGATCATTCTTATATTTTCAAGAGAATTTATATTACAATTCAATGGTGTTTGTAATACATATGGTGACAGTATAGATCTCTTAGCATCCGCTATCATGGTAGTCGTCTACAAGTTCTAACACGTTGTCAGCTAGCTACACATTCACCACATGAAATATGATTTTGTATCTAACTTGAGCTTTATTGGCAACACATTTGTGCTAAAAGTTTATACCTAATAGGCATGTCACTGTCACTGAAGTAAAAGAGAGTTTAGTGATTAGCCTTTGAGAGAAACCATGAGAGAAAATATGTTCTTGTCGGTTTTGAACTGAGCAAACAGGCAAGGGAGTGTACACAATCATACTGCATTTACTAATTGCAGCCTAATTATGCACAGGTCAGGTTTGTGGCATTTTGAAACAGTACTTGACTTTCTTTAAAATAGCTTTACAGGTATATACAGGTTAGTGTGCCAGTAAAACTCCTGGTTCCCAGCAGTGATGTCAGTGCGACTGACTAGCTGAAAGTCTGTGTTTACTTTTGGAGTTAACAGGGTTTTATTCTTCTATTCACCAGTTACTTAACAGCAGTCTAAATTTTTGTTAGTTTTTTTGGAAAGCAAATTTCCCCTGTTAAAATATAGTCAAAGAACAAAAGCATAACAGTTGTGTTTGTTTTCGGTGGCAAACATATACATTCCACTCATCAGAGCTCAGCTAGTGGTCCCAAAAATTTTCACAATCCTAACCACTCAGATTAACAAATTGCAGTTCACACTGTGTTACATTTTCATATTCCTTTTTTTTGTTCTTTTTTTTCCAATGCTGATCCAAGGATAGTGTTAACACACATCAAAAGGGATTTATTCCACTCTGTATTGAACAGAAGGCAGCTAGAGGACTATGTGACTAAAAAACAATATAGCTGTGGGGTGTGTGTGCTTGCTAGTATTAGCTGGGCTGACAGTTCTCAAGCTCCACTGGTTGTCCATGTGCTTGGGAGTGTTTATGAAGATTCTGCAGTTCAACAACTCATTGAGGCATAAGTACATGAAACAGATCCTTCTCTGTCAAACGAGTACTAAGTTTGTAAAGCAGCTGGTTTAGTTCAAACATTGCTTTGCTGTCATTTTGGGCTTACCTGTACTTACTTTGAAGGTCAACACAGGAAAGCCACACACATGCACATACATACAAAAACAAAGATTTCCAAAGGAAGTCTTTCTTGCAGCGTTTGACAAAGCTTTTTAGGGTTTTTTTTGTTTTGTTGGTTTTTTTACTTGTACCATTTCTTCCATGCTCCAGGCAGCTGGTGACCTCCCCTTACTGATATATGGGCTACAAGGACCAGGTAAGCCAGGGTTATATTAGGCTTCAGATGCTTTCCCTTATGCTACAGTACTTCCTGCAATTACTTTTTCATTAAAAGCCTAAGAAAACTTCTATAAACACTATTATGTACAATTGTACAAAACCATTAATACCTGAGATATGAAAGGGACAGGGGAGCTCGCAATCACGTTAATAGAGTCTGTATTAGACTATACAGTGTTATCTTGTATCTTGCCTTAATAATGTTACAGCATGACGTTAAGATCAGACCTTTAGAAAGGGCCTAGAGACTACAGAAATTATCAGACTACAAAGTCCCTCTTCAAAAATGTATAGTCATGATACAATTCATGAAGACTGTGAAAGTTTATTACAATATGTCTATTGTCTGCAGGTATATGATAAGTTTATGGTTTGGTTATCAGGTAATTATATGGTAACACTGGCATGCGTTGTCATGCATTGACATGTAATTACCAAGCACTATTTTACATTAGCCCACAGCACCATTTTATTCCATTATTTACATGGAAAAACGATAAGCATGTGGCCCTGAGCGAGCTTCGAGCTGTGATGGAGAGCTTGGTCTTCTTACATTCTCTTGGCGCAAATAGAATTTATTTCTGTTAGCTATTGTCCTACCAATATCTGACACAGTCAGGATAACTGAAAAGGCTTACAAAATTCTTGCATAATGCCGATTAAAATAACAGCATGGCAACAGTGGCAACTTTAGCTTTTAAGTGTGCCACTCAGCCAGGACGGCCAGACTTTACATGAGTACAGATCCCTTTAGACCGGCTTAATACTGAGATGGAACAGTCAAAGGCCAGGTTGGATACCTGCAGCATGACTGCATGCATGTATTAGTTTTTGGGAATCTTCTTCCATACAAAATTTACTCTGGTTTTTGTGTTGTTTTTTTTTCATCCAAATGCACAATTGCGACCTCACACCAAGTCACTTGGCTCAGACTCTTTTACTTGGAATTTGTTTCAAATTGTTTGACATACCTAATATACACACACACTACATTCTAGAGACAAAAGCCAAAATCTTTCATTTGAGCTGCTGTGCAATGCTGTGCAAGAATGGAATGCAAAGAATTGAAATAAAATTCCATTCTAGTAGAATGGCATCCTAACTTTACTGTTTTCATAGCACCTGAGTTAGTTAATTGTGTGCATGATATCACACAGAAGTTTATATTTCAAGGTAAACAATCTCACATTATCCAAATATGAATCCTTCACATCACAATCTATCTCTCTTGACAGTACTGGACCAGTCCATACATGTTTCTATTGCTGTAATATTTCTTAAATTTGGTCTTTCTGCAAACTGTTTAACAAGAGAGAAACTGTTTTAATCAGTCATCTTTGCATGTTCTTTCAGCTGCCTGGTGGCATGCCTGACAGACCTCCTGGCTTCATTCTTATGTGTGTCAAATATTTTCCTCTTCTTTCTTCAATAACCGGAGAGAGAAGGTTTATTAAATTCTGAAAAAGCTTCACACTTGTCATCTGTCCTTTCTGTTGAATAGCTAGCATGTTTCTAAACCATTTGTGTTCAAATGTGGTTGATATATGAATATATGAATCCTAACATATCATATGGTAGCAAACAACTTCAATTTCTATTTTTTTATTTCAACATGGTAATTTCATTTTTCCACAGAACAACCTATGTGGGCAGGGACCTGGAAGGAACATTTTTATTCATTTTCCTCCTTTATTTTGTCATTTTTAGACCTGACACTCTCATGTAACTCTCAAATAGTCTGCACAATCATACTACTTGGTAGCTACACAGTCTTTTCAAAGCCAGTAGGATTTTTCTGATGAAGGGAGTTTATCATACAGTCAATTAGGCTGTAATATGACTTAAAATACATGTGTGTGTTTGCACTCAGTAAAGTTTCTTTTGCAGAAACTTTCTAACTTTGTAACACTTATCTCAGTGTCTAGCTGGGATTAGAAAAGGTAATTCTGAAAGCTAGGTACAGATATCCTTGCTCTTTAGAAAGCTATATATTTACCTAATGCTAATACGGATATTTTTTGAATACATGATGTATTTCATGACACAAACAAAGAATAGCCAATATTCTTGTTGTGCTATATTTGAGCCTTTGTTATCAGAGGCTTCAAACAGGTTAAGGCATCATTGTGTGAGAAACTGTGCAAACATAGGAAAAGATAAGCTACACTGTGCCCTAAGAATGACTTTAGAAAGTACTTGGGATCAAAGATGTATCATCCCTATAGCAAGCTGTAAGATATCTTTGTGTTTTCAGTTCGGGTGAGTCAGGGATCACTCATTTTCAGCTCACTGTTCTTTTGGGCTTGCATGCCTGCACAGCTAATACAAAAACATTCAGCAACAAAAGAGAGATGCAGATGGATTTGCGTTTTGAATAGCTGTTGTGGAAAAAAAACCTTACATAGGAGAACTGCAAGAATCTCAATACAATGCAAAAAGTCTAAAACACAGTGTCCAGAACAAGATGCAAAAGTAAACTACACTGAAAATTCATGTATTTAATACTTCTGTTACTTGTATACTTTGACAACTTTCTGATTCTGTTAAAACATTTTTATTTGTAGAAATCAACAGACCTTAAGCCATTTGTATGATACACTGGACATCTCCTTTTATTCTTTTTACTGCTTGTCTTAGAAATTACTGTACCAGAGTTCTTCAAGTATAAGAATACAATCATGCCATCAGGCTTTCTTTAGCTCTGTTTTCTGTTACTGGTCATGGCCAGTTACATTTGCTAGGGGAAGAAATAAGAGTAGCAAAACAGCTGTAGTTCCTCCTTGTATTTCTGTCAGCTTATTGATGCAGGGACATGGACCATTGTACGCAAGTACTGATTACGCACGTGTATCCTGGTGAATCCCACTTTCAGGAATGTATCCAATTGCTTCCATGTCATATGGCATACATTAATATTTTTGTCATTTGAAATAAGTGGTACTGTTAAGTTCCACCATTCTTCACATTGTTTATCAGGTTTACACCTTCTGCCTTAGTTTTCTTTTGGTGGGAGCTACTTCTTCTGTTGTGTTAAATGTGAATCATCACCGCATACCCACAGCCTCTGTATCATTCAGCATTTCAGAGGCTTCTGTCACTTTTCACAGCCATTCATTGCCCTTTTGTGATAACAAATCCTACTTCTCAGTCTATTCTGGGTGTATTCATACAGAAGCTCTTCTCATCTCTGATGATCTCCTTTATACTTTTTATAATATCCAGGCAGGTAGCTCAATATTTTCACATCTCAGACAGTTTGAAATGTTTATCTTTACAGCTCTAAAAACATAATTTCTTGTATTTACTTACCCAAAAGAACATATTCTGAAACAAAAAAAAATAGGAAAAAAATTGGGGGAAAAAATAACATAGTTATATGAGAGCTGTATACCAGATACACAGCTGATAATTTCACAGCTATACACAGCTGACACCACTGTGTGTAAAACAGCAATGTGTGTCTTTGGTATTGAATGAGACTTATATAGCCATAATTTTTATAAAGAAAACCCACTAATATTTTTATAGCTAAAAAAAAATCATTTTGCATCTTTTTGTTTCTAAATATACTATGAAACTTGACCTGAAGCAATTCAGTTAAAAGATGGTCAATTTGAAATTATGTTATTCCACACTGTTGGCATTTCTCAAATGACAAAGATATACTTTAAATTGTTTATTCAGAAAGCTTAATTTTCCTGTCTAATCATATGGTTTGTACCTATACAGCACCTGATGTTCTCATTGCCTCCTCCCAAACATTGACTTAGATGTCTTCGCTATGCCTCTGGCATTTAAAATCAAGGTTCTCTATATTTTCCAAACAAAAATATTTAGGTGTATTATTGTTTTGTCTCTTCAGCCATTAAGTATGTCATACAATATGCAAAAGTTAGGCTGCCAATGACATCAGTGGGATCTGCTGAAATTACTTCCCTAGGCTCAAGCGGTGAGTAGAAAAACAAGCATCAGTGTCTGCTAATCAGAGGAAGACACATGGCTCATCTTCCTTTCTGGACACTGTCTCCTAAGTGAGAAAAAATATGTCCTATGCTTCGAACCTCTTCTTGAAAAACTTAATTCTTCAGCTCACCTGCACACTTGCCAAATGCAGCTGTTTTGCTTCTGCAGAATGTAAGCTTGAAACTGTCTTTGCGGGAGCCTTGCATGTTCTTGTTGCATCATGTGTCAGACAGTCAGACGGAGGAAAAAAAACCCTTGCTTGTCAAAGGAAATAAAGATTCAGCAAAGATTTAAACACGGGCTTAAGTATAGCCATAGACAAGCAAAAACTTGAGAGAGGTCAACTGTAAGTACTGCTTGTTTGTCTCTGATTTAATGGGATTTCAGCAGACAATATAAGATGCACTTGTAATTATCTGGAGTCAGTGGAATATAAGTCAGTGGGACCTGTATATGACTTACATGTTTCGTAGGACAAGGGTAAGCTGCACGTTTAAATGTTCATCACACTTTTTAATTCCCTGAATGTTAAATTTAGGCAGATATCATTTTAAAGTATGGTAACTGTAATGCACATCTTTAGAACAAGCAAAACCAAACATAAAACAAATGAAAAGAAAACCCCCTAAAACTCCAAGACAAGCCCATAAAAGTCCTTGCACTGTTGAATCAGACTTAATCTGATAAGGAATACTTATTACATTGTCTTATATGTTACAGCAGACGAATGTATATAGCTCATTCAAATGACATGCTAAATTCAAGAAGATTTTGAAGCTCCACATAATGCAAGGAAAAATACTTAAGGGCTTTATGTAAATGTAAGTAATTTGTAGCAATTGCAATTTATTGATTATTAATAAGAGGAGACCATGTGAATCTCTAATGATTTTAGAGAAAAATGCAAATATACTTCTTTCTGGAGTTTCCAGAACCAGATCCAGATAGGTCTTTTTTTGTTTTATCTACAACTTTCAAAAATAAACAGTATTAAACTAAGTGAATTAACCAAATTATATGATTTAATGCATCTCCTAAAGTGGACTGCACTTAGAGGATTACATTATTTTTGGCAAAAGTCATTATGGAACACATAAAATTCCAGCTATTAATGGACTTCAGCTCTGCATTTCTTTCTCAATATACTACATCATGTGTTATGCAAGAGTACAAATGTACTATGTAATATGTATAATGTAGTATATAATGTGTGTAATTCTGCAACAGTAGAATAACTCCAGCAAGATATCAAACATTAACCAAAATAATTTCTTGTTATATTTATCCCCCCCCCCCCCCCAAAAAAAGATGTTTTGTCTACCACTGTAAAACAAGTATTTTCCTGTAAAAATACAATGTGGAAAAGGATCAAAGGCTATCAGTGAGATGACAGCAGACTAAGAGCAGTGGTAAAAATACCTTTCTCCAGTGAAGTTCTTAGATAACCAATGTGCACTAGATTAACTTCACTCTAAAATTAAACAAGCACAAAAAGGTGAATAAAATTTCCTCAACTGAGTGTTGGTAAAAACAATGCTAAACTTACCCGCAGTAAACTCTTTCCAGTTGTGTCTTTTTTTTCTGAAGCAGGAGCTGTGTGCTATTTGGTCAGATGTAAAGCAAGTGCATCCACACCCAGATTCGTAGCTTGCACTAGGGAATGCAAAAGAGATTCCACTTTTCTATCTAGTCAGGGAGGAGGGACAGAGTGACTGTGTCTCCTTGTTGACCTAGGGCAGTGTATTTCTTCTGTGATCATCATGGAAGTTAGGGTGCGTATTATTTGTGATGGTCTACTCTTCTCTTTGTGCCTTTCCTGTCAAGAAGGAAGAAGAAAACAGAAAAAAATTGAAATCTTGCACAGTCTGTTACACCTACGGTAGTTGTTCCTTCCCTTCCAGTACCTTAATTATACCTTTCAGAGTATGAATTCCTTCTGAAAATTCATTATTATGTAATATTTTTGCTTTAAAGGAAAACTTGTTTGTTGGACAAAGGGGCTTTCTCTTTTCTGCTCATTTATGATAGGGCAATTAAACTTCATGAGAAGCTTCTCTAATAATTACACAGAGAAAAGAGAAAACCTTAATTAAATTTTAACGATGAGTGCGATTGTGCTGATTAGGATAATAGTGGTCATTATACACTGTCGCAAGACTTCTTTTTTATATGGTGTGTTGCTAGTACCGTGAAGCTTTTCTCGTAGTTTGTATTTATCTTAATTTGGTAATCTCTGCTGTTATTAACTGCAAATTCCATTTACACTCTCTACACCTCATCACTACTATAATGTCTTTACAGGTTCATCAAGTGGGTGTATTTGTATGAACAACAACAACCTCTCTGTACTAAACATAAATATGCTTCTTGTAGATTTTAGGAGCTTGGTGACCTAAAGTAGATTGGACTTTAGATTTGAGAAAACTAAGTGTCCAAAATGTTAACACAGACTTTCTCTAAAAGCTGGTTTTGCTCTCTTTTGGTAAGATGACCAGGTATCTTATAAGGTGGGCTGCAGTCTCTTTTTCTGTGACCATGGTTGTAATACCTTTGAGGCTTGTAGAAACAATTGGTGCCTAGGGCCCTGTGTTGAGGGGCATTTAGACACTTAAACACATGGCTCATTCCCCAAAGCTGTAGTGTAAAAACACATCTGGAGTGACATGATTCCCAAAAACTAGGTACCTGAGCCATCAGAGTTATTCATGAAGTGGTAAGTTGAGAGATGCTGAAAGTCCAGCTGTAGTCAATACAAAAAGCTAAGCATAGGTCTGTTTGCAAAGGTCTGTAATGCAGACCTGTGCATTTGGCCCCTTCATACCCTTCAGATGTACACAGCCAGACTTCCTTGAACAGCAACAGCAGTCTCAGAAATGAGAAACATGATGAATGACACTACATGAGGTGCTAGACTACCTTGCTTTGATAAAGTAGTGTTGTTACATAAAAGCAAGATCAGATGTATAAAGTCAATAAATGAAAAAGCAAAGCAGAAACTCATTCAAAAACTCCCTGTGACAGTGCACCCGGAGGAGAAATAAGTTTGTAGCTTGGTGGTAACATCTCTGTGGCAGCACAACCTCTGGGGAAAAAAAATAAATCCAGGACTTTAACCTCTTATATGAGGGTGTAGACTTCTCACATTAGCTGTAAATACTCATGTACAGACTAACAAGGTGTGGAAAATGAATACAATGTCCCCTTTTGTTGCAAGGCTTTGTCCACTGACTTTGCCCTGAGGTGTTGGGAGCATGAGCACTTTAAACAATGAGTTTGATCATGGTCAGGTTTCCACATTGTGCACTTAAGAGCTAAAAAATGTGTGAAGTTAGACTTTGAGCATTTCAATGTAAGACAGTAATGCACTTAGATTATTTTCACATCTCAACAGAAAGAAAAAAAAAGAAAAAACAGGAGACCAGGAGGACACCATAATGTGACAGGTGGCTGCTGGTAAAGAAGTATGCAGGCATTAGTGCTGTATCAAGGGGCTCTACGGGATATATGGGGCCACTGAGTCTTAACTTACTGTCCCCACTGATATCTTTTGCATCGATATCAGTGTAGGACGCTATCTTCTCCACCTTCCCTTTCACTTGCCAACCTCCCATCTGCTCTGGCAGGTAGTCTGGGCAAGATCTCCTATGTACTCAGATACATGTGATCACTGGCAAACTTATTGTTTTGTCTTAATTCAAGGGGTGGACAATGCCACAAGTTATGGTGTCACTGCATCCACTCAGAAGAAATGCTCAGTTCCTTGTCCTGTTCTTTGTCCTGTCACGTTGATATGTATCCATCAGCCACATTATGTATGTATCAGTCAGTTTCAATTGCCTCCATCTTCACTGCAATTACCTTTGTGATGGGCACCCTGCAGTCTGCTGCTTGCTGGCTCACATAGGAGTGGTGACCCACTTGGGGATACGGGTGCATAATTTTACATCGATGTGAGTGTAAATTTCAAAATCAGCCTGAGATTTAATTGGCTGACAAACATGTTCATGCTCTATGCTGGCCAAAAGGCAAATAGCTTTGCAGTGTCAATGACTAGCTGCAGGTCTCAGTCCCACATGCAAGGTGTGATCCTCCAAAGGCAGGAAGTGTGAGTTAGCAGGAACGGAAACAAATGGTTTGGGATGAACAAAGGGCTTTGTAGTTTATTATTTCAGATTTCAGTGGCAGAGGTCCATAGAGCCACTTGGGGTCTTTATTAAAGGATGTCTAAAGAAATAATGAACCATGAAGAAGTGACATGATCAATAGATTAGCTCCCGTTTACATTTATTATAATTCTCACCTAATTGCAGCTTGGGTCTGCTCATGGCCTTAGCTGCACACTGGTATGTCACCTTTGAACTTTGCTCTGTTAATTTTGATTGTAAACAATGGACTGTCTTTGAAATATTTCCTCCAGTTTTCTTTCTTTTCTCTCACAACTGAACCTATACTTTCCTGATGTATTATAAAAAGGAAAGGTTTTCCCCCTGCTGTGCCTCAAGACTGACTCTAAGTCAAAATTCAGAAGTTTCTAATGGCCTTGACCTAACACTAGCCCAAAAAGCACCACCACTGCTTACAGTAAGTGGGAAAGGTGACTCACCAAGTATGGCACCTGTGTAATATGCCCATATACCTGTGAGCACACACACGATGTTCAAAATAATTGAAAAAGATATAGCAGGCAGGAGTTCTTTCAGCTCTACAGCAAATGCTGCAGAATTTGTGGATTAGGCATTTTTTAAACATTGCCTACAGACCTGAAAGAATAATGTTGCACCAGCAAGGTTCTACAACTTGTTCCAATATGAATTAGGAACAGGTCTTCCCATCCACTGGGTAACATTTACATTTATTCCTTCACATGTCGTACACAGCCATTAATCATTCCAGCAGCCTCTCCACCTCACAGGAGATGTAGGGCCATGATAATGTTTTATGTGTGTAATTAATCCTGTGGCAGATGTGTAGTTTCCAAGACTACTACCATTAAAGTATTGACAGGATTCAGAACAAATTCAGACGCTGGTTTAGTAACGATTTTAATATGATAATATCCAGTTGCTCATAAACCCAGAACATTCAGACTTTAAGTTCTAAACAAGTGTTACTATTCGTAAAGGCTTTCAGAGAACTAGTGAGGAGGGGGTTATATTCCTAATGCTGCTGTTGAACAAACAGCACACAATTAACATAGCAGCTGGGTGTGCATAATTCCTCAATTCTCATCTACTCTGTGATAGTCACCATTTGTGAAGCGAGAGGGGTAATTTATAGTGAAAATAAAGGTTATCCAGGGAAAACAAATGATGGTAAGCAATTTGCATATACCTTCAAAGGTTTTCTTTTAAAATTATGCTCACTTTCATTCCTGCTAAAAAAGGCCTCCTTAGCTCAATTCTTGGCAAAGGCACCAGCTAAATTACATATCATGATCAAATTGAGGAACTAAAATTACCATAATTTTCTTCAAGAAAGTGACCTCTGCATTGCACATGGATCTTCAGCTGAGGATTGTCAGGACTGTTACTTGTCCATGTTTTGATACTTTTTCATCTATCAGTGTCCTGGTTTTGGTCAGGATGGAGTTAATTTCATTTGTAACAGCAGATGAATGCTGTGTTTGAGAGTAAGATGGGAGTAGTGCTGATAACACCCTGATGTTTCTAGTTGCTGTCAGACAGTCAAGGACTTTCTCAGCTCTTCATGAGAAAGGAGGGGCGAAGCCAGGACAGGTGACCGAACTGACCAAAGAGAGTATTCCACGCCAATTACGTCCTGCCCAGGATATCGGGGGGCTGACGGGAGGAAGGCCTGGGGCGGCTCCGGGACGCGCGGTTCGTGGGGGACGGTCGGGTTCTGGGACGGCTCTGGTTGGCACGGCCTGAGTTGTGTGGTTCGGTGAGAAACTGCATCGTGTATCAACTGCTTTATATATTTTTGCTTTGAAGTCCTGTTAGTATTGTTACATTGTATCTTTCTGTTATCTTAGTAAACTATCCTTATCCCAACCCACGGGCCTCTTAATTTCTTGATTTTGGGGTTATTTGCCCCTTTCTCTTCCTTTTCCCTTCCCTTACTTCTCACCCCCCTTCCCCTTCCCTTTAACCTGCCCTTTTCCTTAAAGGAGCAGGCAGCTGCGTGGATCTTGGCCCTCAGCCGGGTGAAACCACGACAGTTTTTTTGGCGCCCAACGTGGGGCCCGAAAGGTTGGGATAACGGTAGATTTGACCCTGACTGGATTGTAATTAAGTCAAAGTTGTGATAAGTACTTTGATTTAAGCAGTCTCTGGTCACGATGCTCCGGTATGTGTATAAGATTTTGCTGCTCTGTCTATTCTTTAGACCGGTAGGGATTAACAATGGCAGCTGGTATGGTGGGAGTACAGAAAGAAATATCTATGCTGTTTTCTCTTCCTTTGGGCTAAATACAACAGCTCTGGTAACAGTTTTTGAAAATTTCCAATATCCCTGGGATGTTCAAACTAGCATTTTGCTGTTGTTATGTTTGGTGAATATGGTTCTGCTTTTGTTCAATATTAAGCGAAGGTTTATGAATACCACTCAAGAGTGTTCAGCGAGGCCAGATAATCACGAGTGGCAGGGTACGTGGCAGAGTATGGGCAACTACCTAGGCACTTTCTCACGTCCGATGTTTTGGAGTTTCACTCCCGAACAGTTACAGGACCCTGATAAAGTGGCTGCATATCTGAAAAGAAATTGCCGTAAGTTTCCCAGAGATGCACAGTTTACTGCACTGTGCTGGGCCCTGGCCACTATTTACCAAACACTGCTTGATAGCAGTCAGCAGTGTCAGAGGGAAAGGAAGGAAAACAGACCAGCAGAAACTGCAGCTACTGTAACCACTGGGACTAACACTGAGGCCACTGTAACTTCTATGACTAGAACTGTGGCTACTGCAACCTGCCCAACTGAAACTGCAGCTACTGTAACCACTGGGACTAACACTGAGGCCACTGTAACTCCTATGACTAGAACTGTGGCTACTGCAACCTGTCCAACTGATGCTGCAGTTACTGCTGCCCCTACAGCAGATACTGCCGGTAAAACAAAAAATCAACCCACATCAGTGTCGGTTGCTCCTGTACGAAAGAGGAAATACACAAAGAAAGTTGTTCCTGTAGTGAAGGATGAGGATGAGGATGAAATTGAATCAGGGCCACCCAATGAAGGTCAGGATAAAGCGGGGTCATCTGATGAAGGTCAGGATAAAGCAGGGTCATCTGATGAATCTCAGGATAAGGCAGGGCCATCCAAACCATCTCAGGATAAGGCAAAGCCATCTCAACCATCCCGGGATAAGGTTGTTCCATCTCAACCATCTCAGGATGAGGTTGTTGTTACACGATCCCTGTCCCTGAGTGAGCTGCGTGAAATTCGAAAGGATTTCAGCCGCCGCCCAGGTGAGCACATCATCACTTGGTTGCTCCGATGCTGGGATCACGGGGCCAGTAGTCTGGAATTAGATGGCAGGGAGGCCAAGCAGTTGGCATCCCTAGCTAGAGAAGGAGGCATTGATAAGGCAATTGGGGAAAAGCCTGAAATCCTCAGCCTCTGGAGGCGACTACTGTCAAGTGTGAGGGAAAGGTATCCCATAAAGGAATACATCACATGTCAAACACCCAAGTGTAACAACCTAGAGGCAGTTATCCAGCACCTGAGAGAATTAGCTGTACGGGAGATAATTTATTATGATCTGGACAACTCACAGCTTCCCTCTGATCCTGATGACGTCCTATGCACTCCAGCTATGTGGCGTAAGGTTGTACGAAGTGCCCCAGCAGGGCACACCAATTCATTGGCAACAATGGACTGGAGTGATACATATCCACCAACCGTATCTGAGGTGTCCGGCCACCTCCGGAGATATCAGGACAATGTTTCTCTCTCTGTGATCGCAGCAGTAGAGAAACTGGTCAAACGACTTGACGAAAATGTGTCCAACTCCCAACCCATATGCAGCCATGTTGCAGCTATTGGGAGAAAGCGTCCATCATCCCAGAAGGGAGGATACAGTAGGTACACACCGCGAGAGACGCTGTGGTTTTACCTGCGTGACCATGGTGAGGACATGATGAAGTGGGGTATGCAGCCCACCTCAGCCCTCCAAGCACGAGTAAATGAGTTGCGAGGTAAAGGAATTGCACAACGCGGTTCTGCCAGGAAGAACGCTGCACCAGTGAACAGCCAACACAGTCAGCAACAATAGAGGTGCCCTGCCTCCAGCCAGGTGGAGGAGAGGGATAACCGTGTTTATTGGACTGTGTGGATCCGATGGCCTGGCACGTCAGACCCACAAGAGTACAAGGCTCTGGTGGATACTGGTGCCCAGTGTACGATAATGCCATCGAATCATGTTGGGACTGAACCTGTTAGCATTTTCGGAGTGACAGGGGGATCCCAACAATTGACTGTGTTAGAGGCTGAAATGAGCTTAACTGGGAAGGACTGGGAGAAACACCCAATTGTGACTGGCCCAGAAGCTCCGTGCATTTTAGGTATGGATTATCTCCGTAGAGGGTATTTTAAAGACCCAAAAGGATACCGATGGGCTTTTGGAATAGCTGCTTTGGAGACAGAAGAAATTGAGCAATTGCGTGCATTGCCTGGACTCTCAGACAATCCTTCTGTTGTGGGGTTGTTGAAGGTCGAAGAACAGCAAGTGCCAATTGCTACAACGACAGTGCACAGGAGACAATACCGTACTAACCGGGATTCCCTGATCCCCATCCATAAACTGATTCGTCAACTGGAGAGTCAAGGGGTGATCAGCCGAACTCGCTCACCCTTTAACAGTCCCATATGGCCAGTGCGGAAGTCTGATGGAGAGTGGAGGCTGACAGTGGATTATCGTGGCCTAAATGAAGTCACTCCAGGTATGAGTGCTGCTGTACCGGACATGCTGGAACTGCAGTATGAACTGGAGTCAAAGGCAGCCAAGTGGTATGCCACAATTGACATTGCAAATGCTTTCTTCTCAATACCACTGGCACCAGAGTGTAGGCCACAGTTTGCTTTCACCTGGAGGGGCATCCAATACACGTGGAATCATCTGCCCCAGGGGTGGAAACACAGCCCCACCATCTGCCATGGACTGATTCAGACTACACTGGAAAAGGGTGAAGCCCCAGAACACCTGCAGTATATTGATGACATCATTGTATGGGGCAATACAGCAGAGGAAGTATTTGAGAAAGGAAAAAGGATAATTCAAATCCTTTTAGAAGCTGGTTTTGCTATAAAGCAAAGTAAAGTCAAGGGGCCTACGCAAGAAATCCAGTTTTTAGGAATAAAATGGCAGGATGGGCGTCGTCAGATCCCAATGGACATTATCAATAAAATAGCAGCTATGTCTCCACCAAGCAACAAAAAGGAAACACAAGCTTTCTTAGGTGAGAATAGCCAATACAACTAATAAGGTAGAAATTGTATTATAATAATTGCTCTGTACATTCATTATTGCTATTATTGCTGTATGTTGTTGTATGTTGTACCAATGGAGTTACAGCCGGAGTCATACAAGTCAATGAAGGAAGAGTGCCACGATGACGGGACCAAGACCTGGTGTTCCAAGAACTTTTTCCTCCTTCCCTTTGAAAATGAACGTCTTTGATTCACAGACTATGAACATGGACCATGTCAGCTGTATCGGTCGAGAGCCCGAGATACAACGATCCAATGGCGCATACTGACACCATGAGAGACTGTTATGAAGAATGAAGCCTGAAAAGCATCATGGACTAAATGTTCATTCACTCAACAAACTCAGAGGAATGGACTAAGGGAATAATACCTGTATGCACATATGTGCGTATACATGTGTGCACACATATATGTGTGTCTGAAACAAGAAATGGTTGGATTTGGTCATGACGTAAATGGTATGGAATAAGGGGTGGATAATGTCCTGGGTTTGGTCAGGATGGAGTTAATTTCATTTGTAACAGCAGATGAATGCTGTGTTTGAGAGTAAGATGGGAGTAGTGCTGATAACACCCTGATGTTTCTAGTTGCTGTCAGACAGTCAAGGACTTTCTCAGCTCTTCATGAGAAAGGAGGGGCGAAGCCAGGACAGGTGACCGAACTGACCAAAGAGAGTATTCCACGCCAATTACGTCCTGCCCAGGATATCGGGGGGCTGACGGGAGGAAGGCCTGGGGCGGCTCCGGGACGCGCGGTTCGTGGGGGACGGTCGGGTTCTGGGACGGCTCTGGTTGGCACGGCCTGAGTTGTGTGGTTCGGTGAGAAACTGCATCGTGTATCAACTGCTTTATATATTTTTGCTTTGAAGTCCTGTTAGTATTGTTACATTGTATCTTTCTGTTATCTTAGTAAACTATCCTTATCCCAACCCACGGGCCTCTTAATTTCTTGATTTTGGGGTTATTTGCCCCTTTCTCTTCCTTTTCCCTTCCCTTACTTCTCACCCCCCTTCCCCTTCCCTTTAACCTGCCCTTTTCCTTAAAGGAGCAGGCAGCTGCGTGGATCTTGGCCCTCAGCCGGGTGAAACCACGACAATCAGCTTTTCTTTTACCTTTTACTATGTTAGTCATTCTGTTGGGAGGTGGGTGTGCTTGTGAGCCTCACAAATTTGAAGCCTACACTTAGATCCTCGGTTTCATTGGTGTCTGTAAGACTTGCTCCCCAGAAATAAATGAGAAACAATATAAGAAAGACAGAATTTACCTGCAACAGCTCCATAGCATGGTTATTAAAATGAATAACTAGCTATAGATCTTGTGCTTTCTACTACAGAGAGAGTTTTTGTGGAAACTCTTGCAGAGTGGGGAGAAATAGCTCTGCAGTGTCTGTAGTGTCTCTAAGCCAGATGAGCAAAACAGATAAACAGGAATCAACAACGTCTTGTGTTCAGTAAATGACTTGGGGAAGAGGACTGTTCAGTGGGGAAAGCTTCATGATGCACTTGTGGATCATTAACACTGCTGTTGCAGTTCAGCTTTGTCTGCAGCTAAGCACCACAAAGCCGTTCACTCACCCCTCCATCTTCTGGTGGGATGGGTAGGAGAATGGAAAGGCAAAGGCAAAGGCAAATCTCATGGGTTGGGTAAGGACATTTTGCTGGGATAGCACAGGGAGAAGGAAAGAACAGCATTTATAACAGAACATAGAAAACAGTGTTAACAAAAGGCAGTTTACTGATGTGATGATTAACCACACTCAGACCATCCCAGAACTGCACAGAGCTGCCCCACCCCCACTAGCCCCCTTTTATGATGAGCATGATGTTAGATGGTATGGAATACTCCCTTGGTCAACTTGGACCTCCTGTCCTGGCTCCTTGGGAAAATTAACTCTGTCCTAGCTGGAACCAGGATGATTGTCCACCCTCAACTTTCATCATTGTATAATTTTTCTGTACTTGAAACTGAAAACATCAGACACCTGCAGGACCTGCCAGACCAGCTGTCACATGCTATGTGCAGTAAAGATGAGCAAAAGGTATTTCAGCCCCGCTGTGAGCTTCCTCCATGTCTGGTATTTGCAGACAGCCATACTTTCCACTTCTTGGGTCCTTCCTTGCACTGAAAAATGCTGTCCATAGTATGCTGTTGTCACTGGGACATTTTCATCTCCCACTCTGCCTCTATATCGTTAACTCACATGCAGAGACAGGGAAAGTATGCATGCCTCTGTGCACAGGGGTCAGCCTCAACTGCAAGCATATTGACCCTCCCACCAAACAATGCATGTGACTTTGGTGACTAAATGCTTTGGGTCTACTTACAAAATGTGAATTAGATAGGGTCTCTACTAATTTTAATTGTCCTCTGTCATTGCTCTGTTCAAGGACATTTTGACCTATTTCCTTCCCTCTAGTCAAATTGGAGACACCAAATATATAGACAGTTTCATTTTCTGTGCTGATCTGACCCCTGGTATTTGGCTCACTTGATCCAGTTATCAAAGGGGAAATTTTTCCTTTTACATTTCCTTTTGCAGAAGCAAGTAGCTATGTGATTTCCCACATGTTGAAACTAAAAAAGAAAAAATTGTGTCATAAAAATTAAAGTTTTATGGAGAATTAGTCTAGAAAAAGTTACACACATCGAAATATATGTACACTTTATCATTGTTTGATTACCTTTCATTTATACAAAATATGTTTGACTATATTTCTAGTTTTTGACCTTGTCTATAGCAATATATGAGTTTTGAATGTAATAGTGAATTGCTGTTAACAGCATAATTAACTGCAGGGATTTTTTTTTAATATTAAAACAGTGAAAGAAAAGATAATAAACATGTTGTCAGAAATGTTTGGAATGCCTGAATTCTGTGATTAATATCTGTGAATCTGTGAGTAGCTGCTTGCTAATTTGTTCCAATTAAAATGTGAAAAAGAAGGTTATTCATTATAAATAGCTCAATTACTATGGACACTGCTGCTTTGCCTTTTTTTTTTTTTTTTTGTTAGAATGAAACTTGTTTCTTCATTACAGGAACAATATGTACAAAGGTTGAAGCTGGTACCACATTTTACCCAATATGAGTCATTGTGTTTTAAAAAAAACCAAAACAGATTATCCCCATGTTCTGTCTTTACTCTTGAAGAAATAAGAAGGACTATGACACCCCTGTTACAAACGGCACTTAGTACGCAGTACTTCAGAGAGGGATATGGCATAGTGTAGCACTGTGGGCCTACAGCATTGTGTAAGTCCTGGTTTCCAGCAATCACAGAATCACAGAATTGTAGGGGTTGGAAGGGACCTCGATAGATCATCGGGTCCAACCCCCCATGGGCTAGAGACTCTCTGAGATGAAAGTTGCATCAAGAGCTTTTAATAGCCACTGTGTAGCCTAATTCTGTGAATTTGTCAAATCTCTCCTTGAATCCACTTACACCCAAGGCCTTCACAGTCTTCTGTAGCAACCAGCAGTATAATTTTAACTATGTGTGGTATGGAGAAATAAAGTTATTTTTGCTTATTTTCCTGGTGTTACAAGAAAGACTGGGGAAGCATTTCCTTTTCAGCCTTTCTGTGCTGTTTATCTTACACATCTGTCCATCACATTTTTCCAGAGTTGTCTCTTATCCTACAGAACCTTCCAAGTAAATTTATCTTCTTTCTTTAGATATCTTTCCACATGTCTGAGCATCCCTGGTGTCCATTCCTGAGTTGCAGTGCAAAACCTCCTTAGATAAGGTGAGCAGATTAGTGTTTTTAGGTATAGTCAATGGTTTATGCAGTGGCACCATGATATCTCTTGATTTGCTCTTGGTTCTTCATGTGTTATTGTCCATTTTGCCTCACCGGTGGTTTATCACATTCATATCTGGTTTCTTTTTGAAGTCTTGAGTTCATGCTGGCAACAAGGCTACAGCAAGGGGAAAAGATTGTGCAAGCGAAGCATTCATCCTCTGAACCCTTCAGAGATGCCTAATGGAGCATCTGAGCACCTGAACTCCATTAGTTGCTGGGCACACTCTCCAAATTAGAGTGTAAATTAAGTCTTTTTTAGAACAAATCCACAAAAGGTCTGCAAGTCCCTTCCATTTGTCACAGGACAAATGGAAGCAGGTGGAAGGAGCCAGAAAACAAGGTGCAGAGACCAAGCACTCATTCTGTATCTAGATTGTTTCAAGATAGTTCAGGTCAGTAATTGGCTCCTGTTGCTGTGCTAAAAGCAGGTTTTACCAACAATTCAGCCTAAGCAGTTCCATAGATATATGTCAGGCTGAATGGACCCTAACCAGCAAACATTTAGGATTTTCCCCTAGACTGAAAGAATGAATATAATCTGTTTTGCTTTTGTGCTATGGTTTTTATCTTTCTTTCACACCTCAATCATGTATTAGTTCCACTAACTTTCTAGCCAGATTCCTGGTTCTGAGGCAATAAAACACACGCTATTGCAAGACTTTTTGCTTTTAACAAGTTGCTCTTCAAAATCTTTTACACCCATTTGACTTCTCAGAGCTAATATTTTTCTTTCTTTTTTTTACTATAACTTCTATATTCTTTTTCTGAAATAATCTTTTTTACCTGCCTCCTTTTCAACATAATTTTTTAATTATGACAAAATACTTTTAGATTATATTTTCTTTCCAGAAATAAGAGAGTGGCTTTTGATATTTGTAATATTAGCATAATCGTTTTCTTTCTTTTTTTTTCCAGAAGCTTGGAAATATGGATATTGCAACCCTTTCTCTTCTCTCTAGCTCAAATCTCTGTTAATTCTGCTGATTCACTTAGTTTTAGGACTCTTTCACTCTTATCATAGAATCATGAATGGCATGGGTTGGAAGGGACCCCAAGGATCATAGAGCTCCAACACCCCTGCCACAGGCAGGGACACCAACCTCCAGGCCTGGATCTACACAAGGTTGCCCAGGGCCCCATCCAACCTGGCCTTGAACGCTTCCAAGGACGGGGAATCTACCATCTCTCTGGTCAGCCTGTTCCAGCATCTCGCCACTCTCTCTGTAAAAAACTTCCCCCTAATATATAATTTAAACCTTCCTTCCTTTAGTTTTAATCCGTTCCCCCTTGTCCTGCCATTATCTACCCTTTTAAAAAGTTGAATCCCCTCCTGTTTGTATGTTCCCTTCAGGGACTGGAAGGCTGCAATGAGGTCCCCCCACAGCCTTCTCTTCTCCAGGCTGAACAAGCCCAGCTCCCTCAGCCTCTCTTCGTAGGGCAGGTGCTCCAGCCCTCTAATCATCTTTGTGGCCTCCTCTGAACCCTCTCCAACAGTTCTACATCTTTCTTGTATTGGGGGCCCCAGACCTGGACACAGTACTCCAGATGGGGTCTCACCAGGGCAGAGTAGAGAGGGACAATCACCTCCCTGTCCCTGCTGGCCACCCCTCTTCTGATGGAGCCCAGGATACCATTGGCCTTGCAAGCTGCAAGAGCACACTGCTGGCTCATGTCAAGCTTCCCATCCACCATGACATCTCAGCAGGGCTATTCTCAAGGAGTTCTTCTCCCAGTCTGTATCTGTCCGGGATTCTTCCGGCCCAAGTACAACACCTTACACTTTGCAGTGTTGAACCTCATTAGATTCTCCCAGTCCCACCTTTCCATCCTGTCAAGATCCCTCTGGATGGCTTCCTTTCCTTCTGTTGTGTCAACCACACCACTCAGCTTGGTGTCATCAGGTTGCTTGACCTGAAACCATACAGATGACTAACTACAAGACACAAACGTAAAAGAGAAACCTAAAGAGTGAAGTGTAAATAAAGTTACACTTGGTTAGGTGTCTCTGAAAAATAGCCTGTATATAACAGGAGATAAATATAGCGGTTGATATGCAGGCTATTAGTAATTTTGTGCCTGAGAAAGAAAAATCCAAATAAAGATGCAAAAATGTAATAAGATATTTGTTGGTCAGTTCAGGGTATGAAATAGTAGATATGTAGATCTCTAGTCCTCCAGTAAATCCAGGTATACCTCTCTTTTAAGTAGTTTGCTAACATACACTGACAACTGGGTTATAACTATTTGGATGTCATGCTTTACGTGGAATCTGTCTTCAGATTTTTGCCATACACATTTGCCAGTCTTATCAATCATTTCCAACATGAAAGACACATTGTTTAACTTCTGCCCAGCTGCACAGATTTTCATGTTACTAATTTGAATTATATACACTGTATGATCTTACCCTAAGAACCGTGCAATGCAGTATATTGTTCCCCTTTGGCAGTGTTTATAGCTGTAAGTGACAAAGTAGTGTAATTTTTGCAAATTGACATAATATCTGTTTATGATCTCTCATTAGCACAGGCTGAACCCATTTATACTATCACCTGCTTATAAACTAGATACCATGTTGCCTGTTGCAGCATGCTAAGATATAGTATGGCTTCATGCATCCTCTCTTCCAGGAGTGTAGGGACAGAGAGAAATGCATAAGAAATTCCAGGCTGTTAAACAGATTTCAGATTTGCTTTGTGAAAACCCTGTCATGCGATACAACATTCATTGAATAAACTGTGAGTAAAAATAGCTTTGTTATGCTATTAAGCTTCTGGCTTATTTTACCAAAATATGTGGAGCTAAGGCGAAATAGCTCTCCAATTTTAGGGAGATCTCCTACTGCTGACCAAGGAGCAATGGCAGATACAGCGTTGACTTGCAGACTGAGTTTTTATCACTGTATTATCCACCATTAGTCAGAGCAGATGCTCCTTGATTTATGCCAAAATGCACTAAATTCAAGCCAGTGACATCCATATGAAACAGTTTAACCCAGTTAATCTACTATACTATGGGGTCCTTGTTTTCCTGTGCTTTCAAGGCTGTCATTGCATGCAAGAGTAAAATATTAGGTAATGCTGGTTCAACAACAACTGTAATTAAAACCCTATCAGAACAATGATCCACAAAAAATAAATTATGGAGAGGAAACATAGTCTTTCTTCTCATGGCAAAAACTGATATGGGATTAATGCCAGTGATATTCATGGTGTTAACACATGGAGTAGCCTTTGCATAGTTAATAAGTACTGATCAATATTAATGTAAATTTATTGACAGGAATTTACTGCCTCTGGTTAAATTTAAACAAGGGCTAGAAAAAATCTCCTTCAATGATTTGTTTATCTTCATCACTCGTTTTACAATTTCAGCAAAGGTTTGATTTCTTTTTGTTTAGAAAATAATTTTTCTCAGCAAACAAAAAACCACCGTGTAACAAAAATGATAAAAATAGGTCATTTGAGGGTTGATCCAAAGCCCTTTGAAGTCAATGAGGGGTTGCCACTGACATCAGTAGCTTTTGAATCAGATCCTCTAAGGGATAGGTATAATAAAAGCTGATGACAGAGAAGAAGTTTAAAGCTAAAAGGTAGATAAAAGGAGATGAAAGGAGGAAAAATTGCCACACTCACCAAGCTTCATACCACTTGCAGTGGATCCATCAGGATATTTAACCACTTAAAATAAATAAGACCTTCTCTTTATTGTGATCTATTAAATGATAGGGAGAATACATAAACAGTGTCCCAGATTTTCAGTGAAAGTCAGCTCCCAAGTCGGGCTGTGTGGTGATCACAAGTGTTATGCTTACAGAGCCTGCCATCGATTTCAGAGACAGTAAAGGCTTTACTAAACTGTAGAGATGTGTGGTGTCTTTCATGGGTGGGTCTTTTCTTGATAATCTTTGTTTAGTCAAGAAATGCAATGCCAAAGAGCTGTAACATGTTGCAACTGAAAAGACAATTTAAATCTCCCTTCCAATGCTATTCTCTTTATATGTCTAGGATTTTCTTCTTCTTGAAACACCATCCTTACAAATACTGATTTTTAAGCACATTTTGGTAGGCCTTTATTAGTAGAAACATTTTCTCATTCATTTCCACCCTTCTATAGCATCCATTCTTCACCTTGCTACTTGAAATACATATTTTTCAGCTGGAACAAGATGAAGTTCAAGCAAACAGAAAATGTAGGAGGTTTTTCAATCGTAGCTGGCATTTTTTAATATTAATATGCATTTATGGAAATATATGCTAGTGAAAGGCATCTCATTAATATCAGGACAATCTTTATAAAGGTAATTTTGAGGCACTGTTTTCTGAAGTACATGATTATAACAGTATGCACACTTCCTGTAACATACGCCTGTATTTTCCCAAAAACATACATAGTCCAGCTGGGAAGCCATATAGAATAATAGAAACATAGAATATCCTGAGTTGGCAGGGACCAATAGGGACCATCGAGTCCAACTCCTGGCTCCACACAGGGCCATGCAAGTCAGAGCATGTGACTGAGTGCATTGTCCAATGACACCCTCCAAATTTAGGCTAGGTCAAACACTATGTCTGCATGCACCTCTGAATTTAGTGTTAGTATGGTCAAACACATACAGCTAATTTTGAATATCTGATTTATTTAAAGTACTCATCTTGAGTACTGTGTGCAGTTTTGGGTGCCACAGTACAAGAGGGACAGGAAAGTATTAGAGAGTGTACAGAGGAGGGTAACAAGGATGGTGAAGGGTCTGGAGGGGAAGTCTTATGAGGAGACGCTGAAGTCACATGGTTTGTTCAGCCTGAAGAAAAGGAGACTGAGGGGAGACCTCATTGTGGTGGGTGGCTTCCTGACGTGGGGTAGTGAAGAGGCAGGCACTGATTTCTCTTTGATGACCAGTGATGGAATCTGAGGCAATGGCATGAGGCTGTGACAGGAGAAGTTTAGGTTGGGTACCAGGAAAAGTTTCTTTACCAAGAGGTTAATCAGGCACTAGGACAGGCTGCCCAGGGAAGGAGTCATAGCACTGAGATCCATTGAGTTCAGGAAGCAACTGGACAATGCACTCAGTTATATGCTCTGACTTGACTGGTCCTGTGTGGACTCAGGAGTGGGACTCCATGGTCCTTATGTATTCCTGCCAACTCAGGAGATTCTATGATTCTATGATTCTTAATCTTCATAAATTTATCTACTACAAAATTCATGCTCAGTTCCTAAAGAACATTCCTCTTTTTTCTTGTTTTAAGCAATATGTCTTAAACTCCTTTTTCAGCCACAAATATTTAATAGCTATGTTTTTCCTCAGATTTTTGTAATAGCTCTTTCCAAATTTTCAGATTTTATTGTAAATAACAACATACCCCTACCTGTAAATAATATGCTATAATCTGAGTAATTTGAGATTGGGTTTATTTTGAAAGATCACAATCTAGTCTTAACTTTCATTATTTATTTTGTCAAAGCTGTAAAAATTGACATTAAATAGAATTAGGACTAGCACAACTCTTTACAGTCTGCTATGAACACATGCACACAACATAAATGAAATTACAAAACTCTTCCCCAAGCAGGCTAAGTACTGGTGAAGATTTAGAGCAGAAATATTAACCTATTTAGCACTGTGTGCTGGGAAACTGGCAACCTTCCTACCTTTACAACATAGATGCAAAGAACATATTTGAAATATTTCTAATTTTTATCCCGCCTTTATTAGTAATCAAGGCATCTAAGCCAAAGGAAAGACATGTTTAGTCTTAATTTTCACTGGTCACGTTCCAGGTGAATTAGCTTATGTTCACTAAAGCCAATTGTGTCCTAGGCTGTGTTAAATGAAGCATGACAAGGGACGTCAAGGGAGGTGATTCTGCCCCTCTGTTCTGCTCTGGTGAGACCCCACCTGGAGTATTGTGTCCAGCTCTGGGGTCCACAGTACAGGAAAGACATCAAGCTGTTGGAACGAGTCCAGAGAAGGGCCACAAAGATGATCAGAGGGTTGGAGCACCTCTCCTGTGAAGACAGGCCAAGACAGTTGGGCTTGTTCAGCCTGGAGAAGAGAAACTCTGAGGAGACCTTACAGCAACCTTCAAGTACCTAAAGGGGACCTACAGAAAAGCTGGAGAGGGACTGTTTGTAAGGGCATGGAGTGATAGGACAAGGGGGAATGGCCTTGAACTAAAAAAGTAAAAATTTAGGTTAGATGTTAGGAAGAAGTTTTTGCCTGTGAGGGAGCCTTGGCACAGGCTGCCCAGAGAAGCTGTGGCTGCCCCCTCCCTGGCAGTGTTCTAGGCCAGGTTGGATGGGGCTTTGGGCAACCTGGTTTAGTGAAGGCTGTCCCTGCTCATGGGCAGGGAGCTGGAACTAGATGTTCTTCAAGGCTGCTTCCAATCCAAACCATTCTGTGATTCTATGGTAAGTAATTCCCAGTGAAAAATTTAGTGTGCAGTACCATTGCTTTTCCTTGTACAACTCAGAGCCTTGATCTTTTGAAGTAAGACTTAAGTGATTCATAGAGGGAATGCACACAGGTAGGTAGGAAAATATATTAGTGAGATTAAATACTTCTGCTAATGAAAGATCTTGGGCATTTTTCCAAATTTTTAATGAACACTGAAAGGTTTTCCTCCATTTTAATGGGGCAAAAGCAGATAGGCCATTTTTTTTTATTCTGAATTTGCTTTATGGTAAAGAATGTTCAGCTCAAATATAAAACTGGTTAAATGTGTAAGTTTGGGTAGTTTTTTTTAATTTCTTACAATTTTTCCCTGGATTCAGTTACCAAATCTACACATAACGATGCATAATAATATTTTCTGAATTCTAAATATTCTGACATAAATTAATGCAGATAAATATTAAATACTATATTGATTCATTAACAACTAATGACAAAGACTTTTTATTGTATTTCTGTAAAAAATAATGTGTGCTTAGACATACCTATGTCTGAAAATACACGTTCTCATCAACACATATAGAATACGTCAAGGGTATTGTGAAATCATATTTAGGCCATTTTCCTCTTTGGGACATTATCTGCAAGGGCTTCAAGAGATTAAGACTCATTATTGTGCTAAAAGACCACTTGGATGAACATCATTAATTAAACAATGTGAATACATCTTTTGAGATGTATGTTAAGTGACTTTTGGAAACTTTTATCATTGCATGGTAATGGCTTCTTTTGTTTGTGGGTTCGTTTGGGATTCATTTCACATTAATAGCCTTGGTTTTCTGAGATCAGTCAAGTACATGATGTAAGCTTACCATGCATTGCATGGCACAGTCTGCTTTTTTTATTCTGTCTGTGACTTCCTCTATGGAATACATGTAATTATGGTGTTTTCACTGTATCCTAGTACCTTTCAGAAACATTAAGATGTAGACAGAGTTAACCTGGATTTTTAAAAGCAGCAATATCAATAGCAGCTGAACTAAGATTATTATAAGGTATTTTAATCATTCACTTGACAGCCGTTAAATAAGAAATGGTCCAAATGATAGAACCATCCCCAGGATTGTTCAGCAACTCAACTGCTAAGGAATTAGAGAGATGTTTCCTAAAATGTTTTCCTTTCTATTACATTCAAAACCAAAGTCTTACAGTGACAAAACAGGAAGAGAAGACTGCTCTTCAGACAGTGAAACTGTTTGCCAAGTCACCACGAGTTTGTAGTCTCAGGATAACCAAATATTTTGTGTGGTATTGCCAAGTGGCAGCATGAGCTGGGAACCCTGACATGACTGCTGTGTGAAGGGCTCAATAGCACATATAGGTGGCTCTGAGTCTCTGCTCATGGCTCAAAACCTTCTGCTTGTTCTCCTGGTGGCCTGCATGAATGGGAATGGACACAGTCTGCAGAAGCCATGGCTCTTGGATGGGGGCTTATGAGCCATGGGCTTGCATAATAGAGAGGGGATGTGGGGAGGTCACCTGGGCCCACCTGCTCAGAGGGGGTTCTGTTAGATCAAGTTAAGTTTTGACTCAGTTCCCTCATCCTCTGCTGACATTCTCAGTGCTTCAGACTCCCGACCACCTTGGTGGACTTCCTTTGGACTCACTCCAGTGTCCCACATCTGTCCTTCACTGGGGAGCCTAACAGGACACTGCGTGCCAGGTGTTGTCTTAAAAGTGAAACCCCACAACTGAACTGTTACGCAGTGTCTCCAGTCCCACTTCTTTCTCCTCCCATCCAGATGCAATTAACTCATGAATCTAAGGACATGATTCCATTGCCTACATATAGGTGCCTTGCACTGTTAAACGATGGCCCTTCCCAGACCTTCATGTGTCTGAGATACCTGCCAGATCTGTGGATAGGTGACAGCAGAGCTTGGGAAGCCCATAGCTTTCTGAACTAGCAGTTGGAAATGAGCTCAAAGGTGCTTCAAATGAGACCAGCGTCAGTGTGTGGGCAGCTCAATCCCTCCTCCAGTGTCTGATTGTACAGACCAGCTGTGTGAGATGCTCAGATACTGGATGTCAGGAGCTTTCTTCACAACTTTTCCAGCCTCTTTCAAGGCAAAGGTGATGGCCTTGAAAAAGTCATCCTGTGGCCCACATCTGGTCACCTGCTCAGTTTACAAGGGGTTTCAGTTGTTCTTTTTATTAGTCCCTCTATCCAAAACACTCCTCACCTCCACAAACTTCGGTGTTTGTCTGTTATTTGTCTGATAGCTACCCCATTCCTCCTGTCATCAACACCAAAATGTCGTGATTTGGAGCCGTGGGTTACAACTATGCCAAATAGCTGTATTTAGCATCGGGTATGTGTAGGGGCTATGTTGAGATTTTCCTCCATATATTTCTGAGACATAAAACTGCCAGGTGGGAACTGAGAAAGTAAATTTGCAGTTAGAATAATACAGAGGAAAAGGCATTTAATGTAATGCTGTAATTCTGCCAATTCAAATGGATTTAAAAGCAGGCTAGAAACCTAGGATAATAAAGTTCCTAGAACTTGTGTGAAAATTGGCAGCTGGGTAAAGGACAGGGATATTCCCTGCAGTGCATAGGCAAAGGGGAAGAGTTGCCACATACAGTTGTAACCAGTGCTGCCTGACAGCAGCTTCCTGGCCAGTGGCTGAGCATGGGACTCGGGAGCAGTCTGCCCCTGCCTCCAATGGGGTCAGGAGGAGTGTAGAGATGCAGCACTGATGAGATGAATGACATTGTGTGGGATAAAGCAGGGTGCTCTGTCGAAAACCTGGTTTCATTAATTCTCCTGTTCAGTGAAACCCTTTTTTTTTTTTTTTAAACAGGAGTAGCAAGCTACCAGCAAGTTCATGGTAGTTACAATAATGTGGGGCTTAATTACTCTATTTGTCTAAATGCCTTCACCTCTATCCCTTCCTTTTCCTGCCAATTTAGATTGATGTTTTTAGGAGCCGAGCTTGTCATACTGTAGGACCTTCGCAATTTCAAACACTGCATTAGCAAATGTTCTTAATAATTGTGAAGGTCCCACAGCGTGACACAGAAATTATGTCAACTGTTTAATACAGTGTGACTGATTTAGAGCCCAAAATAACCCAGATGAGCAGGATAGTTGGATATGTAGCTAATCTGGACCTATCAAAACTGGCTCAGCACCATAGATATGTAGAGGATCAAAGTGAACAGCCAGTAACAAGAGAAAGCAATATGGTATCAGCACAGGGACTGACAGGGGGTGTTACACCTTAGAATTAGCTTCCTACAATTAAAATACAAGTGATACTTAGTGCTATGACAAGCTAAAACCATTTAGAGATTAGCCAAGTGGAAGTTCTTTGTGACAGGGAGAACAGGGCTCATGCCACAGGTCTGGAAAAAAATGGAGATTCTAGTTTCATGATTGGTGGTAGCGCCCACGTGGCTACTTTTTTTCTTGCACCTTTGTGCTGGAACTGAAATGAGTGACTGATGAAAGAGGAAGACTCAGCTTGCTGTACCTTCATTGCTACTGAAGACGTTGCAAGATTGTAGCTTTAGTTTCTACTATGTGACCACTTGGGATAACCCAAAGATCATCATCGTTATAGAAGGTTTCACAATTAACAAGAATGGCTCCCAACAGCCGAAGGGGAACATGCATACTAATAACAAATGCCAAAACTCATTTTTCAAATTATCTCAAACCTGTTTTCATCCAGTTTCTCTAAATTTCAAGCACAATCTCTTGAACCCAGTGCAGCTGAGGGCTGAGGAGACTTCTCCCTTGCCATTTCTCTGTTCCCTGACCCGACTGCGGAAACATCTTCCCCTGGCACACACAATGGAGATATCACATCATGCTTATTTGGCTTTCTGACAACACCAAAACAGTCCTAGACACTTCTATTTTCCTGATCAATGGTACTGTACATCCAAACAAGCTTTGTTTGCACTATGTGCAATAAAAATGCACACATGATGTATATAAATACATATATGTACATCCATTAATATTCCCAGCACAAAGGATGAAATAATTCTGAACCATGTACATTTTTGTGTTGTTAAGGTGCACTGTTGCTTTGCAAGCAAAACAGTAGATCTTTCATTTGCCAGTGACATTGCACAAAGTGCTTATAATTCAGTGTTAGCGTATCAGCCATCCAATCTCCCACTCCAGGGAATGTGTCAACCATCAAAAGGAGTGGAGGAGGTGTGCTGAATCTTAATGGCCTCTATTTCATCAGGCTCACTTTCTTAAGGGCATTTAATCAATGAGGACAAGTAGTAGGCAGATTTTTAAATAAATGTGTCACTTTGGGTTAATCCACAGTACAGTTGAAAGTATTTGTTTATGCGATTCCCCGAATATGTTCCTCTGCTGCTCAGCTGAATTGATAATCTGTAAATCAAAACATGTTACAAGTAGTTTTAAACTAGCCCTTGAGCAGTAACTTCATTTAACCTACTGGTATCTAAACCATCCAGAAGTTTCAGGTCCAAGGGTATTTAATGTCAGTATTTCATATTCAGCAGAATTTCAAGCAAGGCTTTGGTTCAGTGAATTAAATTGGGTTTTGGACATTGCAGCTTTATATGAATATTTTTGTGGCTTGTATTTACTTGATTGTGGGGTTTTTCTTTCTCTTTTCATGTTCTGTCTCACATTCTCTTTTTTTGAAGCAGTCTTTGGGGAGGAAGAAAAAACCAAAGCATTGCCTCTTAGAATTGCTTATTACTAATTATTTAACAATAATGCAACCATATGATAGGATAACATATATATAACTTTAAAAATCGCATTTACTTTTAAAACAGTGGAAACACAGGAACAGATAAAATGGGTTGTATGCATACATAGATAAATTTGTTTGTGCCTGTGTGGGTGATAAGCAGCTAGCCATGAGTTCTGATTTACTGATGTTAACTCCCTGGTAATTAAAACACCAAAAGTGTTTGTCTATCCTGCTCAGATATGAAACAAAGATTATCAGACAATTAATGAGAGGAAAAGGGTCATGCATTAGTGTACATTATTCGTGTTCAGTCCATTGGAAAGTGTATCTAAATTAGCCTCTGTTACCAACAATACCAATATGTATTGGTGTTTGGAGAGAGGAAAACTGACAAATTAGTGGAAAAAATGGCTAGCCCATCTGTACATGAGACTTGCTGATGCGAAATATTGGCAAAGCTGCTCTGATTTACACTGATATGAACAAGATTATAATCAAGCCTAACAGCTAGATGAATGCTATTTGTGTTACTCAGCTGTGAGAACATATACAGCCTGACTGTGTAGCTAAAAACCCCTTGGAGACCAATGCTAGTTTTACCTGCATAATGACCACAGAGCTGTACTGCAGTAGTGGAAAAATATTCTGTGCTGTAATAGAAAAGTTTTACCTACAGCCATTTATTGAGGTCTTTGGTGGAAATACTCTGCAGATCGAAGTGTGTGACATTGCAAAGGACAAGTGTGATTACGAGAGGCTGGTTGTATTATGTAATATAAATCATTTGAGCATGGGCATCCAACCAGAATATGACTTTCTAGTTCATGTGAGGAGTAATTAGATCGGTGAGAGCACACCACACGCAGAGTAGGGACATGAAATAAAATAAAATGTGTCAACAGATCTCATAGACAAAACAGAAAGTAGGGCTGGAGAGGTGTTACAGGTGCTCTCATGGTTTTGATGGCGATTATGGTTTTAAGGGCAATTCTTACATGGCCTAAGCCTGCCACAACTGCTGTTTCCAAGCTACGCAGCACTAGCATGATAAGAGCTCTTATAGACATACATATAATGTGTACTTTGAAATGTATATTCATGTGCCAATTTGTATCACAATTTTGCTCTTCTCCATTCAGGACGAGTTAAACTCATTCCTGTGCATCCTACTGGTAATGTACAATTAGCTTCCTGAGACAGCAATATTTTATTTTTCTTCTTTTTCTACCTTGAAGGAGGCTTTGAAGACACCAAGTAAAAAACACCTCATCACTGTAAGAAGGATCTTTAATACTGATCTGAATGCCACATAAATCAAACTGTTCCATAAACTGTACCTCAACCTCTTTAAACATATCTCCATGTTAGCTTTAACATCATTATGTCCCATTGTGATGAAAATGGACTTTCTGTATCCTGTAATAATGAAAATAGCCACTTTATGCAGTTTCTGTCTGCAATTATCCAGGCTTTTCTCAGACTCTAGAGAAATCTAAGCTAATTGCTTTGGGACTTTTGCTACATTTCCATAAATTCTTTGTTAATTTTTCATGAGAAACTGTTATTGCAGTTGGCCTTAAAGTTCCCATTGTATTCAATAATGTAAAGAAGTCATTATGAAAACATAGCCAATTCACCAGTGCCTCCATCAAAGCTACACTCTTTTATCTACATGTATTCTCAGGTGAGACTGAATGACTCATCCAAACCCTTCAATGGCGCTTTTTGTTATATATTTTGATACATGCTTTTCTTCATCTGAGCTTACTTAAAGCAAATCTAAAAATGGTTCTATGTGGTGCATGACCTTGTCATTATAGGACATGAATTGAGTTTGCTTTATCTGACAGTTGGCTGTGGAATTGCTTTTATACCTACTCATCAAGTCAAAGACAAAGAATTCTGTTTTAAGTGACATTGTAGTAATAAAAATGAAGCATATTTCCAAGGGAACGTTTCACAACTTGTGATGTTGTATTTGATTTATTGATTATTTTGAACTCAAAGTCACGATTTCTGTAGACTAGAAACAACAATAAAATATTAATCTAAATCCATTGTAGTGCACTTTGTGCAGATACTCAGTAATAAAAAACAGAAGTTCTGCCCTGATGGGTGTTGAGCATTTCTTATCAGGATCTTTGGGGTTTTTTCTTGCTTTCCTTATCCAGCTGGACTTTGGTACACTGATGCACATTTTCCTCTGCAACATGCTTTTACAATGAGATGGTTATGAATGTTAAATGTTATTAATTAGATATAACCATAAAAAACAGTGAGTAAGATAATTTTGGATGAGGAGTTCTAGGGTAACTACAGTTCTTTTCAGTCTCTTTAAATAGCAGCAGTTCTGTGCAGCTGGCTACAGCTGGTCAAGCATCCTGAAGAAAAAGAAAAAAAAAGACTACTACACAAATTAGGAACCAAGAACTGTCAAAATCACAGCTAGAGTTGCATTATTGGGTGTGAAAATGTATGTCACTATCTTCTTCCACATGCTGTAGCATAAAAACTTTGACTGCACTCTGAGGACAAGCTTCTCAATACAAAATCAGCACATTTGCATTCATTCTAGTGGCACCATGCCAGTTTACGCTCGCTGCACCGTCAGCCTCAATGAGGTCTGTGCTTAAACAAAAGCATCAGTTCAATCCGCCAAGATGCTACTTTAAGAGTCCCTGAACCACATGAAACCTGCCTGACTCCCCCAGACCACTTAACAACACTAGTAACAATGAAAGCGTCCACCCCATTCTCAGAGCTTGTTGCATGTTACAGATTTCACTGTTCAGCTCTTTCTGTTGTGACAATAAAACACTGACATTTTTGTAATCAGATACATGCCACTGCCAGCTCTGAAGCAGTTAATGTAATTTGTAGTGCAAGACAGTCTTCCACAATTATTTTTTCCCTTGATTGTTGCAATGGAAGAAAATGTAAACTATTGAGAAACAAAAGAAAATAAAAAGAGATCACGGTGAAAAAATCATCCTGAAAAATCAGGATAAGCCAGTATTTTTCTAGTTAGAGAATATTGTTTAGCGATATGATTTAAGGAAAGCACCAGTTTTGCTGATATCAATAGTAACCATTATAGATTAGAAACAAATCATTCAATGACCTATCTTTCTCTAAGGTCCACTGACATCTGATTGCTGGAAAAGGCAAGGGATTGTAAGCAAACCTCAGAAATCTCTGAGGTTTGACTCAGAAACACGCTCACAAATCCCATTGCTTATCCTAAGCTTTTCTAAACCTCTTTTGTGTGGTAATGAAGCAGAGGATCATTGTATGATTGGATCTCTTATTCTGTTGTAGGTAGGTGGTCTAAAATAAAAGAAAGCCAATGCTACTTGCCATATTTATCTTAATCTTAAATAAGTAAAATGCAAAATCCTTAAATAAGCAAAATGTTAGCTGTGTTTTTTGCATTCTTACCAAAAAGATAAAGTTGGCTTCAATCTTGTGCACAGATCTAGGTTTCCCACATTTGGTAGTGATTTCCAAATCACTGGAGACTACAGATTAAAGACCCGTGCCCTTCCCATACTTCCCAGGAGCTGTGGTGCTCTATTCTCCAATGAGGTGACTGATGTGAATGGAATATTGGCAGCATATGGCACCACTCAGGACATCTGAAGTGCATGGTGCCTTGTACCACAGGAAGATTTACTGTGTTTCGGTTCTCGTCGTGCGTGCTCCTGAACTGTGTACATTCACAGCCTCTCTGAGATGGCAGTTTTACTACCACTGCTTTTCAAGGATTTGCTGCCACTGATGCTAAAATGGTGAGAGAAGTGAAAGAAGCAGGACAGTAGCTAATAGGCTGAGATTTTGACTTCTAAGGGTCTTAACAAGTGGGTTTTTCCTTACTGCTCTGGTAGCAAAAACAGTGAGTCTTATTAAGAAGCTAGGCCTTCCACATGCATGACTTCAAAAGTGCTTGAACGCAATACATCTCTACTTTATACAGAATGCTACATTTATATTTTTTTTTTGCCCAAGACGTACAGCCACCTTCTCCATGTTAGTTTTTTTCCACAGAAAATTGGGTATGCTTTGAAAGAGAGAAGTGATTAAGAGGCCTGCTCTCATCCCAAATGTCTACACCTGTTGGAAGAGTAATGGTCTTGACAGCTGTTCTGCCTTTCTCTTTACCACCACCCGTCCAACATCTGCTCCAATCAGCAAATCCATCCTTGTGCGTTCAGAGCAGCACAGGGAGGAAAAATGGATCCACAGACAGGGTTGGGTGTGGGGTCTCTCAGTTGGTTAGAGATGTGAAAGGCAGGAAAGTGCAATCAGGTTTTCTTCCCTCTAGTTGCTGACTGTCTCTGAGGAGACAGGATGTTGTTTGAGATGGTGCTAAACAAGGCACTAAACTGAGAGGGTTGGAACAAAGATTTGTGGAAGAGTTGCGGGACATGAAATGCTGGAAACTAAGAGATCCAAATAGGAAAGGAAATATAAACACCTGTGCTTGCATGAATGCATGTGCACATCTGTCTGCTCACAGGGAATTGAGACGGCAGCCAAAGGAAAGGCAAGAAAGAGCAGTGGAAAGGTGCAAATGCAGGGAGCACTTCCAAGTCCTTTTGTGTAAAAGAACAGCAGCAGCTAATGTGTCTTGTACAAACACTGGTGCAGTAATGCAGGAAAACAGGCTTTGAACTTCTGGGGACTAATTGAATGGTTTGGCTGTGCTTCCCTAAGCAAGTTACTCTTCTTTGTTTGTACATGATAATTGCAATAGGCTTTACAGCTAGCAGTCCCTTCACTGGTAAAGAAAATTTCACTTGGGTAAATTCAGTCCATCAGGCCAGGTTTATTGTATCTTGAATATATTCACAAGTTCATACACAGGCTAGGTAATTCCTTCTTTTGTAGCTGGGTCTTAATGCTGTTTTCTTTTACATGTCAGCTACTTCCTAGCTTTTTGGTATTTTGTTGCTCTGATCCTGCCTGTACCATGATAGTAAATGAAGTGATTACATGAGCTAGTGGATATGGCTTGATTCTTTTCCTTTCTCTTTGCTTCAGGATCTGCTAACTAAGTGAAAGACAGCTGCCTGAACTATTCAAGGCCAAACACTGAAACTAGAGCAAACACATAAAATAGTCTAGGATTTTTCCAGAGCTCTTGGTGTTTAGTTTCAGTCTACCAGACAATAAAGAAGATTATTTAAGGAACATATACACAAGGCACACATAAAATTCTTTCTGAATTGTTAGCTGGCTATGAGACTGATCACCAAAAGCAACGCAACAACAAAAAAAAAGCCATTTCATTCTTACAACAATCATTCTTTTTCTATTAGCTGAGTGTATGGAAAAAATCCCTTGACATTCATACATACAGTACCGATTTCCATACAAGTTAAGTGCTGTCCAGCACTATCATGTTCAAACTAGCTCTACCATGAAGACTATTGTGCATTGAAAGCTGTTGGAAAGATAAAGTTCACTACATTAAAAAAAAAAAAAAAAACAAACCACAAAAAAACAAAGTTCCCAAACCAACAACCAAAACAAACAAAAAAATCCCTTGCAAACTTTTCACTGTTAAAAGTCCATCATGTCTTAAGTTGTTCTTTACTTAAATGAAGGCTCTCATAGAAATGCTGTTGCAATTGAAATGAAAAACACATTGCTTTACATGATGCTTCATTTGTGAATTCCCTGTGGCTAGTGCATTTCTTTCCCAAACAAAAAGAAATGAAGTGTCATGTGTATCAGCTTGTTCTTCATTGCTCACATTCCTCTTTGAGTTGAAGAGAATTTTTCAGTAAAAGAATGCAAGAATTGTGCTTTACTTAAAGATACTGGGTTATGTTAAGCAGACAGTATTGTCATTATTTAGCAGCTATGGTAGACTGTGGAAGCAGTCCTGTTGATTTTATTAAAGAGGCTGTCAGGATCTATAATTCACACATCATTAATCGCTTCATTAAGACTAGAGCAGCTCTGTGAGCCCTAAACTTGTAGCAGTTTCAAGACAATGCGAGTAAATGCTCACTGTCTGAGACATGCAGGCATCTCCAGTGACTTGTTCACTGGATAGTTAAGAGACAGTACTCGATTTTAGGAAACACTTTTTTCGAACTATAAGCATAAATGCATAAAACATGTTCACTTAAAATTGATTTGATTTAAGTTAAAAGCATTACTTTGCAATGAGGTGTACACTCTCACATCATCAATCAAAAAAGAAAAAAAGGCAATAACATACCAAAATGTACAGTCATTTAAGTATTTTCATATGGTTTAGGTTTTCCTTACTGGAATATGAAGCAGGCTGTGTGCTGCAACAACGTGAAGCAGAACTCTAACAGACATGAGTAATATGAATCGTATTTACGTAAGGATATAGAATTAATAGAGCATTAATTATACATTTTATATTTTCCTATTATTTTCCCTGAGTCCTTCTATATTTCCATTCTGTCAGGCTCCAAAGGACTCCCATGTCCTTGTGCCTCCTTTCCCTTCCTCTTTTTCAGCAGACACCTCCTACCCTCTCTCCCTGCCTCTTTTGTTAGAGCTAGCAACTCAGACATAAGCACGTAGAATAGATTTTGAGCAACACTTTGGAGCCCGATAGACTTGCACTGATTTGGAAACAAGCAAAAAGATTTGCACTTTCCCTGATTATGCAGAGCCAAGTGTGGAAGTCTTCTGAGTGGGATGCATATGCAGCCCTCACACCACAACACAGCTCTTCCCCTCTCCTTTCCCTGAACGTTTGCCTTCTTCCATTGCCAACCCCCCCACCCCCTCAATCCCCCACCCCTCACAATCACTGCTGTTTGTGGACCCTCTGGGATCCAGAAGCAGGGAACAGATCCAACAGGCAGGTGTTGCTGCTCAGCCACCCCTGATGCCTCCTGCCCAGCAGAGCTCTTTAACACCAGGGCATTGCAAGTTCTTACCTGCCTACCAGGGAAGGAGCTTTCCTTCTGTTGCCAGCAAGCACAAATTTCCAGCCTTCCCCACCTTGGGAGCTGCAAGTACAACTTGCAGGCACAGGGACAACCATCCATTCCTACTTCCATGCAAGAACTATTTGGGCACTTTGCTCTGTGGGGTCCCTGTGAAGGTCTGACAATTTAAAGAGCATAGTTGGTGCCATAAAGTAAATTTCTAGGTAAATGTACTGTCAGCAAACATACTATACTTTTCTTGGATTCACTATATAAATATCTCTATTGACATTTTTTGGTAGAGAAATAAGTAAAAAAAATTTTATGGATTTTTATTTTTCATATGCAGTTATCTAGATACATGTAGATATATTTCTGCTCAGTTATGGTAGAATCTTTCAAGGTTAAATCCCAGGTCTCCAAGGGAATATATTATTCTCTCTGTGAGATGTCAGTGTTTCTAAGAATGGTCTAACCAGGAAAAGAAAAAGAAAACATTACCAACAGCACAATGCTAACAACTATTTTTGCTGGGAGAGATTGGTTACATAATGGTCACTCCTTACAACCTGCTTACAATTTATTGAGATGTCTGGGCTGTAAAACTCTGGCTAAGGTTGAAATTATTCTTTCTCAGTTTTGGTGTACTAGTGGTTACTGAGAAATAAGATCAGCTATGGTTTTCCAGCTTTTGTCTTTACTGCTACCCAAATGTGTCAAATACTATAGGACAAAGCTGGCTTTTGTAAAGGGGACTGAATGAGGAGCTGCATGTTTTTTTTCCTCTAATTATCACCGGTGATTATTTGTGGTCTCAACAGATGAAGTACTGGTTACATTGGGACTTGGTGGCTTCTGTACAGACAGGAAGGGTAGTCACCGTGCAAACAATTAGAGGCTGCGAATTTTCACCATGACCTTGTATTGACCTCAGCCTTGAGGTATAAACTTCTTTGCGAGCGGTAAAACATGAATGCCTTCCTGTCTGTTCAGGACAGATGGCCTAAGACATGGTAGTAAATTCAATGTGCCCAAGGCTATTCTCTAGCAATGAGGCCAACCCACACATCCTTTCCTTTAAATTATCCTACTGCTCAAAACAAGGCAGCCAAATCAAAACTTACAACTTGGGTACTGTTGCAACCCACACCCAGCAGATGGTATAGGCTGAATCTGGGCTGAGGCAGGCCTGGCATTGTGTCACTATGGATGGGTGAGCCTGGTGCCCAGCACCATTCCCTCTCTCTTCTTAATTTAAGTACTAAGTATAGAAATAGCAGGGAAGCTTCTTCTGGTGCTCACTCTTTCTGGGGAGTAAATCTATTAATTCCACATTCATTTTACCCAGAAGATTTGAAGGAAATTCTTTCCTGAAGGAAGGTCAATAGTGATCACAAGGATCTGAGCAAGTCAAATCATATTCATACATTTTCCCGCCTCAACTAGCATATTCCTTTTACATCCTCATCCTTTCTTTGTAACCTGTATTCATTCTCCTATTTATAAAAGATGAGGAAAAAACAACCAGCTCAGATATTCCTAGGTGACTTGATTGTGTGGAGACCTCTTTGTGTCCAGGGCCGGGATGACAAGAAGATTGTATCTATGGTAAATCAGTGAGCACTAAATGCTACAGAAATTTAGCAAGGCTTAATTAACTAGTCCCGCAAGATACCATTGGTCAAGTCAATAGTAAAATATTTTTCCCAAGAGATCATCCAACTTTGCAAGAGCTGAAAAACCCATCAATCTATGATTATCCATGGAAAACAAAAACCCAAGCCCCAAACCCATGTAACTCAGCATGAGAAAATCTCTGTGACAGAAAACTGCAAAAAAAAAAGTTTTCTCCAATAGATGCATAAAAAGCTAAAGGGAGACTGCCCTATCCATCCCATGGAATTCCAGAAACCTGCAGATGTAAAGTTGTAACATTCTGCAACATTCTCATAAACATTCGTCCCACTTACAGAGGATCATCATCATTTAGTGTTCTAAAGCAACCATGATCTGTGCTTAAGCTATGCAAAACTAAACAGCCCTCTAGGAATATTTATATATCACCATAACCTCTTTAATTAAAAAAAAAAAAAAGAGATACTGGATGCTAGTTAGATCTCAGCATGAGATGTTAGACTCTAGAGCTCACACCTTACCAATGCTTAAAAAAACAGCTATAGATGATGGTCTATTTGATTGTATTTAGTAGCATAGTATTCTTAGTAGGACCATGTAGGACAGCCCTTCATTACCTGCCTTTCTGATTTGTAATGCAAATCTCCCTTGTTCCTTTACTTCTTGCCCTATGCACAGCAGACAGGAAATAAAGTTACTTTCCTTATTTGCTTTTCCTTTTATACCACTTTAAGACTTTCACCTCTGATCAGGTTCTTCTCAAAACTGAGATCTCTCCTTTCTTATCATTTTCATTCCGCTTCAGAGTCACTCTGCTCAGCCCACATCTTGAAGTGCAATGACCAGAAGACAGGACATGAAGCTGACTTCTTCCTGTTGCTCATTAGAGAGGGATTGTTAGTTCATGTGTTACAAACTGTGTTGTTTCATATCCCAGCATGGTGTGTTGATGCTTTCACAATAGCATGACATCGTTGACATTGTTCACTTTGATCCTCGATAAACCCCTACAGAGCCACTATCTAACCACTACTCACACAGTTTATTTTCCTTACCTATGCATCACATTCTGCATATCTTTTGAGCTGTACTTTTCCCATTTGTGAAGATTATCTAGCACTCTAGTTCCATCCTTTAATGCACTTCCAGCTCATTCCAGTTTGGCAGGAACCATATATTTTAAAAGGGTATATAATTTATCTCATTTTGTAGTTATTGGCTAATATACTGCAGAGTAGCCTCAGAGCCACTGAATGGGAATCCTCTCTCAGTACACAGTCTTATGTTTGACCAAGACGTGTTGATAGCTATTCTTCAAACACATTCTACCAGTCACATTAGTTCCTGTGTCACAACAGCTTAATCAACACCACACCTTCCTCACTCAAACTTAGGAGCATTGTGTGATTCACAGTCGAAGTCATATCAAAGCCAAGATACATAATATCTGATTTTATTCTCTTAATGTCCTGCCAGAGAACGAAATTTGGTTGTTTTGTCTTGATTTGTCCTTGTTTTGTTGACAGTTACTCAACATTTTGTTCCAAGTGATTAAAAAATAGTTCATTTTAGCATTTCTTGCTGGTTTATTTGTAAATTTGAACTTAGCCTTCTAATCTCAGCCAACAAGCTGTGCTAACCCTGGATCCCCACTTTTTTCCCCTTGCAAAGCTGATGGAGTTATTTCTGCATTGTGACACATAAAACAAATCCAACTGTTCCAACTGCTTAGACAAAGAAACACTTTTTGAAGACTTGCACAAACACACTCTAAATTTTAAATACCTTGTGGCAGTCAGCTGTTTCAAGCCATAAGTGATTTTAACCATAAGTAGTTTACTAGTCTCTGCTCTTACAGCAAGTTTTGCGTATCTTCTTTGAACCAAGGTAACTTTTAAGTCCAAGGCTTGGGAAGAAAACTAAAGTCGGAAACTGATGATAAAAGAAATGGATAAAACCCAATCAGTAATTAAATAATTAAATGGCATAAACATTTTCTCCAAAAGGGTCCTTCATTACCCTTCTCAAGTTTCTTCTAATGTCAGACTGACAGTTCAAACAGCTCTCCAGCAAAAACACCTGCTAAGTTTGACTGTGGCTTCAGTTTCATTACTGCTTTAAGTAGTTTTGTGATTTTCAAAAGATGCCAATATAAGTTAAACTATTAGAGAAGCAGATATTAAAATGTCTCATCAAAATAGTATATCAACTTTACAACTTACACAATTGCGCTGCTTATGTGGTCCTTTTGACTGTGTGGAAACCTAAGACCCAAGGTAGTCTCATTTTCATATTTATTATGTATTTTACAATCATGATACTTCATATTTATGATAGGTATAACTCTTTAATCTTAGAAAAACATTACTTGAACTCTAGATCTAGGATAATCTGAAAAAAGACATGGAATCTGTAATTCTGCCACAGGTGCTTTATAAAATATCTGTCCGACATCTGTGTGGTAATAGGAGTCCAAACAACTGATCAAAGGATTTTTGGTAATTTCTTCTAAAAAGAGCCTTCTTCTCATCCTAACTGTATTTTTGCCATTGCATAGCTACAACCAACAGTTGTAATCACTCAGATATAAATGATGGGAAGGAGGGAAGGGAAGGGAAGGGAAGGGAAGGGAAGGGAAGGGAAGGGAAGGGAAGGGAAGGGAAGGGAAGGGAAGGGAAGGGAAGGGAAGGGAAGGGAAGGGAAGGGAAGGGAAGGGAAGGGAAGGGAAGGGAAGGGAAGGGAAGGGAAGGGAAGGGAAGGGAAGGGAAGGGAAGGGAAGGGAAGGGAAGGGAAGGGAAGGGAAGGGAAGGGAAGGGAAGGGAAGGGAAGGGAAGGGAAGGGAAGGGAAGGGAAGGGAAGGGAAGGGAAGGGAAGGGAAGGGAAGGGAAGGGAAGGGAAGGGAAGGGAAGGGAAGGGAAGGGAAGGGAAGGGAGGAATTTCTGAACATTCTTCTGAAGGTTGGGATCAAAGACAATTACTCTAGAAGTATTTATATATTCCCATTGTCACGTACCGTGCACTGCTGTTTTTCTGGGATCTTTCCCAGACTTCTGACCTATTTCTAGGGCCCTATGGCGTACAACAAATTGTGTGTACAAAGCCAGGATGCATCTGATACATAGAACATGCATGCCCAGCAAATAATTTCTCAGATGTGGCACTGTGCAAACATGAGCCCTCACACACACACAAGCCCGAACAGTGTAGTGACCTCTTCTTGTACGTTTGTGGCCTTTATCCTTTGAATCCTTCCTATAGTTTTTAGGCTTAATGTTAATTGAATGGAGCAAAACTTTATTTACAGATAAGCAGGATTTAAAAAACAAAAAATGGCAGTAGCTTTAAAAGTGAATTTTCCATTATGGAAGTAATGTAAGGACAACTAATTCAAGATGATAACACTAATGGAAGTTGATAAAGTGTTTGAGTAGACAGTTGTATGGATTTGTCAAGTGAAGCATGCATCTTAAATGTATTAGAAAATTATCATCTCACACTGATTAAGGATGTAACATTTCTTTCCATCGTGATGTGCTTTACATCTGGGAGGCTGTAATGTGTCTTGCAAATGGCTTCAGTATTTCACAGACAAATTATACATTCCTCAATTCCACATGTTCTGTCACTAAGTGAATGGAGATTCGAGAAAAATCAGCTATAAAGCAGGTTCACACATTTTCCATCCAAAATGGCCTTTTCATTGCAAAACAACCTTTTTGCAAGGGCTTTAATACATTTAGAGACATTTCCCTTGTATTCCCTTAGCACATTATGACACAGTTAGACAGATATGAGGAAACTTCAGCCCTGTGAACACTTGCCCATGAGAGACACGTAATCCCTGGCAGCAGTGCTTAATCACATTCCTCAGTCAGGTGTCAAACAGAGCAAAGGCACAAACACACAAGCAAGTTTTGTTTAGAGGACCTCAAAAAACCAGCCAAGTGGCAAATTTGGACATCTGTGCTAGACTGCGGCTGTCCTGTTTTTTCAGTCTAATCTGTCAAGATAACCATTTCCCCATTCTCTTAAACAAACATAGACTTCCTTGTTTAAACACTGCAACAGTTGTAACAGAGCACAGGTTTTAATCATTCTCTGCTAAGTACACCAGTGAGAGACTCAGAAAAGAAGCAAAACATCAAGCTGCTGATTTTGCACTGTGCAAAAAGAGCAGGGCAGGCAACCCTCAGGCTTCAGATGGACCATAAGCAGTAGTTTTGCAAGAAAAAAGCGACTCAAAAGGAGATGAGCTCCTCTTTTGACTGTTAATTGAAAGAGGCCAAATTAAATACAATTCCACTCTGGAAGAATAATTAGACTGATTAAGGGGTGGTGTGTTATTTTTCTTATACAGTGTCCCTTCCTGTATATTCTATCCGCTACTCAAGAGTATATTAATGCAGCACTAGTAAAAGCTTTTCTATGAGCAATATAGTCATAAAATGTGGTAAATGTTGCACATTAGTCCACAGGTAGCCACTGCTTTTAATACCAAAATCTAGGAAGATATGCCTCTCACAGAAAGCCTATTAAACACAGACAAATAATAAGTCCAAATTAAAAAACCACCATCTACTTTTTCTGAATATTGACTTATCTTTTTGCTCTCTTCAGGGCTTTTCCCCCACCTTTTCTTTTCTCTGAGTTCTGATTCATTCAATTCACTTCTGCACTGTTTATCTTAGATTTATTATTGTTCTGTATGTTGTTCTCTTGCCTTTCAATTCTGTAACTATTTGTTCTCTTTTGCTCTCTGAAAGGAACATTTCTTTTCCATTCATTCATTATGGCTTTTATGCCCAGCATTCTTTATTAACCTCCACACTTTCTCGTCTATTCTTCTGTGGTCTTTCTCTTGTTTATTTTCTTTTGCCTGTTTCTTTTCTTTCTCTTTCTTTCTTTCTTTCTTTTCTTTCTTTCTTTCTTTCTTTCCTTTCTTTCTTTCTTTCTTTCTTTCTTTCTTTCTTTCTTTCTTCTTTCTTTCTTTCTTTCTTTCTTTCTTTCTTTCTTTCTTTCTTTCTTTCTTTCTTTCTTTCTTTCTTTCTTTCTTTCTTTCTTTCTTTCTTTCTTTCTTTCTTTCTTTCTTCTCTCTTCTCTCTTTCTCTCTTTCTTTCCTCTCTTTCTCTCTTTCTCTCTTTCTTTCTCTCTTTCTCTCTTTCTTTCTCTCTTTCTCTCTTTCTCTCTTTCTTTCTCTCTTTCTTTCTTTCTTTCTTTCTTTCTTTCTTTCTTTCTTTCTTTCTTTCTTTCTCTCTTTCTTTCTTTCTTTCTCTCTTTCTCTCTTTCTTTCTCTCTTTCTCTCTTTCTTCCTCTCTTTCTTTCTCTCTCCCTCTCTTTCTTTCTCTCTTTCTTTCTCTCTTTCTCTTTCTCTTTCTCTTTCTCTTTCTCTCTCTTTCTCTTCCTTCCTTCCTTCCTTCCTTCCTTCCTTCCTTCCTTCCTTTCCTTCCTTCCTTCCTTCTTCCTTCCTTCCTTCCTTCCTTCCTTCCTTCCTTCCTTCCTTCCTTCCTTCCTTCCTTCCTTCCTTCCTTCCTTCCTTCCTTCCTTCCTTCCTTCCTTCCTTCCTTCCTTCCTTCCTTCCCTTTTTCTTTCTTTTGCTTGCTTGCTTTCCTTTCTTGTTTTCCCTTTAATTCTTGTTTTCTTGCTTTCTTGCTTGCTTTCTCTCTTGCTTTTGCTTTCTCACTTCTCTCTTGCTTGCTTTCTTTCCTTCTTTCTTTCCTTCCTTCTTCCTTTCCTTCTTTTCCTTTTTTCAATGCCACATTCATCCTTCTTTAGCCCCTATACACAAATTCTCCTTTTGTTGCCATTGAAATGTTCCCTTTATCTCTTTCCCATTATGGGATTTAACCACACCTAATCTTCCCTCTTTTCCTATCCAACATATGTTGTCTCCTACCCTCTTATTCTTCATGGGGTCCTTCTTCCTGTCCTGCTCCAGAGGATACATTTCCATTGACAGAAATGCTACTCTCCCATCTTACTCTTTCACCTCTTGCTTTATTCACACTACAGCACTGGCTGAGTCTTTCCACATGCTTGGAAATTGGTCTTCCCAGGGTTTTGATCTTGTGATTTCCCACACAAACGATCCAAATTATTTTCTACCTGCAAGCCACCTGGGTGTATTTGGGGGTGTGTATTCCTCGTCAGGAGCTTCCTTCTCGCTTGGGATGAGGGTCTTGGCCAGGACATTTCAGTTCTTGGCCCCACCACAAACTTTCCTCGTAGTTCATATATACTTCCAAGAGCTCCTTTTTTCTATCAGTCTGGTAAAAAGTGTTTCTCATTAAAGAAAGGAACACACAAGGTCTGCAGAGGAATATTTAAAACACTTTATTCTTGGCCATTACAGAAACCACATAGTTCCATGTACAAAGAAGAACACCTAATCAGAGTTTATCCTCACAGTGATTTTGCAGGTCCAACTTACAATTGAGGTAACTATATTTCTTTCCTGTTCTTTGTCACTCTTCTGTTTTCCAAGGCCAGCAAAGGAGGGAAAAAGCAGGTAGTTATGGAGAAAACATTTATCTTCTAGTAAAACTTTGTTTACCTTTGTCAGGTTACTCTCCACTTCGATACTCTGGTAAAATCGTTCATATTCAGCTCTCAGAGAAAGACTAAGATAACAGGTTTCCACTAGCTTTGGCTAATGGCTCTTGCAAAAACAGTTAACACAATATCTCTCTTCACTTCTTACATTCAGGATAGAAAGAATTAGCCAGCTGGTTTTCTAGTAAAAGCGGGATG